>NC_081558.1:139284392-139496251 GCF_022355385.1 Mustela nigripes | reverse complement strand
TGCATTGATTTTATATCCTGACACTTTACTGAATTCCTGTACAAGTTCTAGCAGTTTTGGAGTGGAGTCTTTTGGGTTTTCCACATATAGTATCATAATGATGATACCTTTTTCTTAAGGATATATTTAACTCCTGGCTAACTTGTGTAATGATTTCCTTTGGAAAGTGGCAGTATGAGCAAGGAAAGACCTTCCATCTTTACTTTTATATGAAATATGTATTTTGGTTTGGTTTTTACTGAGAAGAGACAGTTTCTCTTCAAGAGAATAAGAGATGACCTTTAAAGTATGATGACAAAAGAACTATGTGTACTTGATGAAATTTCCATAATTTAATATTCAGAGATTAATTCAAGGAAGAATTCCTAAATCTTTAAACCTTCTTAGTTTACCTTTGAGAGTCCAGGGGTGGATTATTGGGCAGTATATCCCAAGCAAAATAGTAAGAGGAGATTTTTATTTATTAACCTTTACAGAATCTAGTAAATTGCCAAAGCTCTTTTCTGTTCAGCTTTGTCTCATCTTTTAAAATACCAGCTTGAATCCCTTATCTTCTAACTTCTTCAAGTCTTAGGAATTTAATTCCCCTCTGGATGCCTACAATCTGCACCATGTATTTTAGTTTTTAATTCCATTGATTTTTATTGTTTTATAACTTTAGCCTTCTCACCTGAATTAGAGCAAAAGTTTTTGCAGTTTAAAATCATAATATATAGTTGTTTTATTGTTCCACATTGGTTAACATGGTGATGAGTGTATGGTTGGTAAATATGTGTTGCTTATTTTTAAGCTTTTTATTGTGGAAAATTTCAAAATAATATAAGGAAGCCATGAATCATTTCATTGCCAGTTTCAATAATTATCAACTCATTACCAATTTTGCTTCATTATTATCTTTACACATTTTCTATTTCTGGATCATTTTGAAGTGCATGTATAATAATAACTTATTTTATCTGTAAATATTTCATCATATATCTTTAAACATAAGAATAGTTTTGAAAACATAGATCACTATAAGATTATTATATCTAAATAATTAAATATAATTACATAATGATATACAACATTTTATCAGTGTTAAAATTTCCTTGAGTGTCACATTTTATTTTACTATTTGCTAAAATCAGGATCTGCAGAAGATCCATTGATATCAGTCTCTTAGGTCTTTAATAATCCGTAGGTTTCTTCTTCCCATCTGTTTTTTTCTACTTCTTGATTTATTTCTTTAAAAAAGCGAATGGTTTGTCCTAGAACTGCCAACATTTAGATGTTGTTGATTATATTCTCATGGTATCATTTAACAAATTTTTCTATATTTATCCAAAAACATTATAGTTAGGTCTAGAACAAATCCCCATAACCTATGGCTTTGAAAACCAGAGGGGCATAATTTCATGTGTTCTTCTGATCAGCAGGGCTTAATCTGGAGCTTTAAAAAATCAGTGGGGTTTGGCTTTTGGAGAGCTTGAAGAGTGAAAGGAAATAATCCCTGCCCTTGATGAGATAGTACAACAAACAACCCCTTAGAGATGCAGCATAGTAGTAGCAGCTTGAAAAATGCCCGGGGTATACAGGAGGGGTATTTTTTCAATAATCTCAGAGTGTGTGCTGGAAGGGCAGAGATCATTTGGAGATTTCTCTCAGAACAAAGGAACTGGCAGATGCCATTTCCCCCCCCCCCCCCACCCTGTCCCCACTCCTCCCAATCCCAGCCTAGATACATGGATATTGGCAGGAGCCAGTATAGTGCCTACCTAACTTACTAATAGGGCACTTACCCATTTTCTCCTGAAGACAAACCCCCTCCAAATGGGCCACTGTTCCAGGTCCCCTCCCAGAGTAGACCTGCACAAACCTTGTCAACTGCCCCGTGTTCTCTTGCAGACTTGCTCCTTCCAATATGCTCTTAGCCAGAGCCCATCCAAAACAGTGCCACAAGCCTGACAGGTTGCAAGCAGCCCTGGCAGGCCCACCACCACTCCAAAGTGACTCCTACCCCAAGGAAAGAGGAAGATAACCACACATACTAGTCTGACTGAAGCCCTAGCTATAGGCTGCGGGCAGACATCTACTCTGACTACAGGTCCCACCCACCAATGAAAGCTTCTTAGGAAGCCACACAGGGAAAGCACCCAGCAGTTCATTGCTATCACGTCTCTGGCAAGCACGTGGTCTGACTCTGTGCAAGCCCAAGGCAGCCCCAGACTGGCCCACTAATGAAAGGGGGACCAGACTGCAGACTCATGAAAGAAAAGGACAAATCACAGCAAGAGAGCTAAGTGAAACAGAGATAACTAATTTCCCTGAGAGAATTTAAAGTAATGGTCACAAAGATACTCACTGGTCTTGAGAAAAGTGTGGAGGACCTCATTGAGATGCTCAATAAAGAGAAAACATAAAAAAGAATGAATCAGAGATGAAGAACTTAATAACTGAAATTAAAAATACACTAGACGTAATAAATAGTGGACTAGAGGAAACAGAAGTATTGATAAAAGACCCGAAGAACAGAGTAATGAAAAGTAATCAAGCTGAATAAGAGAGAGAAAAATTAATAATAATAAATGAAAACAGACTTAGCTCAGCAAAACCATCAAGCATAATAATATTTACATTATAGGGATCCCATAAAAAGAAGAAAGAGAAATGCGGGCAGGAAATTTATTTGAAGAAATAATAACTGAAAACTTCCCAGATCTGAAGAAAGAAACAGAAATTCAGATGTAGGAAGCACAGAGAACCACCAACAAAATCAACCCAAGGTCCACACAAAGACACATAGTGATTTAAGGGGTAAAAAGTAGTGATAAAGAGAGAAGTTTAAAAGCAGCAAAAAACCACAGTTGCATACAAGAGAAACCCCAAAAAGCTATCAGTTGATATTTCAGCAGAAATTTTGCAGCCCCAAAGGGAGTGGCATGATATATTCAAAGTGCAGAAAGAAAAAAAACTTGCAACCAAGAATAATCTATCCATAAGTCAAGCAGTGAGAGTAAATTATCATACAGTCTCACTTGTGGAGCACAAGGAATAGCATGGAAGACATTAGGAGATGGAAAGGAAAAGTGAATTGGGGGAAATCAGAGGGGGAGACAAAGCGTGAGAGACTGTGGACTCTGAGAAACAAACTGAGAGTTTTGGAGGGGATGGGAGGTGGGGGGATACCTGAGCCTGGTAGTGGTTATTAAGGAGGGCATGTATTGCACAGAGCACTGGGTGTGGTGCATAAACAATGAATCTCAGAACACTGAAAAAATAAAAAAATCCAACAAAGCTATAATTCAGAATAGAAGGAGGAATAGAGTTTCCCAAACAAACAAAAGTTGAAGAAATTCATGACCACGAAACTGGGTCCTACAAGAAATGCAAAAGGGAGTGGAAAGGAAAGATCATAAGCAGGAGTAAGAAAAACAGGAAGCAGAAAAGCAGTAAAATTAAGTATATCTGTAGAAATCAATCAAGGGGTTCACAGAACAAAAGGATGAAAATTACAACATCATACAACTAAAATGTGGAGAGGAGTTAAGGAATGGGTTCAAACTTAAGCAACATCAACCTAATATAGACTGCTGTATGCATAAGATGCTATTCAAACCTCATGATAACTACAAATCAAAAACCAGTAAAAGATATGCAATAAAAAAAAGAGAAAGAAATTAAAATATAGCACTAAAAAAAGCTAGCAAGCCATGACAGAAGAGAGCAAGAGAAGAAATGAAGAGAGAAGAACTACAAAAACAACCATAAAACAAGGAGCAAAATGGCAATCAGTACATAACTATCAATAATTGCTTTGAATGTAAATGGACTGAATATTCCAATCAAAAGACATAGGGTGATGGAGTGAATAAAATAACAAGGGCCCCCTATATGCTACCTACAAGAGACTCATTTCAGACCTAAACACACATGCAGACTGAAAGTGAAGGGATGGAAAAGAATTTTTCTTGCAAATGGAAGTGAAAAGAAAACTGAGGTAGTACCACTTATATGAGACAAAATGGACTTTAAAACAAAGACTGTAACAAGATACAAAGAAGGACTCTACATAATCATAAAGGGAACAATCTAAAAAGAAGATATCAATTGGAAATATTTATGCACCCAATATTGGAGCAGCCACATACATAAAACAGCTAATCACAAACACAAAGGAAGAAATCAACAGTAATACAATAATAGTAGGGGGCTTTACCACCCCACTTAGATCACTGGAAAGATCATCCAACAAAAAATCAACAAGGAAACAGTGGCCTTGAATGCCACATTGGACCAGATGAATCTGACAGATATATTCAGAACATTCCATCCTAAAACAGAGGAATACACTTTCTTTTCAGGTACACATGGAACTTTCTCCAGAAGAGATCACATTAGGCCACAAAACAAATCTCAACCAACTTAAAAATATTGAAGTGGTACCATGCATCTTTTCTAATTACAGTGAAACAAGGAAATCAAGCACAAGAAAAAATCTGGAAAGAACACAAATACATGGAGGTTAAATAACATACTACTGAACAGTGAATGGGTCAACCAAGAAATCAAAGAAGAAACCAAAAATATGCATGGAGACAAATGAAAATGAAAACACAGTGGTCTGAAATCTTTGGGATACAGCAACTGCTGTTTTGAGAGGGAAGTTTATAACAATATAGGTCTATCTCAAGAAGCAATAAAAATTTCAAATGAACAACAACTTCTCACTTAAAGGAAATGGAAAAAGAAGATGAAGGAAAACCCAAAACCAGTAGAAGGAAAAAAATAATAAAGATTAGAGAAATAAACAAAATAGAAACTAAACAGAAAACAAAAACCAGAAACTACTAGAATAGACCAATGAAACCAGGAGCTGGTTCTTTGAAAAAAATCAACAAAATTGATAAATCTTGGGCCAGACCCATTAAATAGTGTGTGTGTGTGTGTGTGTGTGTGTGTGTGTGTGTGTGTTTGGGTGGGGGGACTCAAATAAATAAAATTAGAAATAAAGTAGAGAAACACCATCCAACATTATAGAAATACAAAGGACTACAAAATATTATTATAAAAAATTATATGCCAGCAAAGGGACAGCCTGGAAGAAATAGAAACATGTAACTTCCCAAAACTGAATCAGGAAGAAATAGAACATATGAACAGACTGATTACCTGCAATTAAATTGAATCTGTACTAAAAAAACTCTGAACAAACAAAAGTCCATGACCAGATAGCTTCACAGGTGAATTCTACCAAACTTTTAAAAAAGAATTAATACCTATTCTCCAAATCCATTTTATGAGGCCAGCATTATTATCCTGATAATAAAACCACATAGAGACACTACAACATAAGAGAACTACAGGCCAATATCTCTGATGAACATGGATAGAAATATCCTTGACAAAATATTAGCAAACCCAATCAACAATATATTTAAAAAGTCACTCAGCATGAGCAAGTGGGATTTATTCCTGGGATGCAAGGGTGGTTCAATATTTGCAAATCAACCAATGTGATACATCACATAAACATAAGAAAGGATAAAAACCACATGACCATCTCAATAGATGCAGAAAAAGCATTTGAAAAAGTACATATCCATTCATGATAAAAACCCTCAACAAAGTAGGTTTGTAGGGAACATACCTCAACACAGTATAATCCATATAAGAAAAACCTACAGCCAATATCATACTCAATGGTGAAAAACTGAGAAATTTTCCCCTAAGGTCAGGAACAAGACAAGGTTGTCAACTCTCACCACTTTTATTCAACATGGAACTAGAAGGCCTAGCCGTAGCAATCAGACAAGAAAGAGAAATAAAAGGCATACAAATTGGTAAGGAAGAAGTAAAACTTTCACTAGTTGCAGATGACATGAAACTACATAAA
Source organism: Mustela nigripes (assembly GCF_022355385.1). Classification (NCBI taxonomy): domain Eukaryota; kingdom Metazoa; phylum Chordata; class Mammalia; order Carnivora; family Mustelidae; genus Mustela; species Mustela nigripes. Next base: position 139,490,376 of record NC_081558.1, on the reverse strand, counting down.
GAAAACCCTAAAGATTCCACCAAAAAACTATAATTGATAAATGAATTCATTAATGTCACAGGATACAAAATCACCATACAGGAAATCCATTGCATTTCTATACACTAATAAAGAAGCAAAAGAAAGAAAAATTAAGAATATAATCCCATTTATAAGTACACCAAAAATAATATAATACCTAGGAATAATATTAACCAAGGAAGTAATAAACCTGTACTCTGAAAACTATAAAACATTGATGAAAGAAGTTGAAGATGACACAAACAAATGGAAAGATAGTCAATGCTCATGGATTGGAAGAACAAATATTGTTAAAATATCTACTTTCTAAATCTATAGATTTAATACAATACTTATCAAACAACAAAAGCATTTTTCACAGAACTAGAAAAGAAAATCTTAAAATTTGTATGTAAAACAAAGACCTTAAATATCCAAAGCAATCTAGAAAAAGAAGAACAAAACTTGAGGTATCACAATCCAGGTATCAAGATATACTACAGAGCTATAATAATCAAAACAGTATTGTACTGGGACGCCTGGGTGGCTCAGTCAGTTAAGCAGTTGCTTTAGGCTCAGGTTATGATCCTGGGGTCTTGGGATAGAGCCCCATATTGGACTCCCTGCTCAACAGGGAATCTGTTTTCCCCTCTGCCTCTCCCCCTGCTCATTCTCTCTCTCCCTAGCTCACTCACTCTCAAATAAATAAATAAAAATCTTAAAAAAAGAAAAAAACCCAGTATGGTACTGGAATAAAAATAGACATATAAATTAATAAAACAGAATGGAAAGCCCAGAAAGAAACCCACCATTATATGGTTAATTAATATTAGACAGAGGAGGCAAGAATATGTAATGGGAAAGGGCAGTATCTTCAACAAATGTGTTGGGAACACTGGACAGCTACATGCAAAATGAAACTGCACCACTTTCTCACACCATACACAATAATAAACTCAAAATGGATTAAAGACCTATATGTGAGAATGAAACCATAAAAATCCTAGAGGAGAGCACAGGCAGTAATTTCTCTAACATTGGTCATAGCAACTTTTTTTCTAGATATGTCTCCTGAGCCAAAGGAAACAAAGAAAAAGTGAACTATTGGGTTTACATCAAAATAAAAATCTTCTGCACAGCAAAGGAAAAAATCAAGAAAAATAAAAGACGATCTACTGAATAGGAGAAGATATTTGCAAATGAAAAATCCAATAAAAGGCTAGTATCTAAAATGTAAAAAGAATTTATAGAATTCAACACCAAAACCCCCAAATAATCCAATTAAAAGTGGACAGAGGACAGAGGACATGAACAGAAATTTCTCCAAAGAAGACATTCTTCATAAACAGGTAATATATTTCATATGATAAGTCCACATGCAATTAGGTCTATTTCTAAATTTTCTATTTGCTTTTATTGGCTTATTTAATTATAAATACCATACTTCTTATTGCAGAAATTTCATGTTTTGGGGTCTCATATGACTAGTTTGCCCTCATTGTACTTGGTGTTCAGAAAGTTTCCCATCTATGTTTGCTTGTTTACTTTTTGAATTCTAGAATTAATTCTCTAAGTCCAGAAAAAAAATCCATTTATGTTGTTTTTATTGTTAATGTTTTAAATTTGTGGGAAGTAAAAAATTGATTCTAGAGAATGAGTAAGCAGATCTATAAGTTTTGCAAATTTTAGGCAGTTGGTATGTAGTAATGAAGAGCTTTTTGTAGCACAGTGGAAAAGAGAGGGAATTTTGGAGAAACCTAGATTCAAATTTCTATTTGCTTCCTTACTTACTAGATGTGCAAACTTTAACAAGTTGATTAATTTCCCTATGCTTGCATTTTCTCATTTAGAAAATGGAGATAACACTGAAGGTAGGGGTTGTTTTGGGAATTAAACCTTCACAGGTGTGAATTTTCTGGTTCTTTTTCTTTCTTCTCTGATGCATAATGCCTGGTATAGCACCTCGTCCATAGTGGAAACTACATAAATAAATATCTGTTGAATAAGTCAGTGATATATCTACCAAAGTTCATAGCATATAATGGGAAATCAAGTGTTAGTTTGCTTTTTTTTTTTTAATTTTAGAAACTATGCCAACATCAAATTCATAATCTTAAGCTATTTCCTTTGGCTTTTCATATTATTGAAATATTTTCTTTAAAAGCCAGGAATGAACATTTTTCTCTACGATACCATTTACAATGAAAGTTTGATGTGGTTGAATGTGATTTTCTGAAGCTTATATTTTCAGTTTATATTTTCTTTAGTTTTTTATTTACAATAGCCCTAAGTGATTGCTTACTGGAAGCAACTCATGAGGAATAAATTAAAAGTAGACTTACGGGAATAATGAGAAGAAAGATCAGTAAGTCATATCCATACTATCCATATGCATTTTAACGCTGCATAAGATTTGCAATTGGAGAAAAAAATCTCTGAAAAAAAAGATTTTTTTTTTTAAGACTTACTAAAAAAATTTAATATTTTGGGAAATAAAAAAGAATCTGTTTTGACATATGTGCAAAAAACTTATGAGTAACATAAACAGCTGTCACTAAACAATAATTAAGATAGAGTTGGCAAAAAGTAAATGGAATGTAATGAAAATCTTGTTTCCTAATATACGAATCATATCTATATGAAGAGGTGTATTTGGGGGATGGGAGAGTGAGCCCTTGGTAAATTGAATTAGATGCCCAAGAAAGATTTTGGAGGAACCAATGGTGAAAAAAAAGATTTTTATCGGTTTCATTTGTTCATGAGTGGGGTTATATTTGTTGTTAAATAGTAAAATTTTTAAAGCAAGTAACTGCAAAGGAAAGCAAAACAAAACTACTACTCAATGAGTTGGTAGCAAGATTAGAATGAGAGAATGACTTATGTAGCTGTGAGTAAGATTCTCAATAGCAGTAAATAGCTTTAATTGCTCAATCTTTCACTCAATATATATTCTTTCAATATTCTCTAAGTATATATTTAGAAATTTTAAATACGTTCTTTGATTTTTCTAAATATATATATAGAGAGAGACAGACTGTGGAATATACAGAAAAAGACAGAAAAAGACAAAGAGAGATTGTTAAATACAATGAACCTAGTTCCATCCTTGTACAGAAAAGTGTAGGGTAGAAAAATGCATATTGATATACTGATAGAAGCCCTGACTTCTGACAAGGATTGCTGGAATTATATCTTTAATAATTCATGAAGATTGAGTCAGTATGTATTAATGGAAGCAAGATTGTCTTCCTTTAATTAACTGGAACAGTCCTAATGATGTTGTGGAGGGTTACCTAAGCTAGTTATAAATGTAGCTCTTTTTTCTTCAAAATGTCCAGGTTCTTTGGTCAGTAGCCAACACTAACTGGTTTTGACACAGGCTTTCCTGCAGGCTTAGGCTCTTCTAGTGTAAAAATTTCCCTCCAGTGTCTCTCTTTTTATCCTCCTTGTTTTCTTGGAACTACTGCTATAATGATACATGCATATTAGTAGATACATATTTCTATTAATATTTAATTATGGTATAGTAGAATTTATAGACCTTGAAATAAAAAAAAAGTTAAATTCAAGTTTTGGTTTTACTATTTATTAGTCGAATGACCAGGGCAAATCATTTGATTTCTCTGAATATTGGTTTCTTGCTAGGCAAACCAGCAGGTAATTTCTTCAATTACAATTCTAAATGCTTAACACAGTGTTAGGCACAAAGTAAATACTCAATCCAGAGTTGCTTTTACTATTCATTATAATCTAAAATTAATCTGACTAGCTTCCCTGGAAGGATATATAGGGAGATAGCTGTTATGTGTGTGTCTCCTTTGGGAAGTTGTTTGGTAAGGAGGAAACCAGGTTTCTTCCTTCTAATTCATCAAAGACTTTCACTTGTTAAACCCCCTGGTTCATTCCCATATGTCAAATTAACACTTCACACAGCTAATCCCTCCCCTTTGAAACATTTCTCACATACCTCCCAGGAGGCTGATCTATTTGTCTAGAGGCTCCTTCTCAGCCTCCTTTGCTTGTTTGTTTTCAGCAAATTGATAACCTAAATTTTGCAATGTTCCAAAGGCTTAGTTCTTTGACCTCCCTTTTCCTATACTCATTCCTTTGCGGTCCTTTTCATTTTCATAACCTTTAAGCACCATTTTAATGCTGATCACTTCCCATCTTAATGCTCAGCCCAGACCTCACTCCTGAGGCTCACACACAAATACCCAACTGATCTTATCTCAGTTTTTTTCATTCATAAAACGAGTTTGGTAATACCATTCTGTTTGTTCTCTGGCTCAGGTTTTTGAGGATGAAAATGAATTTGTGAATGATGTTAGAAAACTCCAAAGGTATATGAAGTCATAATTATCTTGTAACATTTTAATATATGCAATATGTTAACTAAACACCATAATAACTACATTTTGTGTTCAAAACTAAACAACTAACTTACTAACTAGCATTTTTTCAATAACTTTAAATTTGAATGTACTATAATCATTAAATTCTAAATTTCGGGCACAGTTTGCAGGCTCCTACAAAGATGCTATTTTGGGGAATAGTGCACAAACCATGCTAGCATGTCTTTTGTCATTACACTTATTTACTTTATTTCCTTTTGGTAATTCACTATAATGTCAATGAGTAAGGTTTCCTTATTAAAAGTTAAGAATGTCAGTTTGAGTAGAAACAAAATAAAAATAATCCTATTTTTATTTTTATCCTATTTTTATCCATGAAAGTGACTTAAAGAAAAAAAATGACATACAGAAACAAAATAAAAATAATCCTATTTTTATTTTTATCCATGAAAGTGACTTAAAGGAAAAAGAAAATGACATACAGAAATAATAATAATAAAAAAAAACCCAACAACGAACGGTTAAATGCTAACAGAAAGAAAGCAACATAACACACTCTACAGAAGAGATTCTCAATAATCAAGTGGACAGGGGAACCAGTTACATGGATGAGATTCAGAATACTTCTTAACTATAATGTTTGCTTGGTGGACTCGAAGATTTTGTATGGCCTGACAATGGGAATTTCCCTTCACCAAGGGTAATCTGAATAACATCTCTGCAGAGTGCCTAACCTGCCAGCAGCAATGTCCAGTATTGAGACTTCAATATGGCACCATTCCACCTGGATTACCAGCCAATCATCGATACAGGTTGATTGCACTGTACCACTCTTTCATGGAGAGAACAGAATTTGGCTTCCCTGGAATGGATAGTTGCTATAGATGCTATAGATTTGCATTTTCTAGTTGTCATGTTCTTGCCATCAGTGCCATCACAGTTAGGATATTGACATTTATATAATCAAGATATAGAATATTTTTATCAACACAAAGATCTCTTATGTTGCCCTTTTATAGCCATGCCACCTATCTTCCACACCGTTATCTCTGATTCTTAAAATAATCATTAATCTCTTCCCCATCTCTATAATTTTATTTCAAAAATGTGATATAAACAAAATGATATATGACCTTTTGAGAGTAGCTGTTTTAACTTAGCACAATCCCCTGGCAATTAATACTAGTTATTGTATATATCAGTAGTTCATTCCTTTTTATTGCTGAGTAATATTCTGTAGTATGGATTCATCCGTTTCTTTAACCATTCACCTATTGAGAGACATCAATAGGATTGCTTCCAGTTTGGGGCTATGATCAGTCCTGTATAGTTTGTGTGAATGTAACTTTTTATTTCTCTGGGATAAGTGCCCAAGTATATCATACAGGATATGCCCGTATGTCCAAGCATTCATACGGGAATTACATTTTTAATTTTATAAGAAACTGCCAAACTGTTTTCCAAAGTGGATGTATTATTTTCCTTTTCACCAAAAATATATGCTAGATCTAGTTTCTTTGCATTCTCCACAGCATTTGGAGTTAGCACTACTTTCTATTTTAGCCATTCTGATATACCTATAGTGATATCTCACTGTAGTTTTAATTTGCATTTCCCTAATGATAAGTGATGTTGAGTATATTTTCATATGCCTACTTGCTATCTGTATCTTATTGTGTGAAATGTCTGTTCATGGCTTTTGGCTATTTTCCAATTTTTTCCTCTTCTTTTCTGTTGAGTTTTGAGTTATTTACATTTTGAGAGTTTAAGATAATAGTTCTTTGTTTGATATGTGGTTTACAAATATTTTCCCCCACAATATAACATATTTTTGTCATTTTTAGTAAGGTTTTTCAGAGCAAAAGTTTTTAATTTTGGTAAGGTTCAATTGTTCAATTTTCCCTTCTCTGATTCATGCTTTAAGGGTCAAGTCTAAAAACTCTTTGCCTAGACTTAGATCCCAAAGGGTTTTCTCCTATGTTATTTTTCTAAAAGTTTTATAGTTTTTATTGTACATTTAAGTCTGTGATCTATTTTGAGTTAATTTTTGTATAAGGCATACAGTTTTTTTATATGAGGTTCACTTTTTATTTTTTTGCCAATGGATGTCCAATTTTCCTAGTACCATTTATTGAAAAGGCATTTTTCTCCCATTGAATTTTGCACTCTTGTCATATTTATCTATATGCCTTTCCCTCCACTAATATCACACTATTTTAATTACTGTAACTTATAGTAAGTCTTAATATTGGACAGAGTGATACTTTCTACTTTATTCTTTTTCAAGATTGTTTTAGATTTATATTTATTCTATGGCTTCTTCCTTTCTTAGAATTTTAGAATAATCCACAGACCTTTAAATACTTTATTTACCACTATGGTATCTCACACTTTAAAAAAGGATTTACTGTCTTGCCATTAACTTTATCATACAGCAGTGGATGGCATGGTAGCCTAGGAGATTGGTCTATTAAAAACTCAATTATGCAGTCACAAATGGGATCCTTTCTTACAAGATGTAGTATGGTAGTATAACTAGCTACCAGTATATAGTATTGTTTCTTTCTTAGACAGAAATCATGAATCTAGAGCCAAAGGTAGAAGAAGTTGTGGCTCCTTTCACTAGTATCATTTTGAATCTCTTCCAGAATTTCTGCTTCTAATCCTATAACTTGGAATTATATTGATGCAGAGAGGTTAGTTAACAGATAATATAGGCTTTCATGAAGAAAAATATTATTTGTTCCATTGAACTAGGTGTTAAGACTACCGTCTGGCCATTTGGGGCTTCTAGTCAGTCCCTCATTAACCAGGTGAAGAAGGTGTTTACAGTGTTAACTGGGGATCCTGATCTTGATTATCAAAGAGAAACAGTGTTTGTGTTTCACAGTGAGAATGAGGAAATCTAGTTCTAGAAACTAGCATTCCTGGAGTGCTTTTAGTACATCCATACTACAGAGAAGACAACTAAGAGTAAGTTCCTTTAGTAGAGAAGATATGAATTATAAAAATAAATGTCCATTTGTGGGGCTGGCAGAGAGAAGAGAACATGCAATAGATACTGACAAACAAGGCTGTAGTTATCAACTATAACCTTGTAATCAGATGCAAAAATGAGGATTAGAGTAGTTGTGAATATATTTTCTTTGCTTTATGATCATGATACTTGTATATATTAACTAATCTTTCTTGTCTCTTCTTTCCCTACTATTTAATATAAGGTGAACTGGTAGTTGTGAATCTAATAATCTTTAAGTTGAAGATATCAAAGGGGAATTGTGGTTTAACTGGGAAAGGAGAGAGCATTACTTCAAGATAGAAGCAGTGACTTTTGGGATGTGAGGTCATCTCTTTTGGGGAGATGATGAGTATATCAGATATGAGAGATAGTTGCATTAGGTAGGTGGAAACATATTGTTTCCGTTTCAATATGGTTGAAGAGTATAAGTGGGTCCTGAGTGGCTATCAAGGAACTGGCACTCATTCTGGGCCCTCTCTTTTCTTATTTTTTATTGTTTGTTTATTTTGAAAGGTTCTTTCTGAGCACTGAAATAGAAAGAGATAAAGAAACAGTTATGGCATTTGGTCTTGTTTCCTGCCAACCTAGCTCAATGATGCACTGCCTGCCCATATCCTCTCCACAGACACATTGCAGCTTATTTAAGCCTTCTTCAAGACCTGAAGTGCAGTGAGTAGCTCATTTTTCTGCTTCTCCACTTGCCAGCATATAGAACCACAACTATAACAAATGTCTGAGCCATGGCGGTGGGGGGTGGGACCAATCCCAGTAAAACCCCTCAGGTTTGTAGGCTAAATGAGACTTATTAAAAAGAGGTTGTTCAGAGGGCTCTATCCATTTAGCGAATTAACCTTAGTGTGTTCTTTAACTACCAGTGACTTGATCTCTGATTCCTTATTTGACTGCCTTAGGGGAGCACTGACTCCTGAGCAGGTAGAGAAGAAGGAAGCTAGTACAATTGACAGTTATCGGCAAAGGCTGTATGATAATGCAGTGACATACAGGTAGGCAGCATTCTGTTGTTTTCTCTTTGCCTTCACCTGGTGGTCGTCCTCATCTGAGCTCATACATGGGAGCCTCCATTTCCCGGAAGGAGTACAAAATCAGACACTAAAAGAAGCCACATTACTGGCTTAGAAAACAAAAATGGAAAAATTTGAATGGAGATGGGATCTGACAAAACTGGTTTTTCCCTTGTCATTCAAATATATGTGTCCTCTGAGCTGGGAAGGAAGAGAAGTGTATAAGGGTAAGAGCTTGTTGCTGGTATATATGTGTATGGTGGGAAGAGGAGAGGGCTGCCCCATCGCCTCCATGGGACTAAAATAAAGAATAAAAAACAAACAAACAAACAAACAAATAATGCAAGGATCTGAGCATTAAAGCGACAAATAACCTGATCTTGTTTTCCTTTTTCTTATTGGATAGTGGAGTAGAACTGGTTGTGTGAAAGCATAGATGGGAGTTCTAAGTACAGACTTAGAGTGTCCACATCCCCTAAAGAGCTAGTTGAACACCCAGGTACTTTCTGGTGAGATCAAAGGTGGCCCAGATTTGACAGTGAGTACTGGAAGGTGAAAAGGATTCTGGGAAGTGGTAGATGGAGTGGGGTGGGTTGTGAGCTGCAGGCCAGGTGGCAGATGCTGCCTCTCTGTGGATCCCAGTGTGAGGAAGTTAAAGACTAAGACAGGGCTACCTCTTGCCCATAATTTCACAGCACTGAATACACTCAGAGCAGAGAATCAGCCTCAGGAAAAATCCTCCATGACTGAATTTCAAACTTAAATGACTAATAGAATAGTAAATTTGAATAGTTTACTACTATTTTTCTACCCTCTGGTAAAGATGGGGACTCAAAGTAGAAACCAAGTCCATATATAGAGAAACAAAATTAAATATCTGCAAGCCTGATACATCAGTAAATATATGTTCTGCTTATAACAGCTATATCCTGTTTCAATCATTCTAATGGACCTCTTCAAGTTTTAGAGAGAAGTGGCAGAAGATAGTATTATTTTCAATAAATGCAAAAGTTATCTTAGTGATGATGGGATTCTAAAGGTAGCGAGTTTTAAATCTTTTGAATAGACTTCCCCAGATGCAAGAATAACATGCATTTGTAATGAGAAATATGACTATTTTTAAAAAGATTTTATTTATTTATTTGACAAAGATCACAAGTAGGCAGAGAGGCAGGCAGAGAGAGAGAGAGAGATGGAAGCAGGCTCCCTGCTGAGCAGAAAACCAGATGCCCTGCTAGATCCCAGGATGCTGGGATCGTGACCTGAGCCGAAGGCAGAGACTTTGACCCACTGAGCCACCCAGATGCCCCAAATATGACTATTTTAAAAGAGGTTTTGTAATTAGCCCCTTGTAATGTGTCACGTATTTTAAAGTGCATGCATTATTCAGCAGAGATTTTTATTTTATAATTGGTTTACTTCAATTCTTTAATTTGTCCATAAGGAGCTTATAAAAATGCTAACATTAACTGTGATATATATATGTATATATACATATATATATTATATAACATATATATTAAAAAGTTAACTTATTTTTTTAGATAAGAAAGTTACTTTTTGTTTTATAAATCATATATTATTTTTACTATTATAATTTTTAATATTCCCCTGACTTTCCTTTTACTTCAAAAGATCATGAAGGTTTAAATTCTTTAGTTTAAATTCTTTCTTTGAAAAGAACTTTTTATCAGGAAAACATAAGATGAATTTAGCAAAATAAAACAGTAATTAAAGACAATAGCTAGCACTTTTCCCAGTGATTTGTAGAGCAAAAGTTTCACTTCAGATGCTGTTTTCACAGATGACTTAAAAGTAGTTGACTTTGGGGTACCTAGATGGCTCAGTGGGTTAAAGTCTCTGCCTTCAGCTCAGGTCATGATCCCAGGGTCTTAGGATGGAGCCCCACATTGGGCTGTCTGCTTGGCAGGGAGCCTGCTTCCACCTCTCTCTCTCTGCTTGCCTCTCTGCCTACTTGTGATCTCTGTCTGTCAAATAAATAAATAAAATCTTTAAAAAAAAGTAGTTGGCTTTATTAGCTTCTATTTTCTTATCATAAACAAAATTTTGCAAATATTTAATTATATAATTCTAACTGAGTTCTTCCTTAAAGAACATCTTCTTAGGGTTTTTTTCTTCAAAGAATATGTGATTCTAGAATGCCTGAAAGGCTTAGGTCCTTCGTTATGATTTGATTTTAAGTAGTTGAAAAGACTTTCTTACAGAGAATATCACACAGCACTTTCTCCAGAAGAGGAAAGCTTGCCTGCAAAGCAACTTGTAGTCGCCAGAAACCACATCTGTACCTACAGTGTAGATTCATCTGACATTGCAAAATTACAGTCCTGTGAGACCATATTTAATAAATAAAATAATAAAAATATTTTTATATTTTTTACTTTAATCCATACTAAAGCCTCATTCTATGTCAGAAAGACAATTATAATAATGGACAACATTTTGTCTGTCCCTTGATCATTTGTAAACATGTATATATACACAAGTTGTATATGTAAGCATGTACACTACACCAACTCCTGACTGGTCTGGCTATGGAGGAGGTTCTTTTCCATTTTTCAATCATTTAGAGATAGAAATTGCACATAATGCTCAGTACAGAGGAAGAAGATAAGCCATGTTAGATCCATTTTTAACCATTAAGGAAGGTTATTTATAAAATTGTGGCTCATGAGGGAGAATAAATGATCTTTATTAAAATGAAGGAAATTGCGTGCTTCTAAAAAATCTTAAAATAAGTAATTCCAACAATGGAGGAAACAAAATCACCCCTTGGCAAATCTTGATAGATTACTTATGCTTTTGGAATACAGTCATTCAGGCGTATGACCGTCCTTGATTAATAATGAATGTGGTTTCAGGACCATCATAGCACTGTATTGTGTTACAAAGCCAGCACTAATCATTTGGAATAGAAGCAACAAATGCAATTACTCCATAATCAGACTAGATGAGCCAATGATAGCTCATCAGAGGAAAATGTATAATATAACCATATTTCTCTAAATTGGCTTTATATAATAAAACATAAAATACAACCAGACTAGGTTTTCCGTAGTGGTTGAGAGATAGCCTTAATTTCATTTTCTCAAAGAGGTGATTGTGTTAGAGAAACTTCAAAGGGATCAAGAGACTGAGGGAATGAAAAGATGAACTCAACAGAATCAGTCAATAGGAGTGGATATTTTGAACCCAAGTTAGACTGCATTCTACTCTTCTTTGTTCCCCTAAAGAATGCTGTTCCTGCTCTGTAACATCTTGTGTCCTTTATCATTGGTTATCACAGGGACTATATAAAACTGACCTTGGTGTTCATGTTTGCATTCATCTTCTCTTCTGTTCACATGGATAATTCATGTCATAGTATCATCTCTCATATCTGTGTTCTCTGCAGGTTTCTTCAGGCAGAGGTATGTTTAGATAGGGCTGGAATTCTTGACATTTTTGCATGATTTTGCAAGCTTGGTGGATCCCATCTATTGATGTGGGTCAAGCCCAGAGTGGTGGAGTCACCTCTCCTGGTACCCATGCACAAAGACTCAACTGAACCTTGATGGAAAGAAAGTACACATATACATTAGTCAGTCCATATTAAGGGACTGCAAGTTTGGTGCAGAGACCCTTGAGGGAAAAAAAAAGACTACTGACCTTCAGGAAAATGTTAAATTTTCAACTTTCCTCCTTCCATCTTTTCTTACAATGGCACTGCAACTCTCATATTTGGAGGTGTTTTTTTTTTTTTAAGATTTTATTTATTCATTTGACAGACAGAGATCACAAGCAGGCAGAGAGGCAGGTAGAGAGAGGAAGGGAAGCAGGCTCCCCACTGAGCAGAGAGCCCGATGTGGGGCTCGATCCCAGGACCTTGGGATCATGACCTGAGCCGAAGGCAGAGGCTTTAACCCACTGAGGCACCCAGGCGCCCCATATTTGGAGGTTTTAATCCTAGTTCTGCTAACTACTAGACACCTCACCTTGAGAGAGTCTCCAACCTCTCTGTGCTTCCATTTCCTCCTCTGTATAATAGAGATAACAATAAATTTTATCTCCATTATTTATTTTGAGGTTGAATAGAGCTCATATGGGTAAACAGTAGTGCTAGGTATTTATTAAGCCCTCATTAATATCAAGTGTAGATTTCTCAGCCAATAGTCCAGTTTTATTCTAATCATGTTTTCTTTTGATAACCAATTTCAGCACTTTCATCTATGAATGAATATAAACTTTTTTGAAACACTGTTCATTTTCATTTTGTACCAGAGGTAAAAAGAACAAGTGCCTCAGTTTCACTGTGCTCAATTGTTTACTTAAAATGCCTTCCCAAAATCAAGACTCTGCCCTTGTTCTTAGTACTTAGTATGAGTCCACCATATGCTAAGTATCTGTCTAGCTAGTCTAATGTCCTAGTCATTTCTTTGCATGTCCTCAATGGAAAGCTCCTTAGCACTTGGTTGTGGGTTTACCCTTTCTAATGCCATTTCTGTGTAATCCCATTAACTGTGAAATGTATGTTCAGTAAATAGCATATGATTCCATATATGAATGCTTCCTGCCTTGGGGGGAATTGATTTTAAGTTCTGGCAAAAGGCAGAAAAGATCTCCATGCATTACTTTTGAAAAACATAGTAATTAAGACCCAATTCTAATCTCAAGGGAATGGATTTTAGTATTATTCTTTTTTCTTATAGGATGTACATATATCTTTCAGGATCACACAATAAATCTAGGAAGATCAAAACATTAAAAACTATAACAGAGTTTCTTTCCTCTCTTTCCTTTAATGTACAGCTAAGGTGTTATTTTTCAGTTGATTAAATCTATGGTGTCTACTGAACTTAGAGCCATCCAGAGAGAATATTCTAAAAAATCTTCTGGAAATATCCCACATTTGAGATTGACTTTATTTCTAGGGTTGTCTCAAATGCACGAATTAAAGTTTGGGGAATTTCTTTTTTTTTTTTTCCAAAATATAAGTTAAAAAAAGGTTTTGGGGGTTGTTTTATTTTTTGTGTTTTTTTTTTTTTTTTTTTTTTTTTTTTTTTTTTTGTTTGGTGCAGAAGATAGCTGTGCCATGTAGATTAGCAATAAACCAAAGAATACAGTGTCACCATCTAGGCAATAGATAACAAAACAGGTCTTTACAAATACTCTATAATGTAATGTGCCACAACAGAGCTTTTCAATATCTGTGTCACATTATGGCCTAAATATCTATTGGCCATTTATTTCTAATATATTTATGCAGTTTATATTAATGTAATGTGTTTTATAAAGCATGGAAAAATATTCCACTACTATTTAAATCTCAGTCAAGTTAGAGGGTAAGTCCTGGTATTTAGAAATTCAAGCAAATTGAAGTTTTTGTTTTCTTTTTTAAACTATGAGAGTTTTAAAAAGGGAATAAAAAAGGGAATCCTGAGTAGAACCAGTTCTCAAAGAATGTGAACTATTAAGAGGATGTAGAACACCTGTAGGAAATAAGTCATAAGACACAAGATGTGTCAGAAGATAGAATTACTAAATGGTAGGGGATTTCAGAGTGGGGAGAGGCTATGGGAGATATTTTGATAAAGAAGTATTGGAAGACTCTATGAGGGGAGAGAAAGGCATGATGAAGATTTGTAGAGGCATATGAAGGGTCCTGAACAAAGAAGAATAGCACACCTAAAGACAAGGAGAACTTACAGTTCTTTTTGAGAAGAGTGATAGGCAATAACCATCACCATGTGTTGAGGGTACTGAATGCCCGAGGAAAGAGCTTGAGCAGAATTCTCTATTAGTGGGAAGGCACTGAAGACCTTTGATGAAAAGATTGATGCGAAAAGATGAGTGATTAATCTAGCCATGGTATTCAGAATGCATAAGCAAGGGGCAGGAGGGAAAGAGAACATTTAGGATGTATAAAGAAAGGGAAGGTAGCTGTTATTGAGTATTTATGCTTGCTACTTTCACATCATCTTGTTTCCTGTTTAACACATGTCCATTACATGGGGAATTGAAGCATCATCATAATTCTCTACATGAAGAAATTAAAGCTCGGCCTTGAGAAGTAGTTTGACCAAGTATGAAAGTTTGAGGAATGTTAGAAAGAGCAGATTTTGAAGTCTTAAGGAAGCCGAGTTCACAGCGTGGCTTAGTCAGGCCAACCACGTTGGTGAAATTGTGGAATTTCTTAGCGCAATTTCCTGTTCCTCCTACCCACTCCCCAACTGGAAAAAAACTGCCTTTTGGAACTGTTATGAAAAAAGATGAATTAAAGCCACCGATACATTTTAGAGGCTCAACAAATAACTTCTCCAAGATCATAAAATTAGAATGAAGAGGAGCCAGAAATCAGACTTACATGTTTTGCTACTAAACCAAGGTCTCCTTATTTTGCCACTCTGTCCAGTGAGGGTCTAGTGGATTAGAGGTGAGGATTTGGAGTAGGAGAGAAGGAATTGCAAAGAGGACAGACACACTGATATTAGAAAGGTAGGATCACAAGGAATTGACAATGGGCCCAGTGAAATTACAGTGTACCTTTTGCATGGAATTTTGTTGGTGGAAACATGTTCTAGAATGTATAAAGTTTATAATATTTTGATGCTGGGCCAATTCAGCACACTGGGAGCACTGTGTATCCACATCAGAATGTTCAATGATGACCTCTAGGGGGCTGTTTGGTTTTGTTTCTAGTTCAGTCCTCTGTGTTGCTTCATGTAACTGTGGAACTTTATATTTCATTCGTGACAAAATTTTGAAGGATACATTTTTAGGTGGTGGGGTGACTTCTATTCTGCAGATTCCTTCCTGATAGGAGTCTTTGTTGTCTCCTGTACGTCATATGAAAGTCAGATGAAGAAAAATGATATTTTCTAACAGTATGTGGCATCTGACTATATTAAAATTGTTAATGAAGAATTGATATTTAATATGAGTAACACTACAGAAAATTTGATAATAACACTGGCTCATGATGTCAAGGGCAATCACTCTCTCTCTTTTCCTATCCTATACCCTCTTTTTTAAAGCACAAAGCTGTGCTTGTATTATTATTAAGGGAAATTATCTTTGCACATGAAATTAATGAATTCTTCAATCACTTTCCTTTGCCCAAAGAAGTCAAGATGCAGCACATTGTGTGGTAATTTGGTGTACTTGGGTGATATGTCAGCTTTCCCTCCCTTGTTACCACTCCTTTACCCAAGCAGCGCTGCTCTCATTGTACGAAAGAAGAGGATCTCCCACATTTCCCACCACTGAGGTGACCATTGAAGGTTCCAGCCCCACTGGGCAGGCTGACAGGGGCTACAATAAAAAGGTCTAGAATAGAGGCCCAATGGCCTGAAGTTCTCTCCTCCTTCACATGGATGTTTCCAAAGACAGAGCCTTAGCCTGACTTTTAAGGAAGTTTAATTCTAGTCTATTGCATCCTTATTTGCACTCCAGGATTATTTAAGAAAGGAGGGAAGGAGGGGAGAGACAGAAGAAGAGAATAAAGAGTAAAGAAGAAAGGAAGAGAGGAAGGAAAAGAGGGAGGGAGAGAGGGAAGGAGGCAAGGAGAGAGAGAGAGGAAGGAAGGAGAGAAACTGGCAACTAGATTGTGGACTGACATTCCACTGCAAACTTGGTTAAAGAAATTGGATTTCCTACCCTGAGATGAGTCTCTCCATTAAATAGTGCAATTTTATTTAACACAATTTATATTAACAATGACCAACATTTTGCATATTGTTCTTCCTTGAGAAGAACAAAGGCTGATGACATGTTTTTCATTGACTAAAAACTATCCCAGGTATAGAGATACTCTAGCAAGTTTTCTCATAACTAACCAACTCACCTTTCAAGAAGGGACCTTTAATTCAGTGGCTCAGCAAATTAAGTTTTTAAGGCAAAACATGAATTACATGTATTCTTTTTTTATAAGATTTTATTTATACATTTGAAAGACAGAGAAAAGAGAGAGAGAGAGAGAGAGAACAAACAATAGGAGTGGCAGAGGGAGAGGGAGAAGCAGGATCTCCGCTGAGCAGGAAGCCCAACAAGCAGCTCAATCCCAGAACCCTAAGATCATGACCTGAGCCAAAGGCAGTTGCTTAACTGACTGAGCCACCCAGGTGGCCTGAATTACATGTGTTCTAATAACAGGGACACGTTTGAATAGTTTTAAGTCATGAGGCTAATAATATTATTCATGATAGCCAAGATAATGGAAATAATCTAAGTATCCACTGGCAGATGAATACATAGAAAAGATGTGATTATATATCATACAGGCACACACACACACACACATATATATATATAATGGAATATTATTCACCCATTAAAAAAAGAAAATCTTGCCATTTGCAACAATATAGATGAACCTGGAGGACATTAGGATAAATAAAATAAGCCAGACAGAAAGACAAATACTGTATGATCTCACTTGCATGTAGAATAGTAAAATAAGAAAAGAGTCAAACTCACAAATAGAGGTCAGAACAATGGTTACCAGGGACTGAAGTGGGGGAGGGGAATGGGAAAATGTTAGTCAAAGGGTACAAACTCCCAATTATAAGAAGAACAAGTTCTGTGGATATAATGTACAGCCTGATGACTACAATTAACAATATTATATACTTCAGAGTTGCTGAAAGAGCAGATCTTAAGCATTCCCATCATACACACAGAAACTCTGTGGGGTGATGAATGTATTAACTAACTTGATTGTGATAATAATTTCACAGTACACATATACATCAAATCATCATGTGTGCTTTCAGTATATACAATTTAATTTTCAATTTTATCTCAGTAAAGCTGGAAAAATATAGGCCACTGAAAAATCCTGTCTTTAAAAACTAGCAATTTTAAAAAATGTACCTAGCATCTCATCATCCCAAGTGACCTGAAGCAAACATCACAAATCCAACTTCTTCCATCTCCAGGAATGATTTCTTTGAAAAACTAGTAAAAGCAGATGTGGAGTACATTTAACTAACTTGATCAGCAATTTGCACCATTTTTTAGTGGGCTAATTTCTTGATTACCATCAGGATGTTGTTAGTTTTCAGGTAAGCCCTAGATTTCTTTTTAAACATTTTTAAAATTTAAATTCAACTAACATAAATATATAATTGGTTTCAGAGGTACAGGTCTTTGATTCATCAGTTTTATATAATACCCAGTTCTCATTACATCATGTGCCCTCCTTAATGTCCATCATCCAGTACCCCATTCCCCCACCTTTCTCCTCTCCAGCAACCAACCCTCAGTTTGTTTTCTATGATTAAGAGTGTTAGGGCTTGTCTTCCTCTTGGTTCCCTCCTGTTTTATTTTTTCCTCTCTTCCCCTATAATCCTGTTTTGGTTCTTAAATTCCACAGATCAGTGAGATAATATAATAATTGTCTTTCTCTGATTGACTTGTTTCACTTAGCATGATACCCTCTAGTTCTATCCACATTGTTTAGGCCCCAGATTTTTGAGAATGTTTAATTTCCATGTTTTCTTTACAGTAAACAGACTTATAATTTACTTCTTAAGGAGTGGCTAGTGTAGTTACTATCACGTGCTGTTGTGATAAACTCTGAGTCCCCTGTGTTTGTGTTTTCTGTTGTGTACACACACACACACGTATTTACATATGTACACATATACATTTACACACATATATATATATATATCTTCTTGGAGACTTTGTTATTCTGGCTGGTATATTTGAGCTTGAAAGTCCATATAATAGATTATGAAAATATTCCTCATTCCACCTTTTATTTATTTATTTTTTTTTTAGAAAGGGAAAAGGGGGAGGGACAGAGGGAGAGGGAGAGGAAGAGAGAATCTTAAGCAGGTTCCGCATGGAGCAGAGCTTGACGTTGCGCTTATCTCACAACCCTAAGATCATGACCAGAGCTGAAATCAAGAGTCAGATGTTTAACCAACTGAACCACACAGGTGCCCCTTCCACCTTTTAAAATCAAGGCCCCTTTATCTTTTGTTTCTGTAAGACAGTGCAATTACACTATGTTGTACACCTGAAACAATTGTAACATTGTGTCTCAACTATACTTCGATTTAAAAAAAAAAGTGCTATTAAGTTAGATAATTTTACTAAACCTACTGAAAACTCAAAGGAGATATGGTTTAACAAACAAGATCCTGAAGCTTATAAGTGACTTCAGCTGATAGAGTGTCCACTGTAAATGTGAAATCTGCTGTATAATTTTTGCTGTTTTAAATGGAATAATTTCCATATTAGAAAGTTAACTTTAAAAGTGACCTTCAAAAGGGGAAAATCTAGTAATTGAGGCATTTAGCATAATAGAGAAATACTTCTTGAAATTCAAGGAGAGAATGAGTAACATTTTTTTGGACTTTATGCACAGTTCTGGTTACCATGGACATACCAATTCAAGGTTATTTGAAAATAAACAACATGAAAAATCAACAAAGCAATGAAGAATATAAGTGATTCTAGAAACACTTTGTCTGGCATTCTTTAGTGAAAACCTGTTATAATCTCTTTGACTTATTTTGACCTTCTTCAGAATAATTGTACAGATGTAGCTATGTATGAGGGCAGCTTCTACATTGCTGTTAAATCGCTATCTCAATGGAAGATCATGAAAACTCCTAAAATCTGTTTGCAAAATTCCTCCTCAATTTGTTTAAATATGAATGACAATAAGATAAAGAGCAAGTTTAACTTTTCTGTGAATTTATTTCTTATTCAGTTAATTAATACACACTGAGTACCTAGCAGGTGGTAAGTACCTTTTAAATATGAAATCTTCAAATATAAATAAAGAATGTTACATAACCTTCAGAAGCTGGTCTACTGGAGGAAAAGGATGTCTGAAATGAAATGTGATGTGATGAATAATGCTATGAGAGATCTGCGCAAAGAACACAAAATCTGCCTTAGAACACAAAGGATGACTTGATTTGGGTGAGGGAGGAAGGAAGGAGTAGGACACAGTAGGATTCCCAGAGGAGGTGCCATGTGATCTGGACTTTGGTGGGTTTGTAATAAGAAGAAAAGAGTAAGGATAAAGGGCTCTCAGAGATAAAAGTCCATCTAAGCAATGTTATGGCATACAAAGTTTGAGATACAGCAATATTTTGATGTGACCAGAGTAGGTAACATCAAAGAAGCAACAGGAAAAATAAACTGGTTAAGGCTAAGGTGTTTTAGGTAAGGAGGTTTTTTGTGTGGGTGTGTGCCACACTAAAGAGTACATTTTTGGTCTCATGGATAAGCAGAAGCTAGTGAATACTTAAAAAGGAAAATAAACATTGATACAGATATGTTTTAGAAAGGTAAACAGAATACATGTGGATTAAAAGTGGAAGACACTGAAAGCAGGGAAACTACTCAGGAGTGACAAGTTCAGGTGAAGGATGGGGAGAGCTGGAGTTAGGTACTGTAGTTTCATAAAAAGCAAGAGAAATTGTAGAAACTTCCTGGTGATTAAATGGCTGAGAAGAAGAGAGGAAGTCATAGATTAACATGGCTTCTAACACCATACAAATACAAGGTGTTCATAAGTATGGTCTGTAATTTTTGCTCAAGAAAGTTACATGGATAATTGGGAAAAAAATTACTGACACATGAAATTTTGTTGAGTATGGAAATAGACTAAACAAAGATGTTACCTAGATTTTAATTTTAACCAGGATTTTGTTAGTCCAAAATCCTTTTTTAAAAAATGGCAACACAACTTCCTTTTGTGGTTGAGTTCTAGCTTTAGAGCATTGTGGTCTGAAAATATTCAGGGAATGATCCCAATCTTTTGATACCGGTTGAGTCCTGATTTCGGACCGAGGATGTGATCTATTCTGGAGAATGTTCCATGTGCACTAGAGAAGAATGTGTATTCTGTTGCTTTGGGATGAAATGTTCTGAATATATCTGTGATGTGAATGTGTTCAATATATCTGTGTTTTCTCTTCACCATGCCTTGCCTTTATAGGTGTTCCATCATTCCCTGACTTACCTGACCCTATTGATCGGTAATCAGACCCAGTCCTGGTCCTGGTACTTCGTTTCTCTTTATCTTCCCTGGTTTGCCATACAGGCTTTATTCTACATTCAAAGAGATGAAAGATGCAAAAAGTAAAGAGAGCGAGAGAAGGAGGAAGAGAGAGAGAGAGAGAAGTAGACATGCCACTTTAAAAAAAATTTTATTTATTTATTTATTTAAGAGAAAAAGAGACAAGCTGACTCTGTGCAGAGCTCAGAGCCCCACACTGAGTTGATCCCATGACCCCAAGATTGTGACCTGAACTGTAATCCAAAGTTGGCCGCTCAATAGATTGAGTCACCCAGGTGCTCCTAGACATGCCACTTTTAATAAATTGTAAGCATATGATCACCATTCTTACCTCTATTCTGCAGCCCTAGGCCTGCAGTGATAGATGCCAGAGCCTCCTGCCCCCATTCCCCACCAGAATGGAGTTTTGGCACTGTTCAAGACCCAGAAAAAACTATGGAGGGAGCATTTGTGAGCCTGGCCACCACTCTTATCACATGAACAAAAAACACTGGCCTCCCATTCATGGCATGGTGGGGAGTGTGGGCAGCAGGAGCTCCAAGGGAGCATACCAGGAAGCCATCTTCCAAGCACAATTCTGGCTCTGTTTCATGAGGGAACAGTCCTTTCTACTTCAATCTACTTGTGCATCTTTGAAAGTTGTTTCAGGTCCAGCATGGAAAAAGAACAACATGAGGTTGGTGGTAAGAATAGATGAAGCCCGCCTATCTCTCAGATAAGGAAATGAGGACTTGATAGCTTAATATTGGCATACCTAGTTATCAAGAAGATAATTCACATAGTTCTTATATATTCTGAAACAAGAAAAGATGACCAAAAGCCCTTGAAGAACATTTTGCATTTTTCTTCCTGCTTCAATTAACAGATAACTGTCTGTGACCAGTCTGCTAATAGAATGTTCTTTTGGATTAATCTTTATCTAAATGTGAAAAATTATAATTATAAACAAAGCTGAAAGCTCTATTCACTCTTTTTAAATTACTTTTTAATTATATATTAAAACATGAGTATGTTATCTATGTGAAAAACTAAAACATAGATAAGGTTAAAATACTATTTAATCATCTCTATCCTATTTACTTTTGAAACTGTAAAATTTATTTCTTTGAGTTATTTCTTCATGTTTTCTCTTCACACCTACTTTATTATCCATTTCATATATTACACAAGGTGGTCATCAAGGACCTCTGGAGAATTAAATGTTTGCCCTTTTAAGATTATTTTAGGTTTGCTTTAGGTAACCTGATTTTGATTGTTCTGTGATCCTTTCTGGTAATTTGCTTTTGTTGCAGCCCTGCGGGGGGAAATGTCAGAAAAGCAGAGGGAGGTAAGATGACAGCTCACAGCTGGATATTGTGTTTGGGCTCCTCTCCAGAAGTAAAGGAATTCATGGAGTTGGTGTCTTTGCTAAGAAAGGTGTTCAACAACTTCTTTCAAGACTGTCTCCAAAGGCAAAGGAAACAAAAGTGAAAATGAACTTTTGGGATTTCATCAAGATCAAAAGTTTCTGCACAGTAAAGGAAACAGTGAACAAAACAAAGAGGCAACCCATGGAATGGGAGAAGATATTTGCAAATGACACTACAGATCTATATATCCAAGATCTGTAAAGAACTCCTCAAACTCAATATACACGAAACAGATAATCACATCAAAGAATGGGCAGAAGACATGAACAGGCTCTTCTCCAAAGAAGACATACACATGGCTAACAGACACATGAAAAAATGTTCATCATCATTAGCCATCAGGGAGATTCAAATCAAAACCACACTGAGATATCACCTTACACCAGTTCAAATGGCCAAAATGAACAAGACAGTAAACAACAAGTGTTGGAAAGGATATGGAGAAAGGGGAACCCTCTTACACTGTTGGTGGGAATGCAAGTTGGCACAGCCACTCTGGAGAACAGTGTGGAGATTCCTTAAGAAATTAAAAATAATTCACAGACCTGTACCCCTGGGGATAAAAATATATGTTTATAATATTCAAAAAAAAAAGAAAAGAAGAAATTAAAAATAGAGCTTCCCTATGACCCTGCAAATGCACTACTGGGTATTTACCCCAAAGATACAGCTGTAGTGAAAAGAAGGGTCATCAGTACCCCACTGTTCATAGCAGCAATGGCCACAGTCACCAAACTGGAAAGAGCCAAGATGCTCTTCAACATATGAATGAATAAAGAAGATATGATCCATATATACAATAGAGTATTATGCCTTCATCGGAAAGGATGAATACCCAAGTTTGTATCAACATGGTTGGTACTGGAAGAGATTGTGCTGAGTGAAATAAGTCAAGCAGAGAGAGTCAATTATCATATGGTTTCACTTACTTGTGGAACATAAGGAATAACATGGAGGACATTGGGAGATGGAGAGGAGAAGTAAGTTGGATGATATCAGAGGAGGAGACAAACCACAGTCTGAGAGACTGTGGACTCTCAGAAACAAACTGAGGGTTTGGGAGGGGAGAAGAGTGGAGGGTTGGGTGAGCCTGGTGGTGGGTATTAAGGAGGGCATGTATTGCATGGAGTACTGGTTGTGGTGCATAGACAATGAGTTTTGAACACTAAAAAAAGAAAAGAAAAGAAAGGTATACAAAGACATTGTTTACTTGACAAAAGTCTTAACCTGACTACTCTATTAGCTTCCCAGTGGTGCATTAGCAGAACCACCATATGACTTAGAACAACAGAAATTTATTGTCTCACAGTTCTAGATGCTAGAAGTCTAAAATGAAGAGCTTAGTTGGCTGTTCTTTGTCTGAAAACTGTAGGGGAATCTTTTCTTCTCTATTCCTAGCTTTTGGATAGTTTGTTGGTGATCTTTGACATTCCTTGGTTTGTAGATCTATTACTTCAAGCCTCTGTCTTCACATGACATTTTTCTTGTGTCTCTTCATATCATCTTCCCTTTGTGCATTCTGTGTTTGTGCCCCAGTTTTCCCTTTTACAAGGACACTAGTGATGTAGATTTAGGGCTCACCTTAATAACCTCATCTCAACTTGACTACATCTGCAAAGACACCATTTTGAAATAAGGTTATTTTCTGAGATATATGGGGTTCACTTCAACATATCTTTTTGAGGGGACATAATTCAACCTATAACAATGAAGAAAACAAAAATAGTTCATTAGGCTATTAGAAAATATGCTTATCTAATAAGAGAAACTTAAGGCAAGTGGGTTTTCAGTTAATAACAAAGGATTGTTTTCCAAAAGAAGAAAACAGTCATGTTTAAAGTCTGCATGAAGTTGATTAGAACTTTAATGAAATCCTGATTTCTTGAAAACTATATTCAGCATTAAAAAACTGACACCTCAGAAAATAGAAAACAGTTAAACTAATACCTCTTTTAGAACTTATTACACTACAAAATCATCATGAAGGGGTATTATTCCATTACTCAAGTATGAGTAACTTGATAAAAGTTCACATATACCCTTCATATAACAAATGCCAATTTACTTATCCTGAAGAGCCAGATCAACTTAATGATGCTTTTTTATTTTAGAATCTTGTAATAAATTATAAAATATATAATGTAGTCTGTAAATTAGTTTCTGACTAATTTGTATTTCAACACCAGTAGACAACAAGATGGATGCAATCATATAAGCCTTTACGGAAGATCCATTATACGAATGATTGATTCTGTGCATTGTTAATAACTTGATTTTTATCAACTAGCAGTATGGCACAGCCCCTGGGGAAAATGGATAGCTTGCATATTAAATTTATGTGTTTAGTTTTTTATGAAGCAATCCTAACTGATACACTGAGCATTTACTGTGAACCTCCATCACTCTCACACTTTCTTCAGCAATGCTTTGTTCGTACTCCCTATCCAAGGAGTTTGATCACCCTGAATCCACAAACTGATACTATACTGGCCTCTAGCTTACAAGAAAAGATTGTAAGTAAGTTCTCTTTTCTCAAACACGTGGGTTTTTCATACTTTGGCATACCACATGCCTAAATCCAGAATTCTAGGTTCTTACCATACTTACACCAGCCCACTTGCCATGAACCCAGGCCTGTCTTATCATAAAAATGCTGAGATTTTATTAAGTGAAATCATCCCTACTGGCCAAATCATGTGTTCCATGTTCCCTAAATCCTTAATCCCTTTGCTCTCTTATACCTCTTGTATTTCCTTCTAGATATACAGGCCCATCCCCTTAATTTTCTCCTTAGACCCTGAATATTCACTGTGTATTGAATCACAGCAATTGGGGGATTCACTCTACTTAAACATTTCTTCCCATTTCTGTAGGAAGACGTATGCTGAGTTCCAAAAAACCAGTTTACCAATGATTTAGAATCATAATCCATGGTTATGTTTAAAATTTTTGAGGCTTGATTGGAAAGTCATTCAATATATTCAAATGAGACATGATTAGTTTTAGTATTATAACCAAATAACCTGGAGGTTCATCCATCATTATTTATTTTACTTATGTGTTATACTATAATAACTGGACATGGATGGCAAACAGCTAACTTAAATGACTAAAAGGCTTTTTACTTTGCCCAAAAGACTTGTCCAGACAGCTTTCTTGCAGAAAAGAAGAAAACTAAACAAAGGAGGCTATTCTGAGGTCTCTCTGAAAATTCCTGGATACCCTTTACTCTTCTGAAATCCACGTCTTTAAGCTCTATCACCAAGGGTGTTACATTTAAGGAAGGCCTTCTCAGATGGGAGAAAGAGGGATGAAAATGATGACTTTCAGATACCTTCTTCCAGCTAAAGGGACAAGATGAGTGGGGGGAGAGTCTGTAGAACAGAAAGCCATTCAAATTCCAAAGGCAAAATCTTGGGTATTTAGCCCATGGCTACCCAATAGCACACTCCCCTTTCCCTCCACAGAGTATCCCTGGTCCCTGAAATATCAGGAGTAGAAATGTCTTTTGTTTACCAAGTAGCCTTGGAAGCCATCTCCACACTGTAGACTAGTTTATACATCTTTCTTTCTTAAGTTAGTCAAGATACACTGCAAAAATTGTAGTTTTTGTGAATGTGGAGTTGGGGAAAGATTAGGGATAAGAAAATGTAGTTTTTAGAGTATTGGGTATTTTAGGAGTAGTCAAGGTAGATTGGGGTTCTTCATAGCAAGAGCTAGAGGTGTACAAGTGGGCCACATGAGATGCTGGATTCAAGTGAGACCCATTGTGCTGTCCTCTCTGTTCTGCACCCTCTCAAGTGAGAATTTGGTGATATTACCCTTTGAGTAAAGGTAGATGGAAGACTGCCAGTCCAAGAAAGGGTATTTCTTGTCCCTTTCTTCATAGCAGAACTAGAGCCTATAACTAGAAGAGCCATTCTTGTGCCTTTGTTCTCCAGATCTATTTCTTTTTTAAAATGTTATTTATTTATTTTTAGTTTAAATTCAACTAATTAACATATAGTGTATTATTAGTTTCAGAGGTAGAGTTCAGTGATTCCTCAGTTGCATATAACACCCAGCCAGTGCTCATTATATCATGTGCCTTCTTTAATGTCCATCATCCTCTTACCCCATTCCCCCATCAACCTTCCCTCTAGCAACCCTCAGTCTCTTTCCTATCATAAGAGTCAGAGTTATTTCCTGATTTCCAATATGTCTTACTAGAGTCTGCTGCCACTCTGATACTCCCCCTTATGAAATGAACCGAACCAGGAGAGTATTTTGTAGGAAATGACCTATAGGTGCTGAAAGGGACTTTGTAGGATTGTTCATCTTCTAGAGCCCTACACACTACTTGCATCTTGTATAGATGATGGCATAGGTTGCTCAGTTTAGTAAAAAGTAAACAGAGTGATAAGAAAAGTTAAACCTGCCTTGACAGAAATTCAGGTTTGTAAGGAAAAACAAACAAAAAAAAACATTTTTCATTTTCTTTAAATTTCTTTAAATCTACAGATTTAATTCTGAGTCCCTATCTCTCTGAGTTGGTGACATGTTCAAGGTTGGGCTATCTAGTCTCTGGGTCTCATGCAGGACCAAAATGCTAAAGAGGCCCTAGCAGTCACTGATGTACTCTCCACACATTTTATCACTGAGATAACTTTTGTGCCAGCCTGCATATTCCCTTCCTGTCCCATAGTTTCAATGTTTCTAAGCTATGCTTGAAGCATACAACTTAATGTTTCAATAAATAATTCTTCCATATTGTTGGCTCTTACATTTTAGATCTTAATATTTACTGTTAATGTATGCAACATTCAAAATATTATCTTAGGCTCTTTCTATAAATTCTAATACAGCTTATTAGAAAAAATTAATTTAATAGGGTTTTTAGTTCTCCCTGACTTTACTGGTAATCTTTCTAGATGAACATGGTCACAGATGTAGTTACATTTGTAGTTTGTACATTTGTACAAATGTAGTTCTTACATTTGATTTTAAGCCTCCTAAATACTAGAAAATGCTTAATATTTCTTCCTCCTCAAATCTGTAGTCTAATAAGCATGATATTAAGTTAAGACAACCTAACATAGGCATTGGAGAAAAGTGGGAGATGTGCCTTGGACTGATAGTAAAGCCAGAACTCTGTAGAAACTACACCCAACCACCACATTCCATGTGTCATAGAGACAATACTCTTATTGTTGAAGATCTCATTCTGGAGCCTGTAACCCAACCCCTAACCCCTAAATTATATGTAGAGTACTGTGGGAGTTTTTCTTAATTGCTCTGGAAAATATGTCTATGGATTTCCTTAATATCTCAAAATTTCCATAGGAGCTTGACATAATTGCAGCGTCCCTCCAAGGATTCTTAATGCTTAGTGAATTATCATGCTCAATTATGTTACTTGGCCTTCTCAAGTGTGAATTTAGTATCATAAAGTGATCCTTGTAAAATTGATGATTAAATTGGACGAAGGAGCTTTATTTTCACTAGCAGAATCTGTATGTCCAAAAATTTGGCTTACAGTTCTTGAAGTTACTGATATGAATACTTTTGGATTCCAAGGTGATATAGTGTTTTTGTCTAGAAGATAAGAATTGTATATTATTCATTTCTTTAAGTCATAAAAATGAATTGTGATGGGTAAAGTTATTGAAATTCTATGAAAGAAGTATTTGACTGGAAAGTATTCCCATTATCAAGGACTGAATCACATCTCTGTTATTTAGCTTTTATTTCAAGGAAGAACAGGATTGTTAAGTGTGATCTTTTCCACATATTGCATTCCCACTGGCTCAAGAGGATGCTGCCTGCAATGAATGTAGAATAATTTAGAGGAAACGTTAAGAGCTGTCTGAAAGGGAATTTTAAAATTCACAGGGTAATTTGACAAAATTGAAATCTTTTATAATAGCCCTGCAAAGATTAAAATAATTATAGCACAAGATAGTTCTGTCACACTTTGTCATTCCATTCTTAACATCTGGAGATATTATGAAGTGGTTTTGGTATTCTACTATAATTTCTACCAGCATGTGCTATTATTTCTTCCAATCAGCCATGCAGGGCAAAGCTCGCTCAAGCACATTAAGTCATTCTCCAGTGCATGATTTTCTTTCAGTTATTTTAAAGCAGGTAATTTAATGGTGCTGTAGCACTCTCCTGTGACCAGCAGAGCATAACACCTTTAGGTACTCCATATTTTATTCATATTAGTGGACTTAATGGCATTAATTTGAAAAGGAATCTAAAATTTTCTATAATCTGGTTCTCTCCTCTTTACTCATGCTTGCATATGCATATACACCCACATCTGACTGAGTTATAAAATGCTCTTTAGTTGAAAGCAAAATATTTCCCTTTCAAATGTCATTGAAGTAATGCTTAATTACTGCATTGTTGGTCATTAAACCGGAGAATCTATAGGGAAATACTGGGGAAGAATGAATGAAAACGTTTTAAGGCTTTTAATCAAAATATTTTAAATGTGTACTAGCACTTATCATTGTAAAATTGTTATTGAATTGCTTAGGTATTTTAAGGATATCCACTATACATGTGACCTGTTTTGGAATGACTTAGCAGAATTGAAAGATGCAGAAAAAAAAACATTTATTTTTTTCTCAAAATTCCCCAGAGTGTTGAGCTAGGGATTGAATACTCTCAGACATTGTACAAATACTCAAAGAACTAAAACATTTTTAAAACATTATAAATGATGTTTATTAAAATAACTTTGTTTTAAAAATGACTTAGATTAATGTCTGCCTCAAAATTTCATCAACTTTTCTAAATAAAAAAAAACTTGAAAATATAAAAATTATATACACATTTAATTATCAAATTATTTTATACCTCTTCCTTCTTCCTTGGGTAGCAAGGGGAATGCCACAAAGAAAAAAAAGTAAATAAACAAGTTTTTCCTTTTATTATTTGAGTCTTTATAAAAATGACTAATTGAAATGAGCCTGCTGAATGATTTCTTTGTGAAACTATCAGTATGTATAGATAGACTAGAAAGACAAATTATTTATTTTCCATTCCCATCCATATCTACCAACTGTCTTTCATTATATTATGTCTACATCAACTCCTTTAACTTTTAAGATCTCCCTCTCTCATGTGTGCTCTCTTCAATTTCTCTTTCATCACATATCTGCATTCTTGCACAGCAGAACAATACCTGTAATGACTGCCTATGACCTGAAGGATAATAGATTCAAAGAATGCTCAAGAACCATAAATATCTTGGGTATTCTAGTTTTGCAGATAACTTTTCAATATTGTCTACCATGACCACCTTTTTCAAATCCTCCAACCCATAAGAATTGTCTGCCCAACCACACCTTCTTTCCTGATCCATGTGATATTACTCATAAGTTTACCTCTCCTAGACCACCTCTTCTCTGCTTATTTTATCTTAGCCATGTCTTAGTTCTTCCTCGGAGCAAATTCTCTCCTCTTCCACAAAGTCTTAGGTCAGTGTTTCAATCCAGAGTGATTTTTCAATAGTGAATTTCATAGCACATTTTTTATATTTTTCTTTTTACATTATCAATCATATTCTCCATTATGATATTTTTAACAGAAAGGGGAATTTTAACCACCTGAATTTCAGAAGAGCTGTTGTTTTTGTGATAAGCAATGGGAGCAAGAAACTGAAAGCTCATTCCTGGGGGTTCTACTCAGCGGAGAGGGTCATGTTTTCTAAAGTGTGAGTTACAGGTGGTGGAAGGCAGAGAACAAGGAGAAGGTGGAGGAAATTATGGAAGTGAGGGGACATTGTGGATAGCAATAGAAGAGCTTCCACCAAAGTGAAATTCTTCAGGGAATCTGAAATACCAGGTCATAATTTAGCAAATTTTATAATACACTATGTTATCTCATCTCCTATGCTACTTCTACAAGAAAACCTCTTGAAAGAATAGCATTATTTTTCAAGACTATCAAAATGGGATGTGTGTTTCTTTTGAACACATAAGGAAATGTAGGTCTATAAGGCTTATTAAAGTTGCCAATAATTTTGGACTTTTTGTGATGAGCATTAGGTGCTGTATGTAAGTGAGGAATCATTATATTCTATACCTGACACTAATATTACACTGTATATTAACTAATTGGAATTTAATTAAAAACTTGAAAAAGAAAAAAGAAACTACACTGTGTAAAAAACGTGTTTTTTACTTACCCAAATGTTTTACCTCTTCATGGGTTTTTGATGTCTTCTTTATTTATACTCATGAGAAAAGGAAATATATTTTGCTGCCTCATAATATGTAGTTGGAGAACAGGATGAATCACAAGATAAATGCTCGTTTTTTAAAAGATTTATTTATTTATTTATCTGAGAGAGAGCATGCAGGCTTGAGCATGAGTGGCGGAAGGGGCAAAGGGAGAGGGGCAAGGAGAAGCAAACTCCCCACTGAGCATGGAGTCCTTATGACTTGGGGCTAGATCTCCCCACCCTAGATCAGAATCCTGAGATCAGGAC
Organism: Mustela nigripes; assembly: GCF_022355385.1. NCBI lineage: Eukaryota > Metazoa > Chordata > Mammalia > Carnivora > Mustelidae > Mustela > Mustela nigripes. The sequence goes on along the minus strand of NC_081558.1, from coordinate 139,460,052 downwards.
CTGAGCCAAAACCAAAAGCTGGCTGCTCAACTGACTGAGCCACCCAGGTTTCCAATAAACACTTCTTGAGGGGTACTATAGTGAGTCCAGAAAAACTTTTTGGAATAAAAGATTTATCACGTCATAGTTACTTTAGATACAGAGTTACATTATGCAAACCATTTTAAAGAATATTTAATAATTCAAGGTGATGTCAACGTACCACTTTCCCCCCTTTTTAAATTTTTAAAAATTTTTTTATTAACATATAATGTATTATTAGCCCCAGGGATACCTGTCTGTGAATCTCCAGGTTTACACTTCACAGCACTCACCATAGTACATACCTTCCCCAGTGTCCATAACCCATCCACCCTCTCCCTACCCCCCTCAATGTATCACGTTTAAGTAAGTGCTTTTCACCGGACTTGAAATCTCAAAGGATATCCTAGCTAAAATACCCAGACAAATTTTTAATCCAAAGCAATAAAGAATGAGGAATTCTTTATCTGCTATTTTAGAAGAATAAAAAGAAAAACAGTCGACAGTTGATTGTTGACATCAATTCTCTTTTGAATTACTTATGACATTTTTAGTTTAGTTCCCATATTCAAATACCAGTGCTGCAGGAATCTATTCTGGGCACATTGTGCCTAGAATGAAAGAACGTTACCAAAAAATGTAACTAGAGCATCAAGACCCATTTTTATTCCTAAAGGCCACACAGTGGAGCACAGTGGATAGTTTCTTAGGGTGGGTAATTTTATGTAAAAAAAATTAAAATCTTTCCATCTTCTGTTGTTAATGAAACAGTGAATCATGGTCTGGGCTTCTGTGGAATAGAAAAGAATGGGAGGGACCAGAATCTATTTCAGGACCTACCCCTGATTCATGCAATATATTTGGACCTCTCTGTCTTAGCATCATTAGAACATTGATTTATTAATTCATTTATTCACTGATGCAACATTGTAAGTAACCATAAGGTAGCCACATATAAAGATGAAAAGACATCGTTTCCAGAAAACCAGAGTCTAGGAAGAGAGAGAAATATATAAATAAGTCATTATAATTTAGTATCATGGAAATATGACATATGTCTTTGAGGTACAGGATAGAATGAAGGCTTATGTAGGGTACAAAAGTCCAGGGAAGGGTTCCAAGAGGAAGAAATACTTGCATGGGTCTTGAACAGTAAGTGGGAGATTACCAGAAGGGGTTGGGAAAAAAAGGTTTCTAAGTACAAGGAACAATATGTGCAAATCTATGGAAACGTGAAAGAACATTTTTGAGAGATGGTACAGTAAATATGGTGCTATAAATAGTTTAATATGATAAGCATAGGGTGTGTAGTTTATCAGGGGAAGCAATAGAGGATGAAATTGGGGAAAGGAAAAACTGTCCAAGTATTAGATTCAAAATAGTTTAGTTGAATGTTTTAATTACGATAATGATATGATCTTATTTCATTTTCAGGAAAATTACTTTGCTGATCATGTGATAAATAGATTGCAAGGTACAGAGACTAAAGTTAAATCACTTAGATGGAAATTTCAATAATCCAGGCAGATAGAGAGCCTGCACCAAAACAATGTGAATGAAGAGGCTGGGTCAGACATTAACAGTGTTAAGGAAGTAAAACGGAGAGGAGATCTATGGAGTCATTAGAAGTGGGAGGAGTAAGGGGAAGAGATTAATCTAGAATGCATCCCAGATTTCTTGCTAAATTGATAGGTTACTGGCTCATTTCATTAACTTATTACTGGGAGAAAGACAATATTGTGTGTTGGATTTTAGGTGATAAGAAAAAACCCACACTTTTTCTAGAGACTGGAGGTGGTGATCCCAATGAACTTTATATTTCTGAACTTTTCTCTTACGGGACGTCTTACCAGTTCTCCCTTTCTGAAACTTTCCTTTTATTCAATTTTCTCTGTTTATCTTATTTTGGCCTCACAGTAGATGACTCTTTGGCAGTCCAGAATTACTACTGGAAAATCTGGAGGATGACATCTACAAATAACTTCATAGGAAACCACTCTGGACTTTCATATTGCCACTAAATGTTAATTTGTTAAAAGTAGTCTTACTTTTGTTGATATACTAAACTGGGCATTCAAGCACTATTTGCTAAGGAACTTTCTAACATTTATAAAAACCCTTCCAGACTATGGATGGGTTCACTATTTTTTTTTTTAAGATTTTATTTATTTGAGAGAGAGACAGCACAGGAGAGTGAGTAGACTCCATGCTGAGCAGAGAGCCTGATGTGGGGCTCAATCCCAGAACCCTGGGATCAGACCTGAGCCAAAGGCAAGTGCTTAACCAACTGAGCCACGCAGGTGCCCAGGTTCATTATTTTAAAAATGAAATGTTTTGTGACTCCTCTTTATGTTTTTCATTTTTTACAAAACAAAAAACAATTCTTTTATTTTAAAAATTATTTATTATTCACCTACCCCCCAACAAATGTATAAGAGGAGTTGAGCATCTTCAAGGGAAATTTTTTTTTCATTTATTTATTTTCAGCATAACAGTATCATTATTTTTTCACCACACCCAGTGCTCCATGCAATCCGTGCCCTCTATAATACCCACCACCTGGTACCCCGACCTCCCAACCCAACAAAAAACAATTTAAAAGAAACCTACACAAAGGATCTGTGAAGAAAAGAAAGGAGGGGAGGAGGGAGAAGAAAGAAAGAAAACCTATCTAAATCAGATGTGAAAATTGAATAGAGGTTTATATTCTAATATAAAGCTATTTTTTTCTGAGTGTCTTCACATTTTTAAATTTTTTTTCTGGAATAAAAGTTCTAACTTCACATTTTCTTTCTGAATGTATTTTGTCAGTAATCAAGTTGATTTGAATTGATTGCCCTCAATAAACTATATTCTGTTAATTTGGAATTAATTGTGAAAAGCATGGAATGCCATGAAACCGTTCCCTCTCTTGATATAACTAGAAGAAAGCAAGCAAATCACAGATAATTCAGTCTCTAATAGGCTGGCTGAATGCCCTAAAGGGCAATGTATTTATATATTCCAGCATGTATTCCATATACTAAATTTTTAAATCAGAAATGGTTGTGTTTTAAGGAAAAATTACCGCTGAAAATAAGTATCTATTTAAGATCTGCCAGAGAGAATATCTCTTTGTATTTTCCAATTCAACATTCTTTTTTTTTATTAGTAAGGTTTTTTATTTTTATTCATTTTTTAAAATATAATTTTTTATTTTTTATAAACATATCCAATTCAACATTCTTTAAAAAAAATCAGTTTTTTAAAATTTCTCCATCATTACATGTTTTCAAATGCAATCAAGCTTCAAAAGCCTGATTAGAAAATTCCATTATTCCTGCCCTCCGTTCTCTTCTCCACCTCATTCTTCATGAATCACTATCATTTGATAAAAAGGAAGAGGAATATGAAGTCAAACATTAATCAGCTAATCTGCAATTTTAACAGTTCTGGCAAAATATTTGGTGTGGAGGACTTTGAAATTAATGACTCCTTAAAAAAATAAAACAGTATGGAATTGTTGAATCACTGTATTGTATACCTGGAACTATTGTAACACCATATATTAACTACACGTGAATTAAATAAAAACTTAAGCTAAAATGTAAATAAATACAGTTGAAACTGAAAAATAAAACAAAACAACCCCCTCATGTCTTACTTAAATTTTGCGAACATATGCCAACAGCATAAATAATTGCAAGTTAGCTTTAGATTCACTATGAAATGGAAAAGTTTGGTTTAAATGGGACTTTCTATTCAATAGAAGCTATAGTTCTTTAATTTATCTTTTAACCTAACACATTAATACAAACTCATTATGAAAATTATACACTGACCAAATAACATAACTATTTAAAAATCTGGTAAATTATTTAGTTAGTACTTATTCTCTTCCTATTCTACCTCTTCAATTCTTTTCCTTCTTCCTGTCTACTTGCTCTACCTCTTAAAAAAAAAAAAGTAAAGATTATTTTTCCTTTAGTAAATTCATTAGTTAATTAATGTTTCTTTTATTTCCAGTGGATAAAGCTCATTCCATTTTAGACATACAGAAAAAAAAAAGAATATGGTAAAATACTACTTGATATTGTAAGCAATGCCAGTAAATTATGCTGTTGGGACTATTTCCAATTGTAACTAATCTAGAACTGTGATATTTTCGTGGGTTTAATAGAATGTAAAATCATTGAAGTTTAGAGTTTTTATAGCAATATATTACATATTTTAATAGATTATAATTCCAGAAATTATAAAATATAATTTAATTGTACCATGTTTTTTATTCTGTGTAGGAAAAAGATATTTTTCTTGTATTAGATTGTTATCAAGATGCATTTGAACCTCTCTTAAATACAATTTCCCTAAATATTTTATAGTATATTATAGTTTACTATGGTCTGTTTTATATGTTATTATATACCTGTTGTACATTATATAAAACTGGACTTTTTCTAATGTTAAAATAATCAACTCCAATTGCATAAAACCAGCTGGCATAAGTGATAAAGACCATATGGTATTAGCTAATTCAACATTATCAAGTGAAGAAAAGGGTGATAAAAGATAATAGCTTTTCTCAGAAAAGATTAATGAGAAAATGAGGTTACCCTGACAAAAGGATTTGGATTTTCTCACACCTTTCAAAAACCAACATTTAGTCATTCTTATCTGAGCATATGCAATTTATAAAAAGAAACTATATTAGATATATAAAGTAATATCATTAATGGTTCAGTGTCCCTTGAATATAATTGAAGTTGTATGAACATGTTTATGGTATAACCACCTATTTCCAAAGATTTAAACACTGGAATGATAAAGTTGTGTTTAGACTTGAAATCTGGCAAGCTAATTCAAGTTGAGAAGAGGACTGATTGTGCGAAAACTTAAAAATGTGATAGTTTCTCAGAGATGTTGAAGAGAGACGAATATTGACTAGAAAAAGCCCCCCGTTGCAGCAAGATATTGTACTGTGTTGAAAAAGAGTGCTAAATAAAGTGGGAAAAGATAGGGGTTCATCTTTAGTCAAGGTACTTTCCTTGCTGTGGACCTTGGTTTCCTCCGTTATACAATGAGAGAATGTATGAAAGATCTTAAATTCTTTCCAACTATGGTAGTACCATATGCTTTTTGGTTCTAGGAGTAGCAAAAACCATGGATAAAATTTCTGGGGGAGAAAAAATCCACTTGCTTTCTCTCTAAGACTTGATTGAAATGATGAGGAAAAGTACAAATAGAAGGAAGTCTATGTCATCAGTAGAAGCCATGTGCATCTACATGCCACCAACTTCCAAGGACATCTGCTATATACGACTCAGACAGGGCCAGACAATTGAGGTTTAGAAAGCGGTGTACGTCCTGGGGAGCCTGACAGGGGATCTTCACAGAAAATGTGTGACTTTTCTTAATTTGAGCATTAAGGGGTAGGGGTAAGCGAAGGCTAAGAGCTAGATGAGAGATACTAACCTCTAGGCAGGGAGCTACACAAAGCAAATAAAAACCCTGTGGGTGGCAAGTTTCTCTCTCCAGCATCTTCTCACTGAGCTGTGATTGGGAACTTGCCTCTGATACAGCAGGCACCACTATGCAGTAGGAGGAGAGACAGGGCACAGCTGTTCTCTGCATGTGATGGTGGAATAAACCCAACAGAAAGGGACCTTTACCGTTTGCGCCTTCACACAATTCAGGGATGAAAAAGAAAGTTTGTTTAAGACAACTGAGACAAATCCACGAAGACAATTATGTGGACTTTGCTTGAATTTTGACTCTAATAACTATATTGTAGAAAATTTAATTATGAAAGTCTTGAAACGATTGACCATTGTTAAGGTGATGACATCTAAATGGAGAACTGAAGGAGGAGTTAAAGTTGGGAGGCTTGGTTTATGAGATTTAAAAAACTCTATTTTTGCACTATTTTGATGAGAGTATCTACCAGTTTGCAGCTGAAAACATTCCAACTGATTGGACTTCTAAAAAACCTTTTTAAAATAAATGTTCTCAAAAAAAATAAAATAAATGTTCTCCTACTTACAGAAAACTTACACAAATTGTCAAAAAAATGCTATAAGCATGATATGCTCTAGTTCCATCCACGTTGTCACAAATGGCAAGATTTCATTTCTTTTGATGGCTGTATAGTATTCCATTGTGTATATATACCACATCTTCTTTATCATGCTTAGAGAAATAAGTCAAGCAGAGAAAGACAACTATCATATGATCTCCCTGATGTGAGGAAGTGGTGATGCAACATGGGGGCTTAAGGGGGTAGGAGAAGAATAAATGAAACAAGATGGGATTGGGAGGGAGACAAACCATAAGTGACTCTTAATCTCACAAAACAAACTGAGGGTTGCTGGGGGGAGGGGGGTTGAGAGAAGGGGGATGGGGTTATGGACATTGGGGAGGGTACATGCTATGGTAAGTGCTGTGAAGTGTGTAAACCTGGCGATTCACAGACCTGTACCCCTGGGGATAAAAATATATTATATGTTTATTAAAAAAATGCTATAAAACTTCACTCAAGTTCAAATGCTACCATGTTACCACACTTGCTTTCCCATTCTCTCTCCTCTCTCTTGGAATGTGTGTGTGTTTGTGTGTGTGTGTGTGTGTGTGTGTGTGTGTGTGTAGTATACATGTATACATATGTATAAAACACATTTCTGTCCTTTTTGAGAGTAAACTGTATACACAATGCCTCTTTTACTCTAAATAAGACTATCTCAAATAATCTCAGTACAAGTCTCCAAAATCAGCAAATTATTATCGACAAGAGTACTATTATCTAATCCACAGACCCTATTCAGTTTTCACGATTGTTTCATGAATGTTTATTAGCAAAGTAAAAAAGAATGTTGTGGCCAATATCCAATCCAGAGTCACAAATTTTCATGTCTCTTTAGTCTCCTTCAGTCTGGAACAGTCTCTCAGTCTTTCTTTGTCTCTCACGACATTGACATCTTTGAAGAATGAAGGGCAAGGGTTCTGTGGAATGTTCTTTAATTTGAGCTTGTCTAATGTTTACTTATAATTATATTCAGGTTATACGTCTTTGAAAGAGTACGAGAGAAATGATATTGTGTTCTTCTCTATACATGTCATTAGAAGATTCCTGATATCTGTCTTATTTCTGGTAAGGTTAATGTTGGTCATTTGATTTTAAGGTGTTGGCTCCCACGTTTCTCTGTTATAGTTGCTATTTTTCTATTTGTCATTCTTAATTTATAAAGGATATTTTGTGATCATGTAAATGTACCATTTATCATCAAATTTTCCCTCACTAATTTAGCAGGCAATGATGATTCTTGCTTAAATCAATTATTACCATGATGTTTGACCAATGATTATTTTCTAATTCTGTCATTACTTAAACATATATTGTGGCATTTGTGTGGAAGAGCTTTTCCTTTCCCCCAGAATATATATTTATTTGTTTCTTTATATTTGTATGAACTCATAGATTCCTATGTTGTTAAATGGTATTATAATTTTTTATAATAATCACTTTTTGTTCAATTTGTCCCATATTAGAGAGTGGAAGCCCCTTTAAATTGGTTCCCCTGTCTTTTTGACATGTGGCCATTTATTATTATTATTATTATCACCTTTCTGGCACAACAAAATGTTCCCGGCTCATCTTGTGTTTGATCAGTCCCACATTAGACTGGGCCATTTCTTCGAAGAGTGGATCCTTTTGGTGGAGAATGGTATTGAGAAAACTAGATGTTGGCATTTAGTAATCTCATTGCTACTGGAATGTCATCACACCTAGGTCCTTTCAGCAAAGAGGAGAAAATACACACATGCACACACACACATATCTGTATTTATCTGTCTATATCTATACATCTATAATATAAAAAAATACCTATGTGTATAACTCAAGCTCTGGTTCAACACAAAGTTTATTTCAGTCTTCTCCCTTTCTTTAACAATGAGAAACCTTAATCCCATTATATACATTTACTTATAATATACATTAATTAATTTCAGAACTGTTAATTTGTACCATTGTGACATTGTGAAAAACAAACATACTAATTAGAACTCTATTAGGGTTATAGCTCTTTTTCTCTTTAGTTTGAAATTAATCAAATTACTGTTGCCAAATATGACTTAGGTTAACTCTTTTCCCACTCACCTCATTTCAGTGTGCTTATGGTACTCATTTGAAATAGTTAGATTTCCTTGTTCTGCTTGTATTCTGTATTTGGGTTTTTCTCTTTTTCTTTTTTCTCTCCTTGTTTGTTTGTTTGTTTGTTTTACTTTGCAAAACAAGATTCTAAAAAAATGAGAATTTTTTAAAAAAGAGAATTCCTATGCACAGAGTTACAGTTATCAAAGTGTTGTTTCCCCATCATTTCTACCCTATTCTTTCCTCCATTCTTTGTATTCTTTCTCACTGATACCCTGTAGGTATATATAGATATATATATAGGTATATATATATCTATATATACACATATATATGTGTATATATTCTTATTTCTTAGTGTTTCTTAAACCATAGGTACTCTCACACTTAGCATTTTTTTAGTTTATATTTCTGGAAATAATTCTAAATCAGTTTAACAGAGATCTTCCTCACTGTTTTTTTGTAGTTGCAAACTATGCCATTGTATGGTTGTACCATAGTTCGTTCAACAACAGTCCTACATATGGCAGTTAGAGTCTTTCTTTTGCAATTAAAAATAGTACTGCTGTGGGTAACTTTACACATATATATGTTCTTATTGTTGAAGTGTGTGTCCTTAGGGTAGCTTCCTAGAAGTGATAGTTCTGGGTCAAAACACAAATGCATATGTAGTTCTGTTAGAGATTGTTAAATTCCCTTCTAAAAAGTTGGTATCTATTTTAATTTCACCAGCAGAGAATGAGAGTATCTACAACCTTCACAAACAGAATGCATTATCCTACATTTTAATTTTTGGCAGTGTGACGGGTAAAAATCGTATGTGAAAAACAGTGGAGGTTTATTTTACATTTTTCCAATTATAAGTGAGGTTGATCATTTTTTTATATGTTTAAGAGTCATTATTATTTTTGTGAATTTTCTATTCATGTTTCTTTCTATTTTTCTTAGTCTTTTCATAAATGATATACCAATGTACAGGGAGTATATATATATTAGAAGATACATTTTAAGCATACCAACTTTTCATCTTACACATTAACTTGAAATAATACCTTTTATAGAATTGACAGGCCTACAAAATTTGTCTTCCTCCATCAGTATTTTTTAAAAATCAACTTTATTGAGTTATAATTTAGATGTAATAAAATCTGTATATTCAGTACTTTAACATATGTATATAACATCTGTATATACCTTATATAAGTACCACCACATGAAATTTTTATCACCAAACCTTCTTCACTTTCTCTTGTGACTTCCCTGTGCTATTTGGAAGCATGTGATCATATCTGGAGATTTTTAAGATATATTTTTATTGATTTCTAATTTAAATTCATTATGATCAGAGAATGTACCCTATGATTTCAATTCTTTAAAAATTTTTATGATTTGTGTTACAAATCAATGTATGCTAAATCTTGGTAAGTGTTCCTTTGATGTACACTTGAAAGAAATATGTATCCCACTCTGTTTGGGTAGACTGTTTTTTATATTTCAAATATGTACATTTTTTTGATACAATCGGTCAACTCTTCTATATCTTTACTATCTACTTACTTTATAAGTTACAAAAAGGAGAATACTAAATGTCTATTTCTCCTTTTTTCCTTCAGTTTTATGTCATTAAGATTTTAGAGCCCCCACAATCCTATATGTACCATTACTTCTTCCTAAATTTATTCTTATATGTTTTATATGATTTTCCCTCTGCTGGAGTAAATGGAATGTGTGATTTCCCCCCATCTGTCTATCACTCATGTCAATAAATGCAATTGATCCCTGTAGTGTTTCTGGTTTCTAGTCACTTGATTCTTTAATTAATTCTGGGTTTTTTATTTTTATTTGTATTCTCATGAATTTCCTAGGTAAACCCAACATAGTACCTCAGCAAAAGGGTTAATTTGTATTGTCTTTTCAAATACTTATGTCCATCTTTTATCTTCTTGTCATATACATTTGCAGAAATCTCCTAAAAGACATTGAATAATTATATTGAAAGAAACTACCATTGTTTATTTTTGATATTAAAGACAAGTTTTAGGAAATAAAAAAGACTGTCAACTGGCTCCAGAGGTTATTAGAATTTTTAGCTTCTTTATAATAAAACTTGATCTTCTCAGGTGTATATTTTGAGGTTCAATTCCAAAGGGGCCTAAATGCATAGTTAAGAAAGCCTCTTGCTTTCTTGGTGAAAAGCATGATTGTCATCACTAGAGGGAGCTGGTTTTACATAAAATTATGGTAGGAACGTAGAAAAACAGGAGACCTCTTTGTTTTCCACATTAAAAAAAGCACAAACCTTTCCAAAATATTCTCATTTTCTACCAATAAATTGTACTTTCCAAGTAATTTCTTTATTTATGAATTGAAAGTTTTCCTCTAAGTACTGTTACCTCTGTTCCCAAGAGGATACTTGATATTTTAAATTTGGTAATGGAATAAACATTTTTTTAAATATAATTTTTTATTTTTTATAAACATATATTTTTATCCCCAGGGGTACAGGTCTGTGAATCACCAGGTTTCACATAGTAGAATTGATGTTCATAGGCTTTTAATTGTTCTTTAATTTTTCTTCATTTTATTTAAAACTGAATTCTGTCATTGTTCAGCTTGTACAGTATACTAAGCAGAGTTGCAGAATACAGAACAAGATTTTAGTTAAATTGCCTATTTATTTGACGGAGAAAATATCCTCTCGGGAACAAAGGATGAATAAAGGAATGTATGAATGAATCAGTAAACAAATTGAGTTATTCCCACTAGTGTGTGGCAGAGAAAGCCGTAATATATTAGAGAATCTGAGACATTACTTTGAGCCAAGCAAATCTTTTATAATTCTTGTTTCTATCATATTGATGTATGTGAAAAATCCCTTTTTTTTTTTTGGAAGAATTCTAATTATGCCACCAGCTTAGTATTATATGGTGACTTTTCCCTCTAAGGACAAAGTACTTCTATATACCATCTCATTGACTATCATTAGCCAATAGATTTGGCTAACTAGAAGATATGATATGAAACAATAAATTCACACTGTTTCCTTGAGAATTCTTAGTTGTAACAAAACCTGTTAAATCCCACTATTGGTTGAGCTAATTTGTCTCCCTATACTTTCCCTGGTGCATACTTACAAATTCTATATATTTTTTTAATGTTCAATTAGCCAGCACATCATTAGTTCTTGATGTAGTGTTTAACGATTCATTGTTGTGTATAACACCCAGTGCTCATCACCCTTTACCCAGTTACCCCATTCTCCCAACTCCTCCCTTCTGTAATCCTGAGTTTGTTTCCTAGAGTCCAGAGTCTCTCATGGTTTGTCTCCCTCTCTGATTTCTTCCCATTCAGTTTTCCCTCCCTTCCTCAGTGGTCCTCCATGCTATACCTTCTGTTCCACATATGAGTAAAACCATATGATGATTGTCTTTCTCTGCTTGACTGATTTCATTTGGCGTAATCCTCTCCAATTCCATCCATGCTGATGCAAATGGTGGGTATTCATTCTTTCTGATGGCTGAGTAATATTCCATTGTGTATATGAAACACATCTTTATCCATACATCTGCTGAAGGGCATCTTGGCTTACCAATTTTTCATGACTATCTTTTCAAGTTGAGCAAAACCCTTATTTAGAAATAGAATTGAAATTGGGAGAACATGTTTGACCAGGGAGTAAAAGCTTAATAGGTAAAATTTTCTCAAGAACTGGGCTTTGTTGGCTCATTGACAGTTTAAATACACACACACACACACACACACACACACACACACACACACACAGATTTTCTCTTCCTGACTTAAGTGGCTCACATCATTTTTTTAAAAATGAGAATTATAACTTCCTTTGATAGTCTTTTCGGGCTACTAAGCAGAGATTTTTAGCATTTCTTATATACACCAGAACTTCTCACCTTAAGTTTTTAAAATCATAAAGTAATCTTGTCAGTATCTTTGCAGCTGCTCATGAATCAACTAGAGAAAATGTAAAATATTGCTAAGTTACACAACTGCACTTTACTTATTCATTAATTATAATTGGACCTATCAACATGAAATAGAAAAAAAAATGAGGATTTGTTTTAAAAGACAAATGTGTCTTTTTCAGAGAAACAACCAACTGGAAACCAAAACAAAGCTGACAATGCCTTTTCTTTCTTGCTTTCTGGTCTTAGCAATCAATGGTAAACAGTATGGGTTTGCTGTTGTGTCTCCTAGTAAGAATATGAACAGCTATTATAAGCCACAGTTAATTGTTCACTGGCTTTTCTCTATTGACCTTGTTGATTTGAATCACAATGGGGTTTCAAGTAACGTAATAACCTTATTCAGAATTTGTAGGTGTTAGAAAATGTAGAGAAATGTACAACTTGCTTGAAAGGTTTTCCTTAACAGTGGTCTTGATTGGCACCATTGTTTGACCACCCAAAGTATTTTAATGAAGAAGGGATGTAGAGATCATTGAAGTCAAATGGTAGATCTGCAAAAGCTGACAAGATGTCATTCTTGGAACTCATGTTGGCTAAATTCCACCAACCCCTCCAGACTAGTTTTCAAATACTGTATTTTGGCCAAACTCTTTTTGCCCTACTCCATGTTTAATTCTGAATATATACTGTTAAAGGAAATTAGAACCAGAACTTCTATGTAATATACAGTCAAGTAATCCAAAGCTGTATAGAACTTATCCCTAAATTATATGTGTATCTCTCAGTCCTGAAACTGGTACCTAAGAAATGGATCACTGTATTTTCTGTCTTATTTCTTACTGGAAGAGACTGAGGTTTAGGGAACATAACCAAGCTTGTCAGAATTTTTGTTAACCTCATGTCCACAAACGGACTACTTGAGGTCTACAAAATCTTGGAAATGATACCATAATTTTTATGCTATGTATATCTATGTTCGTAAATATCAATGATTTCACCAGATTCTTTTTTTTTTTATTTTTTAAATTCTATTTTTTGTAGTGTTCCAAAATTCATTGTTTATGCACTTCATCCAGTGCTCCATGCAATACATGCCTTCCATAATAGCCATCACCAGGCTTACCCAACCCCCCAACACTCCTCCCCTCCAAAACCCTCTGTTTCTCAGAGTTTCATGGTTTGTCTCCCCTTCCGATCTCCCCCAACTCACTTCTCCTCTCCATTTCCCAACATCCTCCATGTTATTCCTTATGCTCCACAAGTAAGTGAAACCATATGGTAATTGACTCTCTCTGCTTGACTTATTTTACTCAGCATAGTCTCTTCCAGTCCCATGTTGTTACAAAAGCTGCGTATTCATCCTTTCTGATGGAGGCACAATACTCCTTTGTATATATGGACCATATCTTCTTTATCCTATTCATTTGTTGAAGGGCATCTTGGCTCTTTCCACAGTTTGGTGACTGTGGCCATTGCTGCTATGAACATTGGGGTACAGATGGCCCTTCTTTTTACTACATCTGTAGTAAAGATACATCTGTATCTTTGGGGTAAGTACCCAGTAGTGCAATTGCAGGGTCATAGGGAAGCTCTGTTTTTAATTTTCTAAGGAATCTCCACACTGTTTTCCAAATTGGCTGTGCCAACTTGCATTCCCACCAACAGTGTAAGAGGCTTCCCCTTTCTCTACATCCTCTCCAACACTTGTTGTTTACTGTCTTGTTCATTTTGGCCATTCAAACTAGTGTGAGCTGGTATCTCAGTGTGGTTTTGATTTGAATCTCCCTGATGGCTAATGATGATGAACATTTTTTCATGTGTCTGTTAGCCATGTGTATGTCTTCTTTGGAGAAATGTCTGTCATGTCTTCTGCCCATTTTTTGACATGATTATCTGTTTTGTGTGTGTCAAGTTTGAGGAGTTCTTCATAGATCTTGGATATCAGCCCTTTGTCTGTATTGTCATTCGCGAATATCTTCTCCCATTCCGTGGGTTGCCTCTTTGTTTTGTTGACTGTTTCCTTTGCTGTGCAGAAACTTTTGATCTTGATGAAGTCCCAAAAGTTCATTTTCACTTTTGTTCCTTTGCCTCTGGGGACATGTCTTGAAAGAAGTTGCTGTGGCCGATGTCGTAGAGGTTATTGCCTATGTTCTCCTCTAGGATATTGATAGATTCCTTCCTCACCTTGAGGTCCTTTATCCATTTTGAGTTTATCTTTGTGTATGCTGTAAGAGAATGGTCAAGTTTTATTCTTCTATACATAGCTGTCCAATTTTCCCAGCACCATTTATTGAAGAGACTGTCTTTTTTCCACTGGATATTTTTTCTTGCTTTGTCAAAGATTATTTGACCATAGAGTTGAGGGTCCATATCTGGGCTCTCTACTCTGTTCATCTGGTCTATGTGTCTGTTTTTGTTCCAATACCATGCTGTCTTGGTGATCACAGCTTTGTAGTAAAACTTGAAATCAGGCAACGTGATGACCCACATTTTGTTTTTCTTTTTCAACATTTTCTTAGCAATTCGGGGCCTTTTCTGGTACCATACAGATTTTAGGATTGTTTGTTCCAGCTCTTTGAAAAATGCCGGTGGAATTTTGATCAGAGTGGCATTGAAAGTATAGATTGCTTTAGGCAGTATAGACATTTTAGTTATGTTTATTCTTCCAATGCACGAGCATGGAATGCTCTTCTATCATTTTGTGTCTTCTTCAATTTCTTTCATGAATGTTCTGTAGTTCCTCAAGTACAGATCCTTTACCTCTTTGATTATGTTTATTCCAAGATATCTCATGGTTCTTGGTGCTGTAGTAAATGGAATCGATTCTCTAATTTCCCATTCTATGTTTTCATTGTTAGTGTATAAGAAAGCAACTTACTTGTGTATACTGATTTTGTATCCTGCCACATTACTGAATTGCTGTATGAGATCTAGTAGTTTGGGGGTGGAGTCTTTTGGGTTTTCCATATAAAGTATCATGTCATCTATGGAGAGAGGGGTTGACTTCTTCACTGCCAATTTGAATACCTTTTATTTCTTTTTGTTGTCTGATTGCTGTTGCTAGGTTTTCTAGAATTATGTTGAACAACAGTGGCAAGAGTGGACATCGTTGTCATGTTCCTGATCTCAAAGGGAAGGCTCTCAGCTTTTCTCCATTGAGAATGACATTTGCTGTGAGTTTTTCACAGATAGATTTTATGAAGTTGAGGAATGTTCCCTCTATATACCTTGAATCGTTTTAATCATGAATGGATGCTGTATCTTGTCAAATGCTTTTTCTGCATTAATTGAGAGGACCTTGTGGTTCTTTTCTCTTCTCTTATTGATTTGTTCTATCACATTGCTTGATTTGCAAATGTTGAACCACCCTTGCATCCCATGGATAAATTCCACCTGGTCATGTTGGATAATCTTTTTAATGTACTGTTGGATCCTATTAGCTAGGATCTTGTTGAGAATCTTGGCATCCATATTCTTCAGGGATATTGGTCTGAAATTCTCCTTTTTGGTGGGGTCTTTGCCTCACTGGGGATCAGGGTAATGCTGGCTTCATAAAAGAGTCTGGAAGTTTTCCTTCTGTTTCTATTTTTTGAAACAGCTTCAGGAGAATACGTATTATTTCTTCTTTGAATGTTTGGTAGAATTCTCCAGGGAATCTGTCAGGTCCTGGGTTCTTGTTTTTTGGGAGGTTTTTGATCACTGCTTCAATCTCGTTACTAGATATTGGTCTATTCAGGTTGTCAGTTTCTTCCTGATTCAGTTTTGGAAGTTTATAGGTTTCCAAGAATGCATCCATTTCATTTAGGTTGCTTAACTTATAACTGTTGATATAACCGTGGATATAACTGTTGGCATATAATTGTTGATAATAATTTCTGATGATTGTTTCTATTTCCTTGGTATTAGTCATGATCTCTCCCTTTTCATTCATAATTTTATTAATTTGGGTCATCTCTCTTTTCTTTTCGATTAGTTTGGCTAGTGGTTTATCAATCTTACTGATTCTTTCAAAAAACAAGCTTCTGGTTTCATTTATGTGTTCTACTGTATCTCTAGTTTCTAGCTCATTGATTTCTCCTCTAATCTTGATTATTTCCCTTCTTGTGTGTGGGTTGGCTTAATTTGTTGTTGATGCTCCAGTTTTTTATGGTGTTTTCTGGTGTATTCAGTTCTCCTGGTGTATTCTGGATATTTCAGTTTTTTTTGAGTGAGGCTTGGATGGCCATATATTTCCCCGCTTAGGACCACCTTTGCCATATCCCACAGGCTTTGTACCTATGTGTCTTCATTCTCATTTATTTCCATGAATTGTTTAAGTCCTTTGATATCCTGGTTGATCCAAACATTCTTAAGCAGGGTGGTCTTTAGCTTGCAAGTGTTTGAATTCCTTCCAAACTTTTTCTTGTGGTTGAGTTCCAGTTTCAAAGCATTGTGACCTGAGAATATACAGGGAATAATCTCGGTCTTTTGGTATCTGTTGAGCCCTGACTTGTGACCCAGTATGTGGTCTATTCTGGAGACAGTTCCATGTGCACCCAAGAAGAATGAGTATTCTCTTGTTTTAGGGTGGAATGTTCTGTATATATCTATGAGGTCCATCTGGTCCAGTGTGTCATTCAATGCTTTCGTTTCTTTATTGATTTTCTGTTTGGATGATCTATTACTGAGAGTGGCATGTTAAGATCCCCTACTATCAATTGATTAATACATATTGATATGTGTTCACATCAATATGACTCTTTATTTTGATTAACAGTTGGCTTATGTAGTTGGCTGCTCCCATATTGGGGGGCATAAATATTTACAATTGTTAGATCTTCTTGGTGGTTAGACCCGTTAAGAATGATATAGTGTCCGGGCACCTGGGTGGCTCAGTGGTTTAAGCCTCTGCCTTCGGCTCAGGTCATGATCCCAGAGTCCTGGGATTGAGTCCCGCATCAGGCTTGCTTCTCAGCAAGGGACCTGCTTCCCTCTCTCTCTCTCCACCTGCTTCTCTGCCTATTTGTGATCTCTCTCTGTCAAATAAATAAATAAACAATTAAAAAAAAAAGAATGATGTAGTGTCCTTCTTTATCTTTGATTATAGTCTTTAGTTTAAAATCTAATTTATCTGATATGAGAATCTCTACCCCAGCTTTCTTTTGAGGCCCATTGGCATGAAAGGTGCTTCTTCACCCCTTCATTTTCAGTCTGGATATATCTTTAGGTTCCAAGTGGGTCTCTTGTAGACAGCGTATGGACAGGTCCTGTCGTTTTATCCAATATGCAGCCCTGTCATTTTATGGGAGTGTTTAGGCCATTCTCATTGAGAGTGATTATAGAAAGATAAGTTTTTATTGACATTATGTTGCCTGAATTTCACCAGATTCTTTCTTTTTTTAAAAGATTTTATTTATTTGTTTATTTGACAGAGATCACAAGCAGGCAGAGAGGCAGGCAGAGAGAGAGGGGGGAGAAAGCAGGCTCCCTACTGAGCAGAGAGCCCAATGAAGGGCTCGATCCCAGGACCCTGAGACCATGACCTGAACCGAAGGCAGAGGCTTAACCCACTGAACCACCCATGCACCCCATTTCACCAGATTCTTAAAGCAGTTCACAAAATTAAAAATGTTAAAAGTGATAAGTAAGGCTATTAAAATAAATACTATCTTATGGGAAGGTAAACTCTTCCACTTTTCTCTTTATGGTAATTTTGTAAATTGACTAAGTACTGTAAGTGGAAAGATTAACATAGATTCTGGAAATAGCCAGCCAGCGTTCTAGTCCCATCTCTGCCGCTTGCTAGCTTTATGTCCTAATGTTCTCTACTGCAGTTTCCTCATCTGCAAAACGTGATATAACAATACCCACCTCATAGGGTTGCTGTGAGGAATGAATGAGTTAATATTTATAAATTGCTTAGTCCTTCCTATGTGATAAATATATTCATTAAAAGCTCAATAAAATCAATAAAAATTCCTGGAATTCAAATATTTAGTTAGAGACAAGGGAAAGCTTTATTGCCATACAGTTTGCAAACCAGGAAGACACATTCTTTGGTAACAGACCAAAAGTATGCTTCATAGGGAAAGGAGGATTTGGGCTTGAGGCTAAATAGGCAAAAACCACAAGTTCTGTGTCCTTATTGAGGTTGGTCAGGCTCAGGTCCCAGACAAAAACATCCTTTTGTGCCACAGTGGTCAACCTGAATGAGGGACAAGTCCTTCTGGACTGTGAAATCTCACAACCTTTGTGAGAGAAGACCTCCCTGGAGGGTAGGACTCCTACTCAGGAAAAAACTCCTGAGACCTCAACCAGAAAATGTGTGTGGTCTTGGATGTGAGAGGACTCTCCTGAGATCTCCCGATACAAATGAGGAGCAGCTGAGCTCACTGGGCTCTTGCAGGTACCTGAAGTGACAGTCTGGGAGGATGTGGAGAGGGGTCCAGCAGTCACTTTACATCCCACTTCTGACATTAAAGAATGTCAACAAAAACACCTGGAAGGCAAAGATTTGGTCAGAGGCAAGGGAAAACTTTATTGCCATACAGTTTGCAAACCAGGAGGACACAGCCTTTGGTGACAAACTGAAAGTGTGCTCCAAAGGGGAAAGAAGGTTTGGGCTTGGGGTTAAACAGGCAAAACCTTCAAGTTTTGTGTCTCTATTGAGGCTGGTCAGGCTTGTGTTCTAAGAAGCAACTTTAGGAGCAGAGTGACAAGCAGGATGAGGCTCACTCTTTCTCGTGGCAGCTTGAGGATGTGGCAGCATCTAAAGAGCATAGCAGAGTGTGTTGCAAGGGTATTTCTGTGACTTTTGTGGAATTTTCTGCAAGCTCATCCCCCAGGTTGTGCTGACTGGTTATTCAGCCTCATGGTCATTTGACCTGATTAAAATTTTACTTTCTCTCCCTTGACATGAGGGAACCCATCTTGTCTGTTAGCTGTTGCTGTCCAGTGATTAGGGTCTTTTGTTCTCAAAGCTCACCCCCCGCAAAAACAAAACAAAACATATATATATATGGCAAGGACTAAGCATATGTTTATATATGTTTATATATAAGCACATATATATACACATATATATGTGTGTGTGTGTGTGTGTATGAAAAAAACAAACTAAGTAATTACCTCAGATTTCAGGTAATGAAACTGCTTTATGAATTTCACCTAAGTTTACATTGTTTGTAAGAAGAAGAACTAGATCTAAACTTTGGGAGAGTTGTTTATTTTTTCAATTTAAGTTTTGCTAGTTATTGGCTCCATGGATGGCCCTTAGCTTCCATTCATCTCTATTCTAGCCTGCGCAGTGTTTCACTTTAAAATCCCCTTCCATAGGTGCTTTGCTGGCTCAGTCAGCAGAGCATATGACTCTTGATCATAGGATTGTGAGTTTGAGCCCCATGTCCAGCACAGAATTTCCTTAAAAAAAAAAAACAAACCCTTTTTTTTGGTTTTTAAAATAAAACCACCTTTCATCCCATTCTGCTTGCAAACCTACACAGTAGTCCATTTATTTCATTTGGAATTAAGCTAAATTTTTGACAAGAGCCAGACTGGGGTAAAATAAGGAATTGTTGGAATACTCA
This sequence comes from Mustela nigripes, assembly GCF_022355385.1. NCBI lineage: Eukaryota > Metazoa > Chordata > Mammalia > Carnivora > Mustelidae > Mustela > Mustela nigripes. The sequence goes on along the minus strand of NC_081558.1, from coordinate 139,440,412 downwards.
TTTGTGAGAGATGAGAGATGGTGGATTATCAATGACATACTAAAGTTTATTCAAACTCCTCTCCTGGAAGTTAAAATAAGGTACCTTGAAAATACCTCTAGAATAAGGCAAAAAGAGAGAATTTCGTCCAGATGTTCCCTCCCACAGTTGCTCACATACATACTTCCACACCACATACACACACACACCTCCCCCTTCCAACGATGTCAATACAAAGTGCTCTGGCTAATGTCAGTGTTGTTCTTTCTGAAAAGAATGTGTTCATTTGTGGCAAACTGTCATTTTTTCTTGACCAGAAAGGGAAGATTGATCCCACTGCCTGGGGTCTTCTTTCTCCCTTCTCCACACAACTCTCAGCTGTAGGACTATAAACTGTTGAACACCTACTTGAAGAAGAAAAGTTTGAAGGGATATCAAATATTAGCCCACCCACGAGCCCAATTTATCATCCTTCTTAGGTGCCCTTGAATCTTCCTCTAGCTCTCCTTCTGATCATGAATTACAAAAACTTTTGCTATATAATCCTACCTCACCTGTATTATCTCATTGCCTATAGTAAAATCCATGCCCATTAGGCTCTCTCTCTCTCCCCCAGCCCTCATTCTTTCTCATCGCAGCTTTCCCAAATGCTGGAAGCAGTTTTCTTCTCCACGACTGCTGGAATTATGTGCTGGTAGAAAGTCCAATGGTAAAGTCATTATCAAGCAGATGAGCTTTTTCCCTACTTCCCTGCTGTGTGATTTAGAGAGGTTTTTATTTGTCAGAGAAAGAGAGAGAGAGCACTTGCAGGGGGAGAGGCATGCAGAGGGAGGGCAAGGAGCCTGATGTGGGACTCGATCCTATAACCCTAGGATCATGACCTGAGCCAAAGGCAGACGCTTAACCAATTGAGCCACCCAGGTATCCTTCCTTTGTCTTTTTCATCTATAAAACTGGAAAATAGCATTTACTTCATAGGTAAGGATGAAATAAAATAGCATAAAAAAAAAGATTCTGGCATAGAGCATCTACTCAATAAATGTTAGGTTGTTTCATTAAATTGTAGCTAAACATTCACTCGACAAATATAATCTGTTATGTTTTGAGTGTTTTATAGTTTACACAAAGGGTTTTTATATACATCATTGTATTTGTTCCTCATGATGATCCTGTGAAACAAAAAATATGATTCCTGTCTTATGGATAAGGAAACTGGGTGTCACAATGATTAAATGGTTTGCTGCCGACCACACAGCTGGTGTCAGAGCTGGAACTGAAATATATTTCTTTTGATTTGAAATAGTTTTCCCTTTCAACTATACTACATTGACATTTTAAAAACTTCTAATGGATTAGAGAGTGGTTTTAAACCCAATTTTGGCCCTATTTATGTCACTTACATTAATAGTACTCAGTTTCTTCATTTGGTAAATAAAAAGGCAGAACCAGACAATTCTTTAACCCCCTTCGAGGCTTTAAAATGTTTGGTTATATAGTTCTAATACCAAACTAATTAAAATTCTCCCAATTCCTTTGTATCTGAAATATTAAGGCTGACATATTTTTCTTATTTAGCATGAAGAGTTACTCATGGATAGATTCTTCTTTAGTCAGAGATTATTGCTTAAATGGTCCTTTCCTAAGAAGAACTGGATGAACCTCAAAATAGTAGTATAAGAATATGTAATTATGTGATATAATGTTATTAAAGCAATTTGTGAAGTTTGCCCAAAGGTTTACTTTCTTTTCCATAAAGTTCTTTGGTCTTGATTCAAAATTGAGAACTGAAAGCTGGAACTGCCAACATGTAATGTTATCATAAATTACTGTATGTACTAAGCCACTCTCATAAAATTTTTATGCTTAATACATTCTTTCCAACTAATAATTGCTTTCTGTTGTTCCCAAGAGTTAATGTGAATAAAACATAAAGTATTACCTTTTTCACCCGATGGTTTTGGCTTCTCTGTTTGCTTATAGCCTTTTAAAAGAAGTGGAAAAGAAATGTATTACAAAACAAAGAGTGGACTGTGAGCATTCTCTTCCCTTTCTTGGCTAATGGCATCATCGTTTATCTGCAGTTTAGAAAACTTGGATCACTCTGAATTTCCCCAATTCCATGACTTTACCTGTGCCCAAATATTCCCAGATTTAATCTGCCATGAAAACATTCCCTTGAATCTAATGTCTTCTGTGCACAACCAAATCTGTAGTCTCTTTTTGGACTGTTGAAATTGATTTCTGTTGGGCCTTTTTGGCATCAGGATCTCACTCATTCCGTTTCCAAGTGGTTTTCCTAAAACACAAATTAATAATTTCCCTCTGAAAGGTCTTTTTTTTTTTTTTTAAAGATTTTTTATTTTTAATTGACACAGAGAGAGAGAGTACAGGTAGGCAGAGTGGCAAGCAGAGCGGGAGAAGCAGACTCTGTTGAGCAGGAAGCTGGATGCAGAACTCGATCCCAGGAACATGGGATCACGACCTGAGCTGAAGGCAGCTTCTTAACAGACTGAGCCACCCAGGCGCCCTGCTCTGGAAGGTCTTCGAAAAACCTTTATTGTTTCCTTGTTTCAGTCCTCTGAACTCTTGCCTTCTAAACAGTGACCAAACCTCTTTACATAGTTTCTTCATGATTTGGTTTTAGGGTTCTTCTCTTCAATCTTATTTCTAGACCTCACTACTATATAGCTTATGCATGAATCAGTCATACAAAATTGTACTTAGGGATCCATGTTTTTGCATGGTTTTTTTGGTTACTTATATAATGCTCTCCCTGACTGCCTCCCTCTATGGAGAACCCATGCTCATCATTTCACTGCAACTTAAATATTAGTTACTTTGAGAATATTTCTCTGGCCTTCCCTTCTACCAAAGCAGAGTTAAGAAACCTATCTCTGTGATAGCATTGGTTTGTGCATGTGTCTTCTATAGGATTTCTGTTGCACTTTAATCAGTTATTTATCTGTCCATATTTCTCATTAGACTATGAGATCTTGAGCCTCTATCTGATTCATTTTATATCCTGCAGCCAACAGTATGCCTTGTACATGTTAAGTTGTAAAACAGACATATATTGAATGAATAACAAATGCAAAAATTTAGTATTGACCCCAAGTTTATTGAGCTTGTTCTTCACTGGTCCCCAAATCAAAGAAAGAGGCAACAATGTTGGTGATTTAAAATAGTTGGCACAAAAGGCACAAATGATGGTGGGAGCATCAAACTGACAAGGCTTATGTATATAGCTAATGGCCAACTAAATGCTTATACAGTAAGAGCTTTAAATTCAGTGGCAGACTGTTTAGTGAATGAGAGTAATCTGGTGAAGACTTTTGAAGGAGTAATTGAAGCCAATATGGAAAAAGTATCTAGGATTTCAGAGCTAAAGTGTAAGGGAAAAGGTTTTGGGAAAAGGGAGAAATGTGATGAAAGGCATAGAGACAGGATCAAGTAGGGTTCATACAACAGTGAGTTGACAAATGTTAGACTGGAAAAACGAGGATGTGGATGTGGCCACATTGTGTGTGGCTCTTTGTGCTGTGCTGATAATAACATTGTATCTGGAAAGAAGGGGTAGACCATGGCAATATGTTTGGATAGGGAATTATTATAATAGGAGTTGTGCCATTGGAAGAAAAATATTTGAACATTGATACCACTGGAAGTTTCCTGGAGGTGCATTTCAGGACTTACCTTTAGGTGGAGCCAATAAAAATGATAAAGAAGAATATAGAACTGACAGAGTTAGTATTCATTCAGACATGGGGCTGTTGGTTAAAGAAACCAACTAAAAACAACTCAGGTTCAAACTGGGAAAATCAAGTAATAGTGGTAATAATGACTAGTACATATTGAGAAATACTGTGAGCCATGTTTGATGTGTATTATCTTTAATACTTATTTAAAAACTTCAAGTTAACTGTTGCCCCATTTTTTTAAGTGATGAGAAGAATGGCATTCAAGGAAGCTAAGTAACTTGCCTTGACTTAGACCCTGATCTTTTACATTAGTTCTTATGACAGAATCCTTGTATTACTGCCTATGCCCTAGATCTGATCATCTTCCCAGGACCAAAAAAAGGCCAGACTTCTTTTCTCTACTTGTTTTTGGATTATCTTCCCCCTCCCCAGCACCACGGTTAGCTTCCACTTTCTGGTCATTCTCAATGCAGCTTATTCTTTTGCTCACAAGCATATTTTCTGGAAGCAACATTCAGAAAAACAAAAGAAGTCAAACGAAGCAGCCAATTCACAGAGAATAATGAATTTCATCGTTTATTGTGAACCACCAGTGCAATCTCCAGGAAGAAATATTCATCCCAAAATTGAAAATGTGGAATAGGAATTTAGGAAGCAGATCAAAACTATGGAACACAGGCTTTAATCTAGAGGAATTTACTGACAGAGTTGGAGCTAAGTGGGAGCTTCCAGGGTTAGAAGAGAGCAGGATGGAATACTGAAAGCAATACCTACCATTTTGGGGCAGCTAAGAAAGAGACGCCATTAGTAGAAGAGGAGCAAGAGAGGGAAGTGATGCAGAAACTACAGGAGATGTCTTCAATGATGGGGTAGTCAAGAATGTCAGTTCTTGTAAAAGGTCAAGGAGGGCAGGAATAAAGAAAAGATGAATTAACTTGTAAATCAGGAAATAATCCGTGACCTTTGAGAATGTGGCTTTAGCAGTGTGTCTAGGTTTGACATCCTCTTAATCATCCACTATTAAATGGCTTAAATAGAAAATTATTTCTAGACTTAACCTGTAAACTGGAAAAATATCAGCACAAGTCAAACTCTTTTTGCCAGTATAAACCACCATTGGTCCAAAAAAAACTTACGTACAGTCTTTACGTGCCAATTCCTCTCTGTAATAATAAGTAATGCTTACATACAGTCTTTATGTGCCAATTCCTCTCTGCAAATTAGTACCCTTCTGTGAGTGCTTATGTGTAAATCTGCGTCCATTCCAAAAAACTGTAGATCTGCTTCCTCCCTCATCATTCTTTAATTCATCCATCCATTCATTTATTCATTAATTGAGTAAATAAACATTTATGACTTATCATTTCTGTCTGTTGTTTCAATAATGCAATGAAAATATTTATGTTATTGAGGTTCTCTCATCTCTACCAAAAACAGTAGGAGCAAAAGAGCTGAACTTTCTTTGACAATCCATAACAGTATTGTGTCTTGTTTTCCATAATGCAGATTAAAAGTAATAAAGTAGAAGGAAACCCTAAGAAAATCCAAGGGAAATAAATCTTTTCCAACAGAAAGTATATTTTCAGAAAGCATTTATGGCTTTAATTTCAGATTTAATCAGAGGTTTTATTGGCCCAAATTGTTATGTTGACATTTGCCTTTGAGGTCAACAACCTCCCCTTTCTAATATTTAGTCTATTTTATTGCACCAAAATACTTCCCCATTCTTTTGTCTCCTATCAAATTCTATTCAGAAACTCGCTGCATCAGTCATCAACACTTTATATTAACTGGAAGTCCGAATATTTGCATTTTATGCCTTCATTCCAATCACTGAATAAGTAGCCATTCTGTCTTTATAGAAATGTTAGGATCATCAATGAGATGGGAAAAGAACTATTTTCAAGGAAGTGCTCCCAGAGCCCCCAATATTATGTCACAAGAAAGCCAAATCTCCTAATTAGTGGAGTTCTCATGAATAAAAGCCATTTCTTTCTTTTCTTTCTTTCTTTCCTTCATTCCTTCTTTCTTTCTTTTTTTTTTTTTAAGTAGGCTCCACACCCAGCATGGAGCCCAACATGGAGCTTGGATTCATTACCCTGAGATCAAGACCTAAGCTGAGATCAAGACCTGAGCTAAGATCAAGAGTCAGGGGCATGACTGACTAAGCCATCCAGGTGCCCCAGTAAAAGCTATTTCTTCCTGTTTTGCTTGTTTCAGAGAGGAGAAGTTACAGAAATGTGGTACTTAAATTGCCTAAATATATTCAAGACACACTTCACATGGTGTAATAAATGTGTAATAAATCACCTCTCTTGATCTACAAGGTTCCCTTCTCCTGGAAATCTCACTCTACTTTTTCTTTCTAGAGAAGCTATTTGCAATGAATCTATAGTAAAACAATAGAAAAAGACCTAAAAAAGAATGCAGAGTTTCTGATTCCTTTCTGAGAAACACCTGGCACCTTGGGGATGGATTGTGACCCAGCAAGAGAGGATATTTGTGGTCCAATAGGATGCATCTATACTGAGTTGTGAAATTTTGCCGTGGAAGTTTAGCATATAGAATGCTAAAGCAGACACATCTACTGATGTAGAAATATGCAATTTCTTTCTTAAGAATGTTGGCAGTTACAAAAGAATGTTAGCAGTAATCTTAGATTATTTGTTTAAAAACTTTCATCTCTACTCAAGGACTTTCAGTTTTTGTAAGATCTTAAGAGGTGCTCGGAACTTAAAACTCATTAATAGCCCTAGAGATAAGACTCCACTTGGTGTGTTTACTCAGAATTTGTTCCACATCAACATCTTGAGATATTAAATAAAGATAAAGCATATTCATATGTGAAAGGAGAGTTCAAACTTGACCCCTTTGCTGATTCATAAAGACATTATGATTTTGGAAAGTTCCTCTCCCTAAAACAAAGAATATTAACCTCTTGGACTCATTCCCATCAGTCAATTCTTGTTTCCTCTGTTTGCTTCTCAAAGAGGCTCTTGGCAGAAATGGTGGGCACTGTACTTTATAGCTTAGGAAGTAGTTGCATAATCTTCATCACCTTGGTCCTCACAACAACTCCACCACAGGGGGAAAGCAGTGTGGTTGTTTGTTGATGTTATTTCTCCTCCCCCTCCTCCTCCCCTTCCTCTTCATCTTCTTCCTCCCCCTCTACTTCCTCCTGCCTTCTCCCTCCTCCTCCTCCTCATCCTTCTTTTTCTTCTTCTCTCCCCTCCTTCCTCCTCCTCCTCCTTCCTCCTCCTCCTCCTCCTCTTCTTCTTCTTCTTCTTCTTCTTCTTCTTCTTCTTCTTCTTCTCCTCTTCCTCCTCCTCCTCCTTCTTTATTGTACAAATGGAGAAACTCAGTTAAGTGGTCTAGCCAAGATTATATGACTCCAAATGGAGAAACCATGCCTTGTACCAAACTCTTCATAAATACTATGAATGTAAGATAGTACTATAAATACAATATACTATAAATACTATATAATCCCCTGTATAAGATAATAAACAGTGACAGCTATACTGACTCAAGGAGGTCAGTTGGCATTCAGTCTCTGCCTTGCATAACAGTTCAGCATAGTACACAGCTTCCAAACCAACAGGTGTGAGCATCTCTCCAAAACCTGCCTGGTGGTAGTAGTGCTTAGGGTTTGAAGAAGTTGCTTCTTAACATTGTTAAAATAAGAGAGACCATTCAGAAATTCTTATTCACTTCTTTCCCACTCAGCTTAGTATATGTGCAGAGTTATGAATGAAAAAGGATTATGCCCCTAATTAAATCCTCCTTTCTTTCATTCATTCATTTCCCTGTTTCAGTCAAATAATATTAAGTGTTTGTCCCATCCAGCATGTCTAATATGCCAGGATCCTCTTTATCCATTCATCTGTTGAAGGACATCTTGACTACTTCCACGGTTTGGCTATTGTGGATATTGATAAAGAAGATGTGGTAGAGATATACAATGGAATATTATTCAGCCTTTAGAAAGGATGAATACTGACCATTTGCATCGACATGGATGGAACTCGAGGGGATTATGCCAAGTGAAGTAGTCAAGTAGAGAAAGACAATTATATGATCTCACTCCTCTGTGGAACATAAGCAATGGCACAGAAGACCACAGAGAAAGGGAGGGAAAACTAAACGGGAAGAAATCAGAAAGAGAGACAAACCATGAGAGACTCTGGACTCCAGGAAACAAACTCAGTTACAGAAGGAGGGGGTGCGGATGGGGTAACCAATAATGGGTATGAAGGAGGGCATGTGTTGTGATGAGCGCTGGGTATTATATGCAACTAATGAATTGTTGAACATTACCTCAAAAACTAATGATGTATGCAGACTAACTGAACATAAAAAAAAAAATAATATGCCAGGATCCTAATGGTCACCCAACTGGGGAAAGGAACAGGTAAATCAGGGAGGACAGTGCAGCATGGTTAGTACTGGGAAAGAGATACTCAGAGGAGGAAAGACAGAAAGAGGAAAGTAATTTAAATTAATTGGGGGTTGGTCAGGAAAATCTTGCCATTGTAATATGTTGAATCTGATTGCTTCAAAATATTTTTGTGAAAAATAGTTGCTAAAAAACAAAAACAAAAACAAAAAACCTGTAGCCCTAACCTAGTCAGCGACTACTGTGCCTGTGTGTGGCAGGTGGTCACAACAGGAACAAAGAGGTCAGTGATTGTTGGAGGGCAAGGCCAAGCTTAGCCATTGATGGTTATCTCTGCTATCTCTATAATCCACACCCTCACAATCTTTTAATTTAAAATAAAGGTGGAAGGACTATCTAGCAAGAGGCTGGGGGGAGCTAATGGCATATCAAGATGATAAATAGGATCTGGGAGTTGGGACGCTAAAAGCCAGGTATGGTTCCCTTCCTCAACTTTCTCTAATGATCCAGGAGATGGGGGAGGAAGAGCTGAAAATTGGTACTGTTTGGACTGACACATTTGCTCCAGCATCTCTTTTAATTCCTTAAATCTCCCTGCTCATGATTTCCTTCTCTTTGCCCTCCTCCAGCATTTTAAAAGCACTGCTATCTAGATGGAACCTAAACTTGGAACTCCACGCAATCCCACTCAATCCCCATAATGTGAGCAGTAAACTAAGAAAAATTGTTTACAAATGCTTCTGCTGCAGTTGGATGGAAGGCTTTCTACTCCATCTTCTTGGTGTCTTCACAATCTATTTCAAGCGCCAAGTCACAGAGTACATGTCACTTATTAGAGTAACTTCTGGACTATATTCACCGAGCCCTTCACCTGTACTTTTGGACCTACTGAAGGAGCTGATAGCTGATGTGTAGGATCCTTTTAAACTGTTACCTGATACTTAAACTTTTGAATTCTCCCTGAAGTATGTTATCACATAAAGACTGTAGTAATTTTTTTTTAATTAGATATGGCTGTCTTGGCAGAGTTTTCCTGTGGTTCCCTTTGAAGCCACTGCTGGTCACTCATTCAGCATGTGTTTGCAGATCACTGTGTGTGCTGGGCACTGTGTATACAAGGGCAGCCCTCAAGAAGCTTACAGTTTGATGACAAATACAGACAGGTGAACAAACTTCTTCAATGTATTCTATAGGTAACTTCAGAAGACTAATTGATAATGTAAATTATTAAACATAGGAATAGTCCAAGGTATTTTTCATCTTGCCACAAAACTTGCTTTGAGTACTTCTGAGGGCACTTACTGGGGTTTTCCTTGTATTTCTAGAAAAGATGCCAAGGATTTTAAATTATATCTATAATTGATGTTTCTATCTGTAGTGAAGTAGAATTATAATTAATCATGTAAGGAAGAAAATCCTGAATAGGATTTTTGATAAAGAAATTGTATTTTTGTATTCTTTTTTAAATTAGTTATTTTTATTAACATAAAATGCATTATTTGCCCTGGGGTACAGGTTTGTGAATCGTCAGGCTTACACAGTTCATAGCACTCACCATATCACATACCATCCCCAGTGTCCATAACCCAACCCCTCTTCACAAACCCCCTCCCTCCAGCAACCCTTAGTTTGTTTTATATGATGAAGAGTCCCTTATGGTTTGTCTCCCTCCCGATCCCATCTTGTTTCATTTTTTCCTTCTCTACCCACCAAACCCCTCACTCTGCCTCTCAAATTACTCATGTCAGGGAGATCATATGATAATTGCCTTTCTCTGATTGACTTATTTCGCTCAGCATAATACCCTCTAGTTCCACCCATGTCATTGCAAATGGCAAGATTTCATTTCTTTTGATGGCTGCATAGTATTCCATTGTATATATATATACCACATCTTCTTTATCCATTCATCCGCTGATGGACATCTAGGTTCTTTCCATAGTTTGGCTATTGTGGACATTGCTACTAGAAACATTTGGGTACACTGCCCCTTCAGATCACTGCATTTGTATCTTTAGGGTAAGTACCCAGTAGTGCAATTGCTGGGTCATAGGGTAGCTCTATTTTCAACTTTTTGAGGAACCACCATGCTGTTTTCCAGAATGGCTGTACCAACTTGCATTCCTACCAACAGTGTAGGGGGGTTCCCCTTTCTCTGTGTCCTTGCTAGCATCTGTCATTTCCTGACTTGTTAATTTTAGCCATTCTGACTGGTGTGAGGTGATATCTCATTGTGGTTTTGATTTGTATTTCCCTGATGCTGAGTGATGTGGAGCACTTTTTCATGTGTCTGTTGGCCATCTGGATGTCTTCTTTGCAGAAATGTCTGTTCATGTCCTCTGCCCATTTCTTGATTGGACTATTTGTTCTTTGGGTGTTGAGTTTGATAAGCTTTATAGATTTTAGATACTAGCCCTTTATCTGATAAGTCATTTGCAAACATCTTCTCTCATTCCATCAGTTGTCTTTTGGTTTTGTTGACTCTTTCCTTTGCTGTGTAAAAGTGTTTGATCTTGATGAAGTCCCAATAGTTCATTTTTGCCCTTGCTTCCCTTGCCATTGGCGATGTTCCTAGGAAGAAGTTGCTGCAGCTGAGGTTGAAGAGGTTGCTGCCTGTGTTCTCCTCAAGGATTTTGATAGATTCCTTTCTCACATTGAGGTCCTTCATCCATTTTGAGTCTATTTTCATGTATGGTGTAAGGAAATGGTCCAGTTTCATTCTTCTGCATGTGGCTGTCCAATTTTCCCAACACCATGTGTTGAAGAGGCTTTCTTTTTTCCATTGGACATTCTTTTCTGCTTTGTCAAAGATTAGTTGACCACAGAGTTGAGGGTCCATTTCTGGGCTCGCTATTCTGTTCCATTGATCTATGTGTCTGTTTTTGTGCCAGTACCATACTGTCTTAATGATGACAGCTTTGTAATAGAGCTTGAGGTCTGCATTTGTGATGCCACCACTTTGGCTTTCTTTTTCTTTTCTTTTTTTTTTTAAGGATTTTTAAAAAGATTTTATTTTATTTATTTGACAGACAGAGATCACAAGTAGGCAGAGATGCAGGCAGAGAGAGAGAGGAGCAAGCAGGCTCCCTGCTGACCAGAGAGCCCAGTGTGGGGCTCGATCCCAGGACCCTGAGAACATGACCTGAGCTGAAGACAGAGGCTTAACCTACTGAGCCACCCAGGCGCCCTGGCTTTCTTTTTTAATATTCCTCTGGCTATTCGAGGTCTTTTCTGGTTCCATATAAATTTTAGGATTATTTGTTCCATTTCTTTGAAAAGAAAAAAAAAGAATGGCATTTTGATAGGTATTGCATTAAATGTGTAGATAGCTTTAGGCAGCATAGATATTTTGACAATATTTGTCCTTCCAATCCATAGGCATGGAACATTTTTCCATTTCTTTGTGTCTTCCTCAATTTCTTTCATGAATACTTTATAGTTTTCTGAGTACAGATTCTTTGTCTCTTTGGTTAGGTTATTCCTGGGTATCTTATGGTTTTGGGTGCAATTGTAAATAGGATTGTCTCCTTAATTTCTCTTTCTTCTGTCTTGCTGTTGGTGTAAAGAAATGCAACTGGTTTCTGTGCATTGATTATAATTATATATTGATTGTACTGAATTCCTATACAAGTTCTAGCAGTTTTGGAGTGGAGCCTTTTGCGTTTTCCACATATAATATCATATCATCTGCAAAGAGTGATAGTTTGACTTCTTTGCTGATTTGGATGCATTTAATTTTTTTTTTTTTTTTGTCTGATTGCTGAGGCTAGGACTTCTAGTGCTATGTTGAATAGCAGTGGTGATAATGAACATCCCTGCTGTGTTCCTGACTTTAGCAGGAAAGCTTTCAGTTTTTCTCCATTGAGAATGATATTTGTGGTGGGTTTTTCATAGATGGCTTTGATGATATTGAGGTATGTGCCCTCTATCCCTACACTTGAAGAGTTTTGATCAGAAAGGGATGCTGTACTTTGTTAAATGCTTTTTCAGCATCTATTGAGAGTATCATATGGTTCTTGTTCTTTCTTTTATTAATGTATTGTATCACATTGATTGATTTGCAGATGTTGAACCAACCTTGCAGCCCTGGAATAAATCCCATTTGGTTGTGGTGAATAATCCTTTGAATGTACTGTTGGATCCTATTGGCTAGTATTTTGGTGAGAATTTTCACATCTGTTTTCATCAAGGATATGTAATTCTCTTTTTTGATGGGATGTTTGTCTGGTTTTGGAATCAAAGTGATGCTGGCCTCATGAGTTTGGCCGTTTTCCTTCCATTTCCTTTTTTTTTTTTTTTTTTTTTTTTTTGGAACAGTTTCAGGAGAATAGAAGTTAATTCTTCTTTAAATATTTGGTAGAATTCCCCTGGGAAGCCCTCTGGCCCTGGGCTCTTGTTTGTTGGGAGATTTTTGATGACTGTTTCAATCTCCTTACTGGTTATGGGTCTGTTCAGGTTTACTATTTCTTTCTGGTTCAGTTGTGGTAGTTAATATGTCTCTAGGAATGCATCCATTTCTTCCAGGTTGTCAAATTTGCTGGCATAGAGTTGCTCATAATATGTTCTTATAATTGTTTATATTTCTTTGGTGTTGGTTGAGATCTCTCTTCTTTCATTTATGATTTTATTTATTTGGGTCCTTTCTCTTTTCTTTTTGATAAGTCTGGCCAGGGGTTTATCAATCTTATTAATTCTTCCAAAGAACCAGTTTCTAGTTTCGTTGATTTGTTCAGTGTTGTTTTTGTTGTTGTTGTTTGGTTTTTGGGTTTTTTTTTTTTCTATTTCATTGATTTCTGCTCCGATCTTTATGATTTCTCTTCTCCTGATGGATTTAGGCTTTCTTTGTTGTTATTTCTCCAGCTCCTTTAGGAGGTGGAGAAAGGTTAGGTTGCGTATTTGAGATTTTTCTTGTTTCTTGAGAAAGGCTTGTACCACTATATATTTTCCTCTCAGGACTGCCTTTGTTGTGTCCCACAGATTTTGAACCGTTGTGTTTTCATTATCATTTGTTTCCATGAATTTTTTCAATTCTTCTTTAATTTTCTGGTTGATCCATTCATTCTTTAGAAGGATGCTGTTTAGTCTCCATGTATTTGGGCTCTTCCCAAATTTCCTCTTGTGATTGAGTTCTAGCTTTAGAGCATTGTGGTCTGAAAATATGCAGGGAATGATCCCTATCTTTTTGTACCGAACGAGACCTGATTTATAACCCAGGATGTGATCTATTCTGGAGAATGTTCCATGTGCACTAGAGAAGAATGTTTATTCTGTTGCTTTGGGATGGCAAATATATCTGTGATGTCCATCTGGTCCAGTGGGTCTTTTAAGACCTTTATTTCCTTGTTGATGTTTTGCTTGGATGATCTGTCCTGTTCAAAATGTTCTGTCATTTCAGTGAGGGGAGTGTTAAAGTCCTGTACTATTATTGTATTATTGTCAATGTGTTCCTTTGATTTTGTTATTAATTGGTTTATATAGTTGGTTGCTCCCATGTTAGGGTCATAGATATTAAAAATTGTTAGGTCTTCTTGTTGGACAGACCCTTTGAGTCTGATATAGTGTCCTTTCTCATCTCTTATTATAGTCTTTGGCTTAAAATCTAATTTATCTGATATGAGGATTGCCACCCTAGCTTTCTTTCGATACCCATTAGCATGGTAAATTGTTTTCCATGCCCTCACTTTAAATCTGAAGGTGTTTTGGGGTCTAAAATGAGATTTTGTAGACAGCATGTTGATGGGTTTTGTTTTTTACCCATTCTGATACCTTGTGACTTTTGATTGGGGCATTTAGCACATTTACATTCCGGGTAACAATCAAAAGGTATGAATTTAGTGCCTGTAAGGTAACTGTTACTGTATATTGTCTCTGTTCCTTTCTGGTCTACTACTTTTAGGCTCTCTCTTTGCTTAGAGGACCCCTTTCAATATTTCCTGTAAGACTGGTTTGGTGTTTGCAAATCCCTTTAATTTTTGTTTGTCCTGGTAGCTTTTTATCTCTCTCTCTTTTTTTAATTTCTCCTTCTATTTTCAATGATAGCATAGCTGGGTATAGTATTTTTGGCTGCATATTTTTCTCATTTAGTGCTCTGAATATATCATGGCAGTTCTTTCTGGCATGCCAGGTCTCTGTGGATAAGTCTGCTGCCAGTCTAATATTTCTACTATTGTATGTTACAGTCTTCTTGTCCTGAGCTGCTTTGAGGATTTTCTCTTTGTCACTAAGATTTGTAAAGTTTTACTATTAGATGATGAGGTGTGGACCCATTTTTATTGATTTTGAGGGGGATTCTCTGTGCCTTCCAGATTTTGATGCTTGTTCCTTTTACCATATTAGGGAAATTCTCTATTATAATTTGCTCCAATATACCCTCTGCCCCTCTCTCTCTTTCTTCTCCTTCTGGAATTCCAATTACTCTAATATTGTTTCATCTTATGGTTTCACTTATCTCTCAAATTCTCCCTCCATGGTCTAGTAGTTATTTGTCTCTCTTTGCTCAGCTTCTTTATTCTCCATCATTTTGTCTCCTATAGCACTAATTCTCTCTTCTGCCTCATTTATCCTAGCAGTAAGAGCCTCCATTTTTGATGGCACCTCATTAACAGCTTTTTTTTATTTCAACTTGGTTAGATTTTAGTTCTTTTATTTCCCCAGATAGGGATTTTATTTCTCCCGAAAGGTTTCTCTAATATCTTCTATGCCTTTTTCAAGCCAATCTAGTACCTTGAGAACTGTCATTCTCAACTCTAATTCTGACATATTACCAATATCCATATTTATTAGGTCCCTAGCCTTTGGTACTGCCTCTTGGTCCTTTTTTGTGGTGAGTTTTTCCATCTTGTAATTTTATCCAGATAAGAATATGTGAACAAGAGAATAAAATACTAAAAGGGTGGCAAAGACCCCAGAAAAATGTATGCTAACCAAATCAGAAGAGATTCAAAACTGGGGGGAGAAGAAAGAGGGAAAAAGAAATTAACAGAGCCACCCACTTGATTTTGGGTGTATTTTGGTCTCTTAGGAGAGACTACCTCCCAAAATTTTAAAGAAAGAAAAATTTATATATGTACAAAAATAAGGGTAAACACGATGAAGGGATGGAATATGAGTGTAAAGATGAAAATAAAAAAAAATTCTATAAAGGAATTGATAAGATAAGTTGGTTGGAAAAAGAAAAAAAAAAAAGAGGAGGGAATGTTCTCAGGCTGGAGACTAGAACAAGGCCATGTGCTAGATTAGTGTATATTTTGATCTATTAGAAGAAATTGTATCCCCAAATTTTTTAGAAAAACAAAAAACCCTATATGTATACAAAAATATTTAAATACAATGAAGGGATAAAATATGACTATAACAATGAAGGTTTAAAAAGATTTTTTTTCTGAAAGGTATTGCTAAAAATAAACTAGTTATAAAACATTAAAAGAGGAAAGAGAAAAAGTTAAAGAAATAGAATAAGAAAAAAATAAAATTAAAAAAATTAACTTTGCAAAACTAAAGGATCATGGGGGAAAAACCATGAATTCTATGTGTTGCTTTCCCCTACCTCTGAAGTTGTGCTGTTCTCCTTGATCGGTGAGCTTGGTCTTGGCTGGATATTCTTGCTGATCTTCTGGGGGAGGGGACTATTGCTGTGATTCTCAAATGTCTTTGTCCTAGGTGGAATTGCTCTGCCCTTGCCAGGAGACAGGCTAAGTAATCTGCTCAGGTTTGCTCTCAGAGCTTTTGTTCCCTGAACACTTTCTGTAGAGCTTTGGAGGATGGTAATGAAAATGGCAGCCTCCCAATCTCCCACCCAGAGGAGCCGAGAGCTTGGACCCCACTCCTTAGCATGCCCCCAGAGACAAGCAGTCAATCACCCATCTCCCTGGTCTCTGGCTGCACTCCAAGCTCACCCAGCCTGTGACCAAGCATTTCTATCTCTGGCACATGGCCCCACCTGAGTCTCCAAACCCAGAAAATTCCTGCTGTGCTACTTCTCCTGGAGAAGGAAGGTGAGTCTCCCTGGATCTGCCACTTGTGGGGTCCCTGCTCAAAGAGCAGTGGTCCAACAATGCCTTGGATCATGGTTTAAGGTAACTCCGATCTGAATGCTCACTTTTTGGCTCTGTCTCTGTAGTCACCTTCCCCGCTCTGATACCTGGCAGCTCTGACACACTCAGACACCCCCAATCTTTCTGTGATCCCATGAGACCTGGGACCACTCTGTCCCCATGAGGGCTCCACACCTGCTTAGCCTCTGGAACCATGTCCCACAGTAGAGCAGACTTCCCAAAGTTCTGATTTTGTGCCCCACTGCTCCGTAGCTTGCTGGGGGCTGGCCCCTCCCCCCACAGACTATCTTCTCGTCTCTTCAGATTCACTTCTCCACACATCCTACCTTTCAGAAAGTGATCAATTTTCTGTTCCTAGAATTGATGCTCATCTTCTCTTCTATCTCCTATTGAGTTTGTAGGTGTTCAGAATAGTTTGATACCTATTTAGCTGAACTCCTAGGATCTGATGTCATTTCAGTCTGCTACTCCACCATCTTCAAGAAATTTTATTTCTTTTTATTTTAATAATATATTTTTTAAGATTTTATTTATTTATTTGACAGAGAGAGATCACAAGTAGGCAGAGAGGCAGGCAGAGAGAGGGAGAAGTAGGCTCCCAGCTGAGCAGAGAGCCCAATGCGGGGCTCAATCCCAAGACCCCAAGCCAAAGGTAGAGGCTTAACCCACTCAGCCACCCAGGCACCCAAGAAATTTTCTTTCTTAACATAAAAAATAGTTGGGATACAGAATAGGGACAGCCATGTTAAAAGCAATTGATGA
This sequence comes from Mustela nigripes, assembly GCF_022355385.1. Lineage (NCBI taxonomy): Eukaryota > Metazoa > Chordata > Mammalia > Carnivora > Mustelidae > Mustela > Mustela nigripes. The sequence continues at coordinate 139,423,523 of NC_081558.1, read as the reverse complement.
AAGAAACATCGACATCATATTTTAGATTGTTGGAAAACATGGAAAAAGAATGTACTAAAAAGACTAAAAGTATATTGCATAGATTAGCCATATCAATGAGTACACAAATTTATGTAGGTTCTACTTTTATGTTTTTCTTCTTGTGGTAGAGAGGCTCCCAAATGCCTCCTGGTATTCATTATCTCTATTGACCTTTTTTCTTATCACTTTTCACTATTTGATATATATTTTGTGTTTATTTTTTTGATATTTTCAAACTTGTTTTTTTTGTCCACCTTTCTTTGGGATACAGGCTCTAAGGGAGCAAAGACTTAGTCTATTTGGTTGTATCCTGTATCAGGAATTAGAACACTGCCTGACACCCAGGGGTACTCAGCAGACATGCCTTGAGTGGAATGAATGGTGAATAAATGAGTGAGTGAAACAAGACAGTGACATGTGTCCCTGATATATTTAATATGAAGTTCTAAAATAAGTTATTCTTGCAGAACTCTGTCAAGGTAACTGCATCCCTTGACTACAAAACAAGCATAACAGTAACAGAGTTACCCTTGCCTCTGAGAGAAGTTAAGGCTCCTTCTGATTTTCAAATGAAACAAGGGTTTGCAAGCCAGCTACTCTGGGACACACATTCTCTTTTTAATTCAATTCTTCAAAAAAAAAAAAAAATGCTACCTAAGATTAAAGAACAGCTGCCACTCCCCCCTCACTCTGCATTCCAGCCACTCACATTATTGCTTTGACATTTTGTTAAAGAATCCGTGGTGAGGTGCACATGTCAAGGCTGTGTTATGACACCCCCCCCCGCCCCCCGCTGGCATCTGGAAAATTTCCAGACCCATAGCTGAGAAAAGCAGAACTTGGAGGCAAAGGAGAAGCAAAGCTGCCCAGTTTTATTTCTCCATAATGTGAGGCTTTGCTTTGTGATAACAGTTTGGATTCCTGGGTTGGATTTGAGAACAGTTTTGTGAATCATTGCATATGAAATGAAACTAAACAATAGCAAACAGTGTTAAATGGTCTTCCTACTGTAGACTAAAAACTGATTCAGGATTCAGGATTGCTAAACTTTTGAAAACAGCTTAAAATAATTAAGATCAAGTAATACATTTCTAAGTGTTTCTGTGTGTGAGAGTTGTATAAATTACGAACCCAAAATTTTAAAGTGGATTTTTTTAGGAACATTTTTTTTAGAATCACAACAAGTATTTCTTCTGCCCAAAGGATTTCTTTATTTATAAGGAATAGGAGATGTATTAACTGCCTTTTCTTCTCTCTTTGTATATGTATCTTGTTTTCTAAGTGAAGCCTGTTAGCCGTAGCACAGGCTGACTCCTGATTTTCCAGCTACAAAGAATGACCTAAAGAATGATGAAGATTAGCTCATTCTTGAGTAGATATGCACAGTGGATCCCTGGGAGGCACCGGCTCCTCTTCTTCCTTCCCTCAGGCAGGACTGAGACTCAGCTCCCAGCACCAGCCCATAAACTGCTTGGTTCCAGCTGCTGTCTATTCTGAGTGGGCTGTTCTATGTTCAGATTAGTGGTCTGTCCCATATTAGTTATTAAATATTGTAGTTATTGTTCTTCACAATGTGCCTGAATTCCCTTTGTGGATTCATCTGGCTCAAGAGATACTTAGGACTAAAGATGTGACCTTAGCAGTAGAGGTAGGCTCAGGGATGAGCTAGAGAGGGGGTCTCAGTCCAAGCAGAAGGAATCTCAGACATTGGCTGGGCATTCCAGGACACAAAAACTCTTACCTGTTAGATGGGGTGAAGTGCAGCTGTGAGGGCTGGAGTTGCTATAGTCACCTTATCACCATGAGGAAAACCAGCCTCAGGAAGAAGCTGATGCATGGTGAAGAACGCTGAGTATAAAAGAAAATTGGAGATGGAGTCCTGTGCAAATTGCACCTGAAGCATATTCTATCTCTGAAATTGTTGAGCTGCATGAGCTAATATATTCCCTTACATGATGTAGCCATTTGATATGGACTTTCTATAACTTTAAACAAAAATATCCAACTGATAAAAGAGGACTTTATTTTATTTATTTATTTATTTATTTATTTATTTATTACCAGGGAAGTTGAGAGTAGTGTTTTTATACTGGATGTCCAAAGACTTACAATGAAGATGCTACAATATGCCAAGTGTCTGTTACTTCCCAGTGCCTTACACAGTTATTAAATTTAATATCTGAAATAGTCCTGTGAGAAGAGGGATATTATCCCATTTGCCGGATCAGCCAGCAAGAAGACCAAACTAGAACTGAAACCTAGGACTGCCTGACTCTAAACTTGGATGATAACCCCAGCATCCCTTGCTCTACTCTCTTAGTGACAAGGTGGGGAGCCCAGGACGTCACAGCACAGACTCTTTTGAGAAACTATTGAGATCCATGACACTCTTCTTATGAAAGACAGACTCCATGCTCATAAAACAAGTGTTTGAGTCCAGTATCAGAGGGTTCATAGACCTCTGTGAAAGCCATCATGCATCTCTTTATTCCACCCACTCCCCATTTAAAAACCTAGCATGTTCTTTGTAGAACCATAGGCAATTTTAAGTTACGGAAAGACATAATCTGATTTGCATTCTGCAGACAGAATTCTGGTAACTTCCAGAGGACAGAAGATGCCATAGTGGTTGCAGGCAGGAAGCTGAGTCAGCAGTTGAGGGCAGAACTGCATGGGGCTGGCTGTGAAGGCTGAAGAGGAGGAGGGCAGAGAAAATGTGCAGAGGGCAAGATGAGAGTGAAGCAAAAAGACCTTACATAAGGTGACTTGACAGAAGGGTGAAATTAACCAGGAAAAGGAATACAAGTAAGAAAGCAGAAGAAGGAATCCCTTCAAACCATGCATCCTGTGGTAAAGGATATGACTTAGAATTCGGTTTTACATAGCTACTACACCTTGACTGACATGAGTAAGTGGGCTGAGAGCAGCTGAGAAGCAGAGAAGTGTTTCTGTTATCTGAGAAGATGGAGAATTATGAAAGAATATAGGCCAAGGGAAAGTTGAAAAGTGTGCTTGCTTTTTCTCAAGAGAATATTTCAGTTTTTATGTAATTTGCATTTCCCAGATCATATTGGCCTGGCACTAAAAATAGGAATGGAGAGGAGAAACAAACTGATTTTCTGGGTCAACTTTCTTGACCATTCACCAGACGCTTCACGGGTGTACAGGAGGAAATCTCTTCCTTTTTCTACTTTAACTGCTGAGGTAACACCTGGGAGTGCTCCGCCCAAGACTCTGTTGGTCTTGGATCCTGCTCCCACCCACAAGGTTTGTCCATGTTCTGCTTTGCGCTGTCCTGTCAGCTCTTCTCAGGGACCAGAAGTGAGGAAAGGACCCTTCCAGGTGATTGATTCTAGTGGGGAAAAGAGGCAAATGTCTTTTTTTTCCCCCTTGTTTTTTAAATATTTTATTTATTTGAGAGAGAGAGAGTGAACAAAGGGAAGAGGGAAGGAGGATCCGAAACAGACTCCATGCTGAGCACAAAGTCCAATGTGGGGCTTGATCCTACATCCTTGAGATTATGACCTGAGCCAAAACCAAGAATTCAATGCTTAACAGACTGAGCCACCCAGGTCCCCCAAGGAGGTAAATTTCTTAAAAGGAATTTTTCTCTTCTATGGTTGGCTGTCCTTTTCACTCTCTCGCACTCCTACCCAACAAGACAGACTCTCCACTATATTGAAAATTGCCGTACTCCTTATATCTCTCATCTAAGAATTAGCTTGTGTACTCCAAACTTCTTTCCCTCAGATGTCTTCTGGTCTCTCCTGCAAGTTGGCCAGTAGAACGCCATCCTCCTGGCTTCCCTAGAAATCACTGTCTGGTATAAACCACAGAGGGAAAGCCTTTTGTGTTTACATCATGCTATATTCTGATATAACAAAATGATAAAAAATATGAGGTGGAGAAATATTGTTCGATGTCACTAGTTGGTTTAACATAGAACTACAATTTTGAAAATTCCAGTGTACATTTTTTTTCCAACACAGCAACAACAGCTTCAGAAAAGTTGTATTGATTCAATGTCTGTATGTTTGTTATATAGATAGCTCAATATCATCTCAAGGAACCAAATTATACACTGAAAATAGAAACCCAAATCATTGTGGCTCTTGGCTTATGCTGATATATAAAACCATTATGCTGATACATAAAACTGTAAGTGAGAGTAGAAGGCTTTGTTGCTTCTTAGAGCCAGACCTCCCACCCAGACTGTTAACAGTATCCCTAGCTTCCGTGGTTTCACATGCCATGCTTGATGTTGTAGTATGCATTCTGTGGGCTGTCTCTTTCCTGGAAAGACATCACCACAGCGCTAGTTTGCTTTGATTTAAAAAAAAAAAAAAGGTAATCTGAAAATATAAAACCCAAAGAAAGGAAGTTTGAAAAAAACAGCAAAATGTCAAAGTATCAAGTACAGAGCAGTACTTAATCAAGTACCAATACCAAGTATCAAGTACCAGAGCAGGGATGGAGTGTCAGTAAACATTGTAGAGCAATCTTGAAGCAGCTTCACAAAATGAGCAGAAAAAAAATAAAGAAATAATAATATTACACAGACAGCCAAATGTGCTTGAAATCAGTCAGCAGTGGAGAACATTCTGGAGGAAATACAGAAATGTGAGTGAGATAGAGATTCAAACATGTCTAGGAACTGATGATAGAGCCACAAATCCTCAAAATGGCCTTGGCACCCTCTACAAAGGGCCTTTAGTTGCTTCTCAGGCTTTTCCATTCCTCTGTGCCCACATGAAGCAATCTGTGGGGAAGGACATCTTGTGGTAAGCAACACCATAGCTGCTATGATACAGACTCTTGGAACACTCTGGATCAGTTTGACTTTGAAGTTTCAGGGACAGAAGTAACTATTTCAAAGTCTTAAGGGACAGATTTTTTTCCCTAAGTTTATGAACATATGATTTAACATACAGCATCGTTAAAGTTTAAAGTGTACAAGGTGACATTTTTATACACATATACATTGCAAAATCATTACCAAAATAAGGTTAGTTAACACATCCATCACCTCATAGTTACGTGTGTGTGTGTGTATGTGTCTTGTGAGAACTTTTATCTACTCTCAGCAATTTTCAAGTATGCAATACAGTATTGTCAACTATTCATCATATATTCCCAGAACTGATTCATCTTATAAATGGAAATTTGAACTCTTTGTCCACCTGCAGATCTGTTCCCCCACTCCAGCCCTGACAACCAATAATGTACTCTTCATTTCTCTGTGTTTGATTTCTTTAGATTCCGCATATAAGTGGGATCATACGTTGTTTGTCTTTCTCTGTTTCATTTATTTCATTTCCCCTAATACCCTCAAGTTTTATCTATGTTGCTACAAATGGAAGGATTTCCTTCTTTTTTATGGATGAACAATATTCCAGTGTGTGTGTGTGTGTGTGTGTGTGTGTGTGTGTAACACAACTTCTTTACCCACTTATCTCTCCTTGGACTCAGGGTGTATCCATGTCTTGGTTATTGTAAATAATACTGCAGTGAACATGGAGATGCAGTTTTTTTTTTTTTGAGACAGTGATTTAATTTCCATATTACTTTATTTACTTTGACCTTTGTTAATGGACTTCAGTAATGATTATAGTTTTCTGCATAGAGGTCTTGGACATCTTTTGTGAGATTTATTCCTAAATATTCATGTTTTTATGTTCTTATGAAAGCTCTGTTTTTCAAATTTAACTGTTTGCTGCTAGTATTAAAAATACAATTAATTTTTGCCAATATCGACTTGTATCTACCAACCTTGTAAAGCTCACCTACCATTTTTAATAATTTAGTTATAGATTTGTTTGGATTTTCATAGATAATATCCCACCATCTGAAATTCTGAACATTTTTACTTCTTTTTCTTCCATTGTCTTCCATTACAACATTGAATAATCCTGACCTAATGGATTTTTGTCAAATTTCATTCACTGAAAAAAAAATTTTTTTTTTCATTCACTGAAATTTAAATTTTGCCCACTTAAGAAAGCCACTGTTTTTAAACTTTCCTTCTCAAAAAATTATAATTGAGCTACAATGATTCTGTTACTCAAGAAAACCTAGTACAGGCATCTGGTGGTTCTGTATAGCAATCAATTTAAATGATAAGATGGGGGCATAAACTTTTCTAGGTAGTGAAAGGAGTATATAAGTAGCCTCTTTGTCTAGAAATATAGAGAGGATAAAGCATGTTTTAATCGTGGCACTGCTGGATTTACACTGCATTTATTTTCTATGAAGAATTCACAGAGCTTTAATACTACATTTATCTTTATCACACCCTTGAATCGTCAAGCATAAGTTGACATTATTATCCTCCACTTGGGAATGAATATAAGATAAAGCCCAGAAAAACTGACATTTTCCCATCTAGCAGCAGAGGCAGCATAGAACACAAGATTCGTGGATCTCAGAAAATTAGTCTTCCCTTTCCAAACTCTCCTTTGATGTGGCTTTAAGATTTTCCCCTTAAAGATTTGAAATGGTTACCTTTGTCCCTGAGCCTGCAAAGTCAGCCTTCACTACAGAGAACGATGAGATAAGGAGATCCTCAAAGAATCTCTATCAATAATTGCTGCTTCGTTGTTTCTGGAAGATGTTTTTTTTTTTTTTTTTTTTTTTTTTTTTTTTTAACCGTGACTGCCACTGGTGTGCTCAGTGCATTGAAAAAGCCTGTGAAGAAGCCAATGGATCTTCACCGAGGGTGCCAAGACCGTTTTCAGACTGGAACTGTATCATTTTACTTTGTTTCACTTTGTTTCATGCTCTTTATATGTTGTTTAAGAAATCTTTCCTTGTTCTAAGTTCAAGTTTGTGTATATATTCTACTATATTGTCTTCTAAAAACTTTATTGTTTTAACTTTAACATCTTGATAAATACTCCACCTGGACTTGATATTTTAGTTTGAGGTAGGTGTAAGGTCCCAATTTTCGCAATCTTGATATTTTCATTGACCCAGCAGTTTTATTGCAGAGACTCTCTTTTCTCTGTTGGTTTACAGTGCCAATGTTGTCATTTATCAAGTGTGTTTGCATTGGTGCTTTTGTCTCCCCATCTATATCATTGTTGTATACTAGTCAGCATTTTGTTGTTTTAATTAATATTGTTTTTTAGTAAGTCTTGATGTACAGTAGTGAAAGTCTGCAGAGAGTCTGGGAAACAAGTTCTGTCTATGCTAGGATTCTGGGCATTGCCCTGGGACCTGGTCCTGGGTTGGGTGCAGTGTGGTGAATGAGAGAGAGGTTTGCACAAAGACTTTTCTCAGGGATCCAACAGTATCTTAGCTTTCTTTTCTTCTCCTCTGATTCATTTTCTTTTCCCACCAAAAGACATTTAATCTAGTCTCCAGAAAGGAAAACCTGTGCCCTTTGAGTAATCATATATCCTTCCAAATCCATTTTTTATATTCTGACTTCTTTTTTACATTCTCTTGAGAGATAGGCTGTTGAAATCAAAAAGCCCCCAAATTTACTTTTGCTTTCTGAGGTAATGAATTATCCTTCCCCTGAGGTAATGAATTACTATGACTGAATTGGTGGCAGAGCAAAAATTATAAGAAAACGTTGAGGAGAAAAGCTTAAATCATATCTCAAAATATTATTTTGCCCAATTTGTCTAGAGTTCAAAAGATACATATGGGTCAAAGATAAACATTGGGGAATGAGCGAACTGATGATGAATTAGAGTAAAATGTTAGGAAAAGGATTATTATAAATAACAGAAACTAAAATTAATTAAGTCATCTTATCTGAAAGTTCATTGACTATAGTTTGCTAATCAATAGCCCAGGAAACTTTTCAATCAAGCAAGTTAAAATAACTATGTCACAAATGTCTTCAGTTGTCGAGGGCGGATGCTCCAGGGTCCCGGAGATCCGTCAACCCGCAGAGCTTTGCAAAATGGCGCCTGGCGATTTGCCAGAAGGTGTGTCTAGAGTGACTGATCGTAAACAGGAAGTACTACCTATTGGCTGTTGAACTATTGCTATGCTGTGGGAACTTGGTAACAAGCTTAAGATTGGTGGATGCATATCGCTATCTATGCTGATTGGCTTAGCTCCCCTATATAAGCGATGGCCTTATGAAATAAAGGGCTTATTTCGCTAAGCATGATACGCTCTAGTTCCATCCATGTTGTTGCAAATGGCAAGATTTCATTTCTTTTGATGGCTGCATAGTATTCCATTGTGTATATATACCACATCTTCTTGATCCATTCATCTGTTGATGGACACCTAGGTTCTTTCCATAGTTTGGCTATTGTGGACATTGCTGCTATAAACATTCGGGTGCATGTGTCCCTTTGGATCACTACATTTGTATCTTTAGGGTAAATACCCAATAGTGCAATTGCTGGGTGAAGTGTGTAAACCTGGTGATTCACAGACCTGTACCCCTGGGGATAAAAATATATGTTTATAAAAAATAAAAAATTAAAAAAAAAAAAAAATGAAATAAAGGGCTTTTTTGAAACCCAACCAGACGGAGGGTCCTTATTATCGCTGCTGGACGGCGATATTCAGTGAATCAAGTGAACTGCTTAGTTGGGTATTATGAAACTCCCCCTCCCTCCCCACCCCTTGAACCTAATTTAGTAAAGGCTACACGTGTTTTTTGTATGAATACTTGGTGATTTCCTATTTAGAATTCCTGTTATAGACAAATTATCTAAGGCTGATAAAATGCATTGTTTTAAAATGTTGTGTTTAAATAACTTAAAAGTGGAAAAATTATAAGAAAAATGAGCATTTTAAATATGACTGATATTCCCATTTAGGGAATACATACAATCAAGTTAATAGTTTGTGTAATTTCATAATTATTTTTAAATAATTACTTTGTAAGTTCATAAAATTAATTCTTTTATTAAGGATTTTCTTGAAAACCTGCAAAACTGAAAAGCTAGATTTAAAGCCTGAGAAATTATTGATTTACCATGTTCTTCCCAAAAGCACAAGTGCTTCTTTCTAGGCTATTAATCCCCACCACAGACAGAACTACATAGCACCATTTCTAAGCTGGTGACCCCATTGTCTGTATTTATGCTTTCAGTTTATTGAATATCCTTGATTGATCATCTACTCAGGGGCTCAAGATCTGAATGTCATTCTGAAGTCCTCTCTTTTCCCTCACCCCTCACATCTAATAAATTACCAAAGTTTCTTGTTTTATTCCCAAATGTTCTTGAATCCCTCCTTTTCTCTCCTCACCTACTATCACCACCCTAGGCCAGGTTATTGCCACCAAAGGTGTACAAAGCTACCGAAGATATTGTTGATTTCACTCTTGTCATCCTCTATTATATTAGTCTCTCTAAACTGCATATCTGACCACTCTTCTCCCTTGTTTAAAAGGTTTTAATTGCATCTTATTATAACCCTTTGCCAAAACACCAACCCCTTCTCTGGCCACTCTAAGCAGAATTATGTATTCTTTATGTATTACCCTTCTTAGGATCAGTTGTAATTTAATTTTCTCTTTCCCTTTCTGTAAGGGAAGAAACTTACCTTTTTGTTTGTTATTGCATCCCCAGAGCCTAGGGCCTAAACTCAAATTTTTGTTAATAACAGGTTGAACAAATAAATTGTGTTTTGCACAGCCAATGCTTAGAAGTTGGAAGGTGAATCTTTTTTCCCCTTGGTACAGTAACTATAGTTAAAGTATGTTGTCACAGGGGTAATAATTCACTAAGTGAACGTGACCTCCAATTTGTGAACTAAGAAAATTAACCATGACTTAAATTTGATGATTTATGTATTAAAATACACATAACATAACTTTCTAAAAAGGAGTTGTAAAAATCGTAAATATTCTGCTATTATTAGTACAATAACAGAGTGACTCTAATCTTGAGTAAACTAAATAATTAGGATCTTCATGAAGCTTGTTCACCTCGTTGGTTCCAGAATTCTCCATTGATTGTGAGCTTTTACTCTCTTACCAAAAAGCCTCCGATTGGCAAGGGCTTTTTCACTTTACTAACACTTGGTCTCTCACTAACTTTCTTGTAAAGAGCAGCTGCATTTTTTACTCATGAGATTGACAAGAAAGCACACTTATATTGTGTATCCAGTCACCAGCAATATGAATATTTGTAGTTGTGTATCTTTCACTAAGAGTATAGTTTATACCCATCTGGGCTTTTCTCTGTCTTTACATTCTGAAGGGAATTGCTTCAAGCTTTTTCTCCTACCGTCAAATCACTAGCTCAGCTGAAAGTCATGTAAAATAAGCATATTGTCTGTTTTCTCAGTAGCCATCATAAGTAGGGTCATGTGGTTTTCTTTCTTTTAATACAGGTCTTTCTTGTGGACTAGGAAATATATGTCCAAGCTACATCAGAGCATAATTTTGCTCCAAAAGAACAAAAACTTTTTAAAGAAACATAAATATAAAGCAATTTCTTCATAAATAGTCATTTCAGAATCTCAGCTCTCAGTGAAATAAATTTCCACCCTCAAAAATGCAGTATCAGCCTGACTTTAGATACAAATAAACTGAGCCTTAGAAAAGGTGCCTGAACATAAGGCTTGATGAGCCACTGTGACCTCTATTTCCTTGGAGATCCTACCGTGACCACAGTGGCCATGTGGGACTTGCAGTTACAGATCTTCTTTATAAATGAGTCTTGACTCACTAAAATATTATCGGGATAAATACCACTATCCAGAGATAGATATCCAGTTTTTAAAATGAACCCCTAATTTTTTAGTCATAGAAATATGGGTCCTAGCCTTCAGGGGGGGAAAAAAAAAAAAATGGGGGGGGGGGGAAAGCAAGCAGGAAAAACCAAAGTTTAAATGAACAGGACTTGGAGTTAAAGGAAGAGCGACAGCTGAGACTAATGATTGTATTATATGTTGGCTAATTGAATTTCAATTTTAAAAATAAAGGAAGAGCAGAGGCCAAAGGAGAGAATCACTGGGACACCCCACTTGGAGGAGGGGAGACAGCTCAGGAGAGACTCTGAAGGAGAGGAAAGAGGCACAGGATTCATGAGAGCAGGTGCCGCTTGCCACGCCCACTGCTTTTGTTCTTTCGTATCCCCCTTCCTGCTCTGCATTCTGCCCTCTTGTTTCTATTTAAATTCAGTTGCTTCCTTTATTCACAGTTTTCATCCTGGATATAACTATTTCTCTGTTATCAGCATCTGTGTTGCTTCAGATGGTGCTTCCTCATGTCCTTGAAGCATTTCCTGAGGTATGACTCCAACTGTTTGGATTCCAGGTGTCATCAGTGCCAACCATTAATCAAACGTGTACATCCTTGTCTCCCACAGAGGACTAGGCTGTTTGTTTACGGTTCTGTCTGGAAGGATTCACTGTAATGAAGAGGTAGAGCTTTAATTGCTCCCAAAATGTATAATCATACTTTACACATTCTACAGAACAGAAAATCATTTCTAAATAAAAGAGAATTATAGATTTCTTTATGTAAATAACTTGTATAAAAGCACTAGTGCATTAGCAAATCTTTAAAGAGATTGAATGATTTACCTTAGAAATTAAGTGTATTTGCAAAACATTTCTATGAAGTTTCCATTTTCATAATTGGCTTCAGAGTTCCTTGACAATCTATTTATAATTTTCAACTTTCTTGTTTTGTATATATCTGTGTGACTGCCTCTTTTGTATCAGCAATTAATTTTAAGAGTACACTTTCTTATCACATATGTAAAAGAAAGCTATGAAGGATACATTTAGACAACAGCTGCTCAATCATTGTACAGCAAGACCAAGATATCCTGAACAATAAGGATAGAAACAATATTGTTTGTGATATTTCAAATGATAGGTCTGCCTAATTTAATACTGTTATGGATATCTTGATTGTCATACTCACTAGAGCTAAGGACTTTCAGAACAAGGACCACCCTTGATCCATCTTGGTATCCCATACTATAACTATTGTAACGTAGGACTTCACATACAATTGGTGAGTAATTAAAATTCACTGAATGGAAATACATCTTGCCAAGTAAAAGAAAACAAAATTAATGAGACTGAAACCCATTTATTTGCCTGTCCATATTAAACACTTGCTTTAGTATTTGACCCAGAGTAATTTCTCACAAACAGAGCAGTTCATAATTGAGAAGTTAATAATATTGAAAACACTAAGTGAACAAAGCTCTCTTAGAAAAAAGAATATGCAATCAATTTTGCTGCACTTGCTTAAAACACAAGTTTGCACCAAAAGACTTTTGAGATATGAGTACAACGGGTTTCCTTGGGAGCACAAAAAGGTAATAGAAACTTTCTGTCCAGAAGTTTTTTTAAGTGAACAGCTCCTGTTCTGGAATGTGTATTTGTGATTGATGTTGAATCTTCACTCAGGTTACTTATAAGTTGTTTATTTTTTGTACATGGGAAAAAGAAGTAAAACAAAAATAATAAACCACATATACAAATGATTCATGAGGCTTTCCAACACCAAATGGTTTGAGAAATTCAGTGATAAATGTTTCTTAGCCTTACTTACACTACACAACAAAATTATATTTCTCTCCTACTATGAACATTCTGTTAATGTAAAAAAGACCTTCCTTCTTAGAATTGAGAAGACTTAAACCAATAATTCTTTTTGGTTTCAGAATCACTAAATTATTTTCCAGTATATCAGCACCACATATGAGGAAAAAGAGTTTCAGAAAAGGCAAGGAGTGAATTATTCCCCAATTGGTCATCTGCATTCAGTTAATGTAAAACTTCAATTTACAAGTAGCGCATCATGAAAAAATCAGTTACAACTGGGTATGGTGCATAAACGAAGAATTTTGGAACACTATATAATAAAATAAAATTAAAAATAATTGGCTACAAATCAACCTATTTCTATCTGCTTATTTATTTTTTTAAAAGATTTTATTTATTTATTTTACAGAGAGAGATCACAAGTAGGCAGAGAGGCAGGCAGAGAGAGAAAGGAGGAAGCAGACTCCCTGCGGAGCAGAGAGCCCGATGCAGGGTTCGATCCCAGGACCCTGAGATCATGACCTGAGCCAAAGGCAAAGGCTTTAACCCACTGAGCCACCCAAGTGCCCCTCAACTTATTTCTATCTGTTTAGGTCATACCTAATGAATACCTGGGCTCTACCAACTAATCATAGTGTTTCTGAAAGCATCTGTTGTTTTCTCTTCCCTAGATAAAAAGACTCTCCCTGATATCTACAAAAGGAATAGTTCTTTATAGTATCTGATTCCTACCACTGACGATCAGCATTTTGAATCTTGATTTGATATATGCTAGGTGTTTTCTTATGCTCAGAGTGGAGTTTTTAATAAATTTCTTTCTGTTGCAAATGGATGTGTATAGTAAGATGGTGTTAGTATGAATACAACAACGAGTTTCAAATGAAGAGTAAATTGGGTTAGATTGAACATAGTCATTTTTCCACTGTGATTTAAAACCCCCAGTCTTCTGGAATTTGTCCAGATAAGAATATTTTTAAATGACTTTTTTTTACTTTTCACTTTCATATGTTTTTCGTATCTCACTTACAATGAGGAGAAGAACCAAAGCTTTATTAACCATAATATAACTGTATTTTCCATCACATTGTCTTGGGATTATATTTTAATTTTGTAATTGTAATATTTAAGTTTAGTCCATTTTAGTGAGACTATTTTTATCTAAGGGAGCGAGCTCATAAAGGTCTGTGTGTGGCAGTTTCTCTGATGTTTGCAATCTAAAGCAGAACTTGGAAAACTTTGTAAGGACCATGTGCTAATACCTTTTGCATTTTTTTAAAAGATTTTATTTATTCGAGAGAGAGAGATCACAAACAGGCAGAGAGGCAGGCAGAGAGAGAGGAGAAAGCAGGCTCCCTGCTTAGCAGAGAGCCCAATGCGGGGCTTGATCCCAGGACCCCGGAATCATGACCTGAGCTGATGGCAGAGGCTTTAACCCACTGAGCCACCCAGGTGCCCCTACCTTTTCCATTTTTAAAGGAAGGCTTTAAAAAAAAAGAATAATATGCAACCGGGATTCCTTAAGTGGCCCACAAAGCTGAAAATATTTACTAACAGCTCCTGTACAAAGGAATGTCTGCAGACCCCTGATCTGCAAAGAGCAGTACCTTTTTGAATAATGGTTGAAATATATCTCCAAATTTGTCCTAGATTCATAGTATCTCAATATGAGGAAATATCTTCAGAGTAATTGACTCTTATTCATTAGTCAGACACATCCCCCTGACAAGTGGACAGATTCTATTAAGGTTACTGGTTATGTTGTTTACATAATTGAAAATAAGGTAAAAGGTACAGTGTCTATACCACAAAATACCATCACTAAAATCTTTCAGTTCACCAAGAAATAGACCTTACCTATTACAAAGGAGGTAAAACGATAATAAAAACATTATATTATATCACATAACACTTCATTCTTTCTAAGGCACTCAGACTGGACAGTCCATAGTGAGAGGTCCTCAAGGAGAACAAGAAGAGTCTGAACACACACTTCTTTCTCTTCATTTAGCCATGCCATGCCTACAACAAATAACTATCGACCTTAGACATCTCTCTCAGGAGCCTGAATGCAGCCTCTCATCTTTTGCCATACGCTTCTGAAGGTTGCTCACTATGAATTATTTTTTCTATCTCTTTTCTTTTCTCTCTTTTTTAAAATTAACATATAATGTATTATTTGTTTTGGGGGTACAGGTCTATGAATAAACAGTCTTACACAATTCACAGCACTCACCATAGCGCTTATACTCCCCAATGTCCATCATCCAGCCACCCCAACCCTCCCTCTCACCTCCACTCCAATAGCCCTCAGTTTGTCTCCTGAGATTAATAGTCTCTTTTATGTCATGGCCGGCACGACAAATCGACCAGGAACGTGAGGGTAAGAGGATGAAGAAAACTCAAGAAGCGGAGAGGTGGGGGCAGGAGGAGCACTGAGGAGGATGTCCAACAGTGTTAAGTTTATTCAAAGCATTAAGGCCATATATATAGTGATAATAGAAGCAATACACCTGTGTCTAGTTAAACAACCACGAATTCCCATAATAAGTTTCACATTTAACTATAAACAGACCTCTTGACGCTAAATGGCTGATGCTAGTCCAATTGTTCTGTATTGATACAGCAAACCTGAAAGTAATTTATGAGCAGTACTGGGGCAGCACGGACCAGCACGAACTTATGACCCCAACCGAATTGTTCTCATTTGTTTAGCAAGCATGTGGGAAGTCATGTAGGCGAGTGCACAACACATAGCACAGACCCTTTCTCAGTGCTACTCAACTTTTCCTGTCCTAAACCTTTTGTTAGGTTATTCGGACTTTAAAGGAGGCACAAGTCAGGGCCTGGTTTGGTCCTCGTCTCAAGCCTTGTTGCAGCCTCCCACACTTTTGGTTTGTCTCCCTCCCTGGTTTCGTCTTGTTTCCTTTTCCCCTCACTTCCCCTATGATCCTCTGTCTTGTTTCCCAAATTCCTCATATCAGTGAGATCATATGATTATTGCCTTTCTCTGATTGACTTATTTTGCTCAGCATATACCCTCTAGCTCCATCCACATGGTTACAAATGGCAAGATTTCATTTCTTTTGATGGCTGCATGGTATTCCATTGTGTGTGTGTGTGTGTGTATATATATATATATACACACATACACATATATACACAATGGAATACACATACACAATGGAATATCTATCTATCTATAGACAGATAGATAGATAGATAGATCTTCTTTATCCATTCATCTGTTGATGGACATCTAGGTTCTTTCCATTGTATGGCTATTGTGGACATTGCTGCTCTAAACATTGGGGTGTTTATAGCACCCCTTCAGATCACTACATTTTTATCTTTAGGGTAAATACCCAATACTGTGATTGCTGGGTCATAGGGTAACTCTATTTTCAAGTTTTTCAGGCATCTCCTCATTCTTTTCCAGAGTGGCTGCACCAGCTTGCATTCCCACCAACAGTGTAGGAGGGTTCCCCTTTCTCCGCATCCTCGCCAACACCTGCCATTTCCTGACTTGTTAATTTTAACCATTCTGACTGATGCAGTCACTATGAATTAAACACAGTTATCAGTTAACACATGAGAGTTCTTTGGCACATTGGTACCTAAAAGTTTATGGGCAGTGGAGGGGGAGGGGAGGTTGAAGGATATGTCGAAGAAAAGGAAATAAAAACTTTCAGTGAAATGAATTAGTCACCTTTTTTGGTATAACTGGAAAATATTCCAAAGTTATGTTTTTTTAAAGATTTTATTTATTTATTTGACAGAGAGAGTACAAGCAGGGGGAGCTGCAGAGGGAGAGGGAGAAGCAGGCACTCTTCTGAACAGGAAGCCTTATATGGGGCTGGATCCCAGGATGCCAGGATCATGACCTGAGCCAAAGACAGAGGCTTAACTGACTGAGCCACCCAGGTACCCCCAAACTTCTGTTTTAAGAGTAGGAGAGGTACCTAGCACATGGCTGCATGACTTTACGTTTCTGAAAGGCAGGAAATGGATCAGAATGAGGCCAGCAATGAGATAAAGGAGGAATGGAAATTGCAGAGGCAGATAGGAAGGATGTAGGTATGTACATATTTATATCCCAAAGATTAGCCTTAATAAAAGAACAAGCTTCAAGTCTCGGGAAAAAATGCATGTAATATGCAGTGTAGCTCTTTAAGGAGATAGAAATCCAGATTGTTCATCACTATCACAGACACATTAGGATGCAGTAAAGTCAGAATAGAAAATCAAAAGTACCCAAAGATGTCAACTGCCTATACAGGGAAGGGAAATATCATCAACCTTCGTGAGTGAGGCAGTTTCGAAAGACTGACTGTCTTCAAGAGGGACTACTCAGTGATTACGGGTAGATCACATATTAATAATGAATACATGAATCACCCTATGAGCTGTTAATTAAATATTTTAATTTAGAGCATTTGTCATAATTTAGAATTGGACTGACAAATATCGAGCTTTAGAAATGACACATTTCAGGAGCCTATCATAAACTGAATGATTGTAGAGATAGAAAGTGCTCTCCAGTTCTATTTTCAACATTTTGAGGAACCTCCATGCTGTTTTCCAGAGAGGTTGCACCAGCTTGCATTCCCACCAACAGTGTAGGAGGGTTCCCCTTTCTCCGCATCCTCGCCAGCATCTGTCATTTCCTGACTTGTTGATTTTAGCCATTCTGACTGATGTGAGGTGATATCGCATTGTGGTTTTGATTTGTATTTCCCTGATGCCAAGTGATATGGAGCACTTTTTCATGTGTCTGTTGGCCATCTGGATGTCTTCTTTGCAGAAATGTCTGTTCATGTCCTCTGCCCATTTCTTGATTGGATTATTTGTTCTTTGGGTGTTGAGTTTGCTAAGTTCTTTATAGATTCTGGACACTAGTCCTTTATCTGATATGTCGTCGTTTGCAAATATCTTCTCCCATTCTGTCAGTTGTCTTTTGATTTTGTTAACTGTTTCCTTTGCTGTGCAAAAGCTTTTGATCTTGATGAAATCCCAATAGTTCATTTTTGCCCTTGCTTCCCTTGCCTTTGCCATTTGCGACAACATGGATGAAACTAGAGCGTATCATGCTTAGCGAAATAAGTCAAGCGGAGAAAGACAACTATCATATGATCTCCCTGATATGAGGAAGTGGTGATGCAACATGGGGGCTTAAGTGGGTACGAGAAGAATAAATGAAAGAAGATGGGATTGGGAGGGAGACAAACCATAAGTGACTCTTAATCTCACAAAACAAACTGAGGGTTGCTGGGGGGAGGGGGTTTGGGAGAAGGGGGTGGGATTATGGACATTGGGGAGGGTATGTGCTTTGGTGAGTGCTGTGAAGTGTGTAAACCTGGTGATTCACAGACCTGTACCCCTGGGGATAAAAATATATGTTTATAAAAAATAAAAAATTATAAAGTCAAAAAAAAAATAAAATAAAATGAATGAGAAAAAAAAAAAAAAAAAAGAAAGTGCTCTCCATGACAATCTAGTCCTGCCTCCCCAGGTCATAGTTGAACACCAAGCTCAAGGGATTGAGACAGAATCCTAGCATTGTCACCCAGTCCTGCTGACTCAACATTGTTTCTATTATACCCTGTGGTCACTGAGATGTACAGGCCCCCCCCACCCCCACCACATGCGCACGCGCGCACACACACACACACACACCCCAAAGCCCTTGAGGCTATCTGCTAGCATTCTTGAGCTTCTCCTTATGCAGTAAGGAAATCCTGTTGTCAGCTCTGAATGAAAGCATCAGAACTTACTGATTACTGCGTAAAATAAGACTATCCGTCCCTCACAAATGAGTTTAGAAACATATTTAATTTTATATCTACTACATAATAAATGCTATGCTAGTTGCTATAGGATGCTATAAATAGAAAAAATAAGCTATCTTAAAGTAAAATGTAACTAGGTCTTGCTATAGAATAAATGAAACAAACTAGGAATGACAATGACAAAATACTACAACGTTCCATTGTTTTTCAGTATCAAAATTGTCTTGCAGATTTTTCTCAACTCTTTTCAAACTTAGATTTATGAAAATCTAAAGAGAAAATCATAAAAATTAAAACACCTGCTCATGTACAATACCAAATGTAAACAAAAAGATGAAAACATTTCTGAGATTAAATTGACGGATACCTATGTGTTGTCATCATAGTCTAAACCGGAGGAGTTCAAGACTAAGTTCTCTTCATCCCTTGGTGATCCAGAAATCTGACCAACTATAGGGAATTGCTTTCCAATCCAGTTTCTGAGGTGAGCCTGAAAAGACATGGCTACCAAAGGGCTGGTATTTGTAGAAAAGAAGGTGTTGATTTTTTTTTATATTAAATTTATTTATTTTCAGCACAACAATATTCATTATTTTTTTACCACACCCAGTGCTCCATGCAATCCGTGCCCTCTATAATACCCACCACCTGGTACCCCCACATCCCCCCCCCCCCCCCCCCACTTCAAACCCCTCAGATTGTTTTTCAGAGTCCATAGTCTCTCATGGTTCACCTCCCCTTCCAATTTCCCCCAATTCCAAGAAGGTGTTGATTTTTAAAGAAGAGGACTAAAAAATTGGACAGTTCTTGCCGAAGAAAATGAACTGAAGTTCTATGACATTGAATAATCTCTCACTGCTACATCTAAAAAGTGATATGGGCAAAAAAATAAATACAAGGTAGTAAAACACTCATTGATCATATAAGAGAGACACAGTGACAGTCCAGTGAAAACTGAGTTCTTGCAATAACTATGAATAGTCCCAAGTACTTAAAAAACCCACATATTACTAGATAGGTCTAATGTGACACTTAAGAACATCATTTGTGATGTTAAGATTAATAGTAATGACAGCAAGAAAACAGTGATTGGCACTCAAATATAGATATCCTAGTCAAGTTTTACAGAAAGCAAATACAAAATGATCCACACCTTCAAAAATGTGCAATATACAGCACACAGGTATCAACCTTTCAGATACCACAGAGTAACTACTTTATCTTGTTTATGTTTTTCCCAAATAAGTAGATATATGAGCGTCCCTGCATCTTTTTTGGAGCTAAGTCTGGGTACATTCTGCCACAGATCAAAAGTTTGCTTTACTGATAAAACTGCTCAAACAAAGCAAGCCAGTTTAAAACACACTACATTACAACAGAGCAAGTTAGACAAATTATTGCAGTTATTTTTCAAAATAGGCTGCCAAACATAAAGTAAGCATACAATTGTTTGAAATGAACTGAGAGATAAAGTACTCACTCCTGCAAGCCTGGTTGTATTAAATGTGCTTCCTCAGATCTTTATGGCCCACAAGTTTTTATGTTTATATTTCTGGCTTTAAGCTGAATTATCATAGGGATTTCTATGGAATGGTTTTTTTGTTTGTTTGTTTTGTTTTTGTTTTTGTTTTTGCTTTGAGATTCTTGGGGTTGCTCTTTAAGAGTCAGGAGTTTGAAAATGTATTCTTGAAGTTGCTATGGAATGTTCATGTTGGGCCATTAAAAGGGGAAAAAAATAAACCATATGTTTGAATGAGTGAAAGAAATTTTCTATTCCGGAGAATTATCAGCTTTATAAGAAAAGATCAAGAAACCTTTTGTAACCCCCAAACTCTAAATATATAGAGGAAACTACACAAATTTATGTAAAGTGGGACTAACGATACAAATCAGAGTGCGATTAGAATTTTAAATTTTTATTTGCGCCACTCAGAAGCCTCTGACAAGTTGAAGACTTTAGAAAATAAAACTGGTCAAGCATATGATTCATGTCCGTTTCTAAAATGTACCAAGAGCAACAGTGTGACATGTGATCAGAACTGGAAAAAGTCTTCAAGGCAGGGTGGACACAGCTAGTCCTGTTATTTACTGTTGGCAGAGAAACAACTTAATGATGTCTTTTTAAAAGTACGCATAAACTGAGAAAACAAGGTCAGATGAAGAAAACAGAAGAACAAAGCCCAATATTGTGTCTTAAAATAAGTATTAATTGAAAGTCCTCCTTATGTCTTGAGAATGAAGAAATGCATATATATGTAGTGTGCTAATAATGGCTTGAGAAGAAACAGTGCTACAGATGTTCCTATGATGAGCATAGGGAAAGTACAGAAAAAGTGGCAGACACAACTATGTTAACAAAATCCTTTTTTTTCTCCCCTTGGGCATTCGGCTTACCCATATTTTTCCAGATTCTCTTGCAGTTGCATGAGGTCATGTGAGTTAGTGAAATGTGGACAGAATGATAAATGCCATTTCTAGGCATGGCTACTACTAAAAGCAGTCTCCTAACAATTCTTTGTGCAGTCCCTATTCCTGGTCTACCAATAAGATACAGAAAACACAATAGAGCACTCCAAGGCCTTAAAGCGGGCATTGCTTCCTTCATTGAGAAAGTCTGGCTATGAGCGATATGTCAACTGAATTAAACACTGTGGTAAGTAATGCAGTTCATTTATATTCTGCTACAAGCTCCTTATTTTGTTGCTAACAGATAATAATTTATAGATTGCTACCCTTTGAGTAGTAGTGCCCTAAGGAGATGAAAGGAAGTTCGATCCCTGAATCATTAGAGCATATTACCAGACCAATCAGAGCCATACTGGACTGTTGCAGGAACAAGAAATAAACTATATTATTTCAGTGAAGTCACTACCATTATTGATTTTTTAAAACATTTACACAATCTTGGTTAATATAAAATGTTAGAAAGAAAAAAGACTCTGACAGAATAGGCAATATTTTCAGGTAATCTTAAAATGTTGACAAACTTTTATATATTCCACAAAACAGAAATTGTGAGCAGATTTTACATTCTAACCATACACAATAAACTAGTAATTAACAAGAACATCTTTTTAATAAGCAAATTAAATGAAAGGTAAAGATACTGTTTTTGACAACTCTTTGGCCAAAGAGGAAATTTTAAACTGTAAATATCAGTGCCTACAGTAAGATCAACATGTATCAGAAGTCAGGAGATTGAGTGCAAAACTTTTCTGAAGTGCATTTATAGCCTTTAATTAAATAGGCATAGAAATGAAGAAGTTAGAAAAAACAAGCATACAAATGTAAGGAAAACAAGAGGGGAAAATACTATAATACTATAAATAAAAGGAGTAAATACTATAATACATTTTTAAAGGAAAACCCATAGACTTTAATAATAAATCTAGGAATCAGATTCTTATGGTAAAACAATAGTAAAGGCAGTATAATAGACCCCCATGCAAGACTAATCAAGGGGAAAAAACTGTACAAATACATAAAATGCAGAAGGAAATTTTAAGAAATTATTTAACTGCAGAAAATATAAATTACCAACATTAACTCAAAAAGATTTGTATCTGACTAGAAAAGCAGTCACGGATATATAAAGAGTTGTTAAAATATAACCTCTACAGAGACGAGCAGGGAGGCATTATATATTGTTTGGATTTTTTTAAATTTACAAATTCAGAAATATGGGTATACATATTATTGAAATATATAAAATACAGTACATATTTCTTACAAATTATCAAAGTGAAGAAATTAAAATAAATAATAAAAAATTTTGGAATTCAACCTGTTAACATAAAATAAGATGACAAAAGGCTGAAATATCTGCCATAATGATAACAAACACACAAATAATGTATGTTCATATCATTTAGAGTCTGAAAAACAGATGGAACCATATTATGTGTATAAGAGACATACTTAGTTTTGACTTGGGATCTTTAAAGGTATTTAAATATCTACCAAACAAATGCAACACAAAAAAAGAAGGATTCAGAGTATTAGAATGAGTCAAATTTGAATTTAAGGTTTTAAACATAAATGGCACATATGGGGTAACTTTTTACTAAGAAGACATTCAATAAAATATATTAATAAAGTATAAAACAAAAACTTGAAAATACAAGGAGAAATAAACACAGATATAGTAATATTGTATAAACACAGGTATAGTAATATTGTTAAGAGAATTTCACAGAATTCTCAGCCTAGCAAATCAAGTGCAAAGTTATAAAACTGAGTTGGGGAAGCATACCTAACTTAGTTAAATAAATGGATATTAATGTACAAAGATCTCTTTGTCTTAAATAGTCCCTGTATCACTTAAAAACATTGACCATAACAGCCCACAACAAAGTAGTTAATAGTTTTATAAATAGAGAAATTATATGTGCTTTGCTTCAAGTACTGTTCTCTTTAGAACTAAATGCGTTAACACTGACTGAATACCGAACTCTCTGTTAACAACACATAGAAATACTGAACTAAAATCAAAATTTGAAATAAATGGAACAGTCCAAAGGAAAGAAAGAAATATTCTCAAGTGATAGAAGTCAAGTGAACTGAAAATCAGTAATAGAGGCTCAGGAGTTGTCACCAGAGTAGACTTAAGAGAAACTTGAACATGGACGTAAGACCTATTGTCAGGGCCTGGAGTTTCAGTGTCCAGTAGGAATAAGAGATATGGCGTTGGGTTCCTAAGTGGTGAAGTGGTAATGTTAAGATTTTTTTCTAAAGACTTTTCAGCAAAAGGGTAATTTTTTAAACCTCCAACTGCTGAAACATGGAAGCTACAAGATTCTAGGTAGAATAGAAAGTAAAAATCACTGAACCATTAGTGGGTGTGGAGTTAAAATTTATATCAGCTGAAGGCTGAGGAGTCCTCAAGTCAAGAAATCAATATATAAACTTCTTAGTTTATTTCCCAGTAAAGTAAATGCAAAATATTCTCTGGAGGGAAATGTACAGTTCAAACGTTGTGGGTTTGCTAAAGGAAAAACTGTCTCTACTGAGATGAGCATGCAATAAAAAATGAGAAAAATTCCCCATGAGCAAGAGTCAGCAGAAACAACAAAAAGTGGGTTAGCATCTCTTGAACTTGAGAACATAAAACAATACTCTGAGACCCTCAAAAGGAAGAATGTTTAAAATAACTGAAGATAAATAAAGTTATACAAATCACAAATAATAAATAAATTGTATAAATAAATAGTGTACATTTTTAAAACAGTCAACAGATTTTGAGAAAATATAAAGAGTATTTCCAGAAATCCAAAAAGTAGTTGCAGAAATAGAAAAACCTAGCACTCCCAGTGGATTGGTTTAAAAGAAGATTAGACATAGCCGAAGAAATAATTCATTAGAAGAAATATCTGAGAAAATTCATTATAAATGCTATATAGGAAGTTGATGAGATGAGAAATATGAAAGAATGATTAAGAAACATTGAAGAAAGGATGAAAAGACCTGACATACTAAAATAAAAATTTCAGGAGGAGAAAATGGCAGAATGGGTGAACATCATAATTTTCAAAATAATGGCAGAGGATTTTCCACAATCAATAAAAGATATGAATCTTAAAATTAAAGGAGCCAAAAAGTCTTAGGTATAGTAATTTAAAGGAAGTTTCACTTTGATCATATTTTAGTAAAAATACATATATCAAGAATATAAAGGGTAAATAGAAAAACATAAATGCTACCAAAAAGAAAAGTCACATAACCAACAAAGAAAATAAAATTGATTGGCAACAGCCTCTCAATAGGCCCACCAAAGCCCAAAAGATTATAGAATGATATTCTGACAGTGCTGAAGGTAAAAATCTATCAACCGAGATTTCTATACACAGATAAAATATATTGCAAGGATAAGGATGAAATTTGGCATTTTCAGTCAAAGATTAAGAGTATTTGCCACTCCCACACTCTCACTGCCAGTATTATGAAGGGATATACTCCAAGAAGAAATTGTTAATAGCTTTTTAAATGCAAATTAAGCACAAAATTATAAATAGCAAAGCCCATTAAATATAAAATAGAAATAAGATGCCATTCACAAGGGCAATAAAATAGATAATGCAAAGATAGACTTAGTGCAAGTTATTCAAGAATTTAATGGAGAAACATAATTTATATGCAAGAATTTCTTATATAAAAGAAATAAATATCAGCAGAGATGGATAATGATAAACTACTTTATTAACAGTGGTAGAATACTTGATTATCTCTATGAAAAAATAAAATTAATTTCCTGATGCATACTGTATGTAAATTCAAATCAAGATGGATTAATAACCCAAGATAAAATGAAATCTTTCAAAGTTTCAGAGAAATCAAAGATAATATTTTCATGAAAGTGGGGTAGGGAAGGGTTTCAAAATATGACACAGAAAACAAAGCATAAAGGAAAAGACTAATAAAGTTTAAAATTTCTCTTTGTAAAGGATGGCATAAAAATAAAAATGCAGTTACGAACAATACATGCAACTGGTAATGCCTTAATATCCAGAATATATTAAAAACTGTAACAAATCTATAAAAAACTGTCAGGAGAAAAAACAATAGTAGAATGGTCAAATAATATGAACAGATATTTTACAAGAGAGGAAATCTGATAACCAGTGCATATGAAGACCAATATTTCTAATAAACAGATTAATCCCAGTTATGATTTGATAAGATACCAAATTACACCTATCTCATTGACAAATATTTACAAGTCTAACAAAATGTTTATGAACAAGTAGAAATATCTTGCTTCATACTTTGCTGGTTGAATATTAATTATTACAACAAAATAATTATTACCTTAATAATTAAATTAATTATTATTTATATATAAGATATTATATTATTAACAATTAATTAAATTTAATTAATTAATAAAAGTTAATAACTATGAACCTATAGTAAAATTATTATATTTCTTAATCTAATAATTTTACTTCTAGGTAGATGATGTGAACAATTGCCCCTT
The DNA here is from genome assembly GCF_022355385.1 of Mustela nigripes. Classification (NCBI taxonomy): domain Eukaryota; kingdom Metazoa; phylum Chordata; class Mammalia; order Carnivora; family Mustelidae; genus Mustela; species Mustela nigripes. The sequence continues at coordinate 139,398,257 of NC_081558.1, read as the reverse complement.
GTGTGCTAAGAGACATGTACAAAGATCTACATCAAAATATTATTTATAAAAGCAAAAAAAACTTACAAGTGACCTAATCTTACATTTATAGAAAATGAAAAAATAAATGAACTTATTTACATAATTGAACATGATACAGAGGTGAGAATAATTAGATCTACATGAGAATATGAATAACATTGAGAATGAATAAATTTTTAAAACATTACCATAGAGAAAAACATTATAAAAAACTAGGTACATGACACCATTTATGTAAGTGTTTAAATAATAAAATAATGCTATAGTTAACTGAAGATTTTTACCTATAGCCTAAAAGTACTTAAAATAATTTATGTGGAAATGGTACATACCAGACTCAAGATCTGTGTTTACTCTGACTGAAAAGAAAAGCAGGAAAAGACAGATGTTAAGTCACATATTACTTTCTAAAAAATACACAAATATTGCAGAATAAGTAAATATGTTTAATCTCTGTTGTTTGTACAGAGTTGTATGCCAAATTATTTTGGGGGATTTTCTGAATGTTTAATATAGTTTCCATATGACATCAAAAGCACAAGAAACAAAGGAAAAAATTAACATTTAAACTTTATCAAGATTAAAAATATTTGTGATTCTAAGGACACTATCAAGTAAGTGAAAAGACAGGCCATGCACAATTTTCTGCAAAAAGAGGAGAGCCTGGGTGGCTCAGTGGGTTAAAGCCCTTGCCTTCAGCTCACATCATGATCCTAGGGTTCTGCAATTGAGCCCCGCATTGGGCTCTTGGCTCAGTAGGGAGCCTACTTCCTCCTCTCTCTCTGCTTGCCTGCCTCTCTGCCTACTTGTGATTTCTGTCTGTCAAATAAATAAATTAAATCTTTTTAAAAAAACTTTTTTCTGCAAAAAGATAATATTTGTAAATTATATATATGTATATATACATATATATATATATATATATATATAATAAGGGTCAAGAATACAGAATATACAAATAACTCTTACAACTCAACAATAAAAAGACAAATAACCCAATTAAAAGATGGACAATGGGTTTGAGTAGAGCTTTCACCAAAGGAGATATATAGTCATGAAAAATTGCTCAGTCACATGAGATATATAGTCACACATGAAAAATTGCTCAGTCACATTTGATATATAGTCACACATGAAAAATTGCTCAGTCACATGTGATATATAGTCATGTGAAAATTTGCTCAGTGTGTTTTAGAGAAATGCAAGTCAAAACCACAAGATACTTTTTCATAACCACTAAGATGACTATAATAAAAAAATGGAAAATGGGTGCTGGTGACGATGTAGAAAATTGGAACTCTCTTACTGGTAGGGGTGTAAAATGATGCATTGCTCTGAAAAACAATTTTTTGTTTAAATATAGAGTTACCAGACAATCTCAAAAAGTTAAATATAGAGTTAGCAGACAACCCGGCAATTCTACTCCTAGTTATATACAAAAGAAAACTGAAAATATTGTGCATGTATTTTCATAGCAGTATTGTTCATAATATCGCCAGAGTAGAAATAACCCAAATGTCCATTAACAGGTAAATTCATGAGCAAAATGTGGTATATCCATACAATGGCATATTATTCAGTAATGAGAAAGAAATGAAGTACTGATACATGCTATGGCATGGATAAACCTTGAAAACATTATGCTAATTAAAGAAGTCAAACACTCAAGTCCCTGTTTTGTTGATTTCCAAGACTACCCTAAGACTTGATGGTTCATAGAAAAACTCATAGGAACCAGATGCTGTGATATTTATGGTTATGATTTGCCACAGCAAAAGGATGCTGACTGAAAGCAGAAGGGAAAAGTGCATGTGAGGTAGTCTGGAAGAAACTAGTGGAAAGTTTCCAGATGTACTCTCCTGATGAAGTCACATGGAATGCACTTAATTCTCACAGCAATAATGGGTACCCACAGATGCTAAGTGTTGTTAGTCAGGGAAGCTGACGTGAGTCTTGGTATCCAGGATTTTTACTGGGAATCAGTCACACAGACTACCCAGATTCAACTGCTCATCTACTCACGTTCAGCTACTCAGACTCCAAACCTGCAAAGTAAAAAATAGGTGTTCACATTAACCACATTGTTAACATAAAGTATATGGGCAAGTTGATACAGCACAGTCCAAAAATGGACCATGGTGTACAAAAATGGTTGTCAGGTTGAACATTTCAAGGGCTTGGAACTCAGGATCCAGGAGCTGGCTAAAAGCCAATTCTGAAAACAGAATTTTCTGGTCATGTGCTCAGTTTGAGTAACTTAAGCCTGATGTGCTTTTTCCTGCAAAGTCACATTCTCTATGATTCCATTTATATGAAATGTTCAGAACAGGCAAAGCCATAGAGATGAAAATTAGATTAGTCATTGACAAGAGAATGGAAGAAAAAGGATGGGGAGTGACTGCTAATAGGTATGAAGCCCTTTCGATGAAAATTTTCTTGAAGTCGATAGTGATAATGGTCACACAGTCTTGTGAATATGCTAAAACCATTGAATTATATTCTTTAAATTGCAACTTTTATATGTAAGTTCTATCTAAATTAAAATCTGTTAGACTATTTCAGAGTTTAAAATTTAGAAGTTACTCTTATGAGAATTTATTGATAGTAAGTGTAGAAAGATAATTCATGAAGCTATTGAAATAGTTCACATAAATTATTAAAAACAATTAAGATAACTATGTGGTAAGAAAAAATTAAATAATACACAGTTTGGGTGTGGGGCCTCCATTAGGAAACAAATCTCTTTTATTTTTGTGAAATGTAGATTGTGAAATAATAAATAAGAATAATTTGGCAATATGTCACAAAAATCTTAAAATATAAATGTTTGACCAAAGAGAACCAATTAAATAAATTGTATGCTGTATGATGTCATACTATACATTAAAGTGCTTAAAGTATAGTTAATGACATGGGAAAATATTCACAGTATAATGCCAAATAAAACATAAAAATTCTATGAAGAACATATATTAAATAAGCAATTTTTTAAAACTATAATTACCAGTAATAATTAGAAACATATCGAAACATTTATTATTTTGTGGAGGGATTTAATTATTTGTATGTTTGCTAACAGAGAATATGACTTTCACATTCAGAAAAAATCACAAGGATATAGTCATTAAAAAATAAGCCCACAAGTAGGGAATGGTACAATAATGACTGAGGAGATTAAGGATATATTTGTATAGAACTGACAATTTATAAACTGCTAATATGAACATTATCTTAGTTTGATCTCTCAGTCTTATGTGATCAGAAGAGCATAACTGTGTTCTCTTTTTAGGTGTGAGTAATTTCAGGCTTAGAAATGTTTAAATGACTTAGCATTCTCCTACCTGTTAATGACAAATCTAGACTCTAAATTAGGTATTCTAACTTCATGTCCGGTGAAGTTAGCTGCTATGCTGTAGGTAAAACACACACACAAAATAAATCATCCAGTTGTTACAGAGGATAGAAATAACAAATCTTTCACCGTACATTACTATCCCTCTTCTAAATTACAATGCATGTAAATGAGTCGCCTGTATGGACTGAATTCACTTTTGAAAATTAATTATCTTTTCATCACCTATATAAAGAGCCTCAAGTTGTCAAAGCACAGCTCACTTTGTGAAATACCAGTTGGTCACCTAAAACCATAAATAGCTCAAATAATAAATACTGAATAAATTTTCTATTTCTTGCTCCAGACTGGAAACAGAGAATGTCTATGATAGCATCCTGAGTAATTAGCATCATGATAGTATCATGAAAATAGCATTATGAATAATTCTCAAGTATCTGAGGAGCCTGTATTATTTTTATATTGCTTTCAACATTTTTCTCTGTAGAATTTCTCTTATTTTTTAAAGTTACACATTGTGAATGAAAAGTAACTTTCTATTATCAACATTATTTCATATTTTTATAATTGTCATTGAATATATGTAAGAAAATTTGACAATAAAGAACAGTTAAGTTAGAAAATAGGTTCTGTTCTGAAACCTTTCTATCCATGAAGTCATAATAACAGAACTGGTTGACCTAATTTTCTTAAAATATTTTTCCTCTGTTTTGACTTTATCTGCCCCTCTCAGAAATGCCTCAGTGGATTCTAATTTAGAATATACTCAGTAAGTGGGTTCCTGAGGAATAGCTAACATTTAATGCATAGAAGGACAAAAACTCTAATCTGGAAAAAATTAAAAGAACAAAAATTTTGATGTTAAAATTTTGTTATTACAAAATTTTGTTATACAAAAACTTGTTAAAAGATTATAAAATTTTGTTATCTCTTTTCTTTGTAATAAGTAACATCCTAATTTAAGAGCAAAATCACCTTAAAGAAAATATTCAATCCTTGCTGAAATTGAAAATGGTTTCCTCTTTTTAAACTCTTTTTGTTTGACACTACTATAACAGACTTGTTATAAAAAATAACATTAACGCTCAGACATTAAGGGTCTGCCTTCAGCTCAGGTCATGATCCCAGGGTCCTGGGATAGAGCCCAGCATCAGACTCACTGCTTGGTGGGAAGCCTGCTTCTCCTTTTCCCACTCCCCCTGCTTGTGTTCCTTCTCTGGCTGTTTCTCTCTGTCAAAATAAATAAATAAATAAAATCTTTAAACAATAAAAAATAAAAAAATAAAACATTACAGTACAGAGATTTTAAATAGCAAGACTAATTATCTCACCTCCCTCCATTACATTATCAGATAAATAAAACCTGAAGGACCTTGTCACTAGCAGAACTACAAAATAAAAAATATTAGGAAGATTTTAGAGCTGGAGGAAAATGTTAACAGACAGAAACTGAATTCTACTCATAGAAATGAGAAAGAACTAAAATGTTTAATATGTGGATAAATATAAAATGTTTTTTCCTCATTATCTTATTTCTTTAAAAAATGGTTGATTAAACATCAAAATTAAAAATATGTATGCATGAAAAGATACTGTCAAGAACATAAAAGGACAACCCCTACAGTGGAAGAAAATATTTGTAAATAATGTATCTGATAAGGGTCTGGTATCTAGATATATTAAGAACACTTAGAACTCAAAAATAAAAAGACAGAGAACCCAATTTGAAGAAAAACAAAGAATTTGAATAGACATTTTTCCAAAGAATATATGCAAATGGCCTATAAGCACATGGAAAATATGTTCAATAACACTAATCATCAGGAAAATGCAAATCAAAACCACAATGAGATACCACTCAGTACCCATTAGGTTGGCTGGTTAAAAAAAAAAAAAAAAGTAAAGAAAGAAAACTAGTATTGGTGAGGGATGGATGAACTAGAATTGTCATATATTGCTGCTGGAGATATAAAATGGTGTGGCCTATAGATAAGTTTCACAGTTCTTCAAAAAGTTAAACAGTTTACCATATGGGCCAGAAATTCCACTCCTAAGAATATACCCAAGAGAGCTGAAACCATATTCATAAAAAGTTTACAGATGTACATAGCAGCATTACTCATTATATCCAAAAAGTAAAAACAACCCAAATGTCCACCAACTGAAAATAGATAAGCAAAATGTGGTATATCCATACAATGAAATAGTAAGGCATAAAAAGGAACGAATTCTAGAAACAACCTAAATGTCCATCAAAATATAATAGATGAACAAGGTATCTATAAGACTAGTCATACCATGGAATTTTACTCAAAAAGAATGGACTTGATATATGCTACAGCAATGGATGAGCTTAGGAAATATTATGGCAGTCCAAGAAACTAAACACAAAAGGTTTTTTTTTTCCCCTAATCCCCCCTTATATTTTGATTTCTATGTATTTATTATTAGTATACAGAAAAACTCAATCATTGTATACAGTCAACTGGTATACAGAAATATATCTAGTTTCACCATTCTGTAAGTTAGTTTTACTAGATTCCCTCATTCCCTCAGATTTATAATTATAATATGATGTAATATGCTGGGGCGCCTGGGTGGCTCAGTTGGTTAAGCCACTGCCTTCAGCTCAGGTCATGATCTCGGGGTCCTGGGATCGAGTTCCGCATCAGGCTCTCTGCTCAGCAGGGAGACTGCTTCCCTTCCTCTCTCTCTGCCTGCCTCTCTGCCTACTTGTGATCTCTCTCTGTCAAATAAAAAAAAAAAAAGATGTAATTTGCAAAATGAGAAAATTCCCTTTCTTCTTTTCAAATATTTACACTAGTTATTTAATTCTGTCCCTTATTATGCTTATCAGTATACCCCTAAAATATGTGATGTTAAAACATACTGTTTAAAACCTATAATGTCCCAGATGGCCAATAGACACATGAAAAAATGCTCCACGTCACTCAGCATCAGGGAAATATAAATCAAAACCACAATGAGATATCACCTCACACCAGTCAGAATGGCTAAAATTAAAAGTCAGGAAATGACAGATGCTGGCGAGGATGCGGAGAAAGGGGAACCCTCCTACACAGTTGGTGGGAATGCAAGCTGGTGCAACCACTCTGGAAAACAGCATGGAGGTTCCTCAAAATGTTGAAAATAGAACTGCTCTATGACCCAGCAATTGCACTACTGGGTATTTACCCTAAAGGTACAAACGTAGTGATCCAAAGGGGCACGTGCACCCAAATGTTTCTAGCAGCAATGTCCACAATAGCCAAACTATGGAAAGAACCTAGATGTCCATCAACAGATGAATGGATAAAGAAGATGTGGTACACACACACACACACACACACACACACACACACACAATGGAATGCTATGCAGCCATCAAAAGAAATGAAACCTTGCCATTTGCGATGACGTGGATGGAACTAGAGGGTATTATGCTTAGCGAAATAAGTCAATCAGAGAAATACAACTATCATATGATCTCCCTGATATGAGGAAATGGAGATGCAACATGGGGGGTTTGGCGGGTAGGAAAAGAATAAATGAAACAAGATGGGATTGGAAGGGAGACAAACCATAAGTGACTCTTAATCTCACAAAACAGAGGGTTGCTGGGGGGAGGGGAGTCGAGAGAGGGGGGTGGGGTTATGGACATTGGGCCGGGTATGTGCTATGGTGAGTGCTGTGAAGTGTGTAAACCTGGCGATTCACAGACCTGTACCCTTGGGGCTAATAATACATTATATGTTTATAAAAAAATTAAAAATTTTTAAAAAACCTTCCTCAAAGTACAAGGCTTCCTGAAAGATAATGTGATTTAACTCTTTTGGTATTTCTAAAATAAAATTAAATTAATGATACTAAAATTAAAAAAAATCTATGATGTCTTCTGTATTTCTTTATGTTTTATTAAACCAGCAGAAGTAGTAGGATTTGAGAAATGAATCCTTTACCTGAACAATTATTAATCATTACAATTACCTAAAAAATGCCTATAACTAATAAGTTGTTTTGTTCTTGAGTTAAGGTATGTCAAAGATTCTTTTAATGAAAACTTGCATCTCTTTCATAAATTCATTCAATATACAAAACAATTGGACTCTGAGGTGAGGATAATATAGTTTGAGAGATTAGTTTTTAGAGAGAAAAACACATAGTCCATATTTTTTATCAACTAGTAAATTATTTATCCAAAGGCAGACTTTTTTTCTTTCTAAATAGAATGTATCTTTCCAAATAACTCTATAAAATGGTCCTAATAAACACTTTTTAAATGCTGACAAAGTGTAAGAAATTGGTATGCAGTTTTACATTTATTAAGGGGGTGTCCCAAACCATTCCATTACAGAGACTGTATTTCCAACATTTAAGGAAGAAACTTCATTTAATTTTACTACGTGGAGTGAAGGGGAGATAACAGTTAATTAAGTTGCATAGAAATCCGATTTTCATTACAGCAAGCTCCTATACTAAGGTCTTTGCCAGGAAGCTATGAAGTCATTATGTCATTGCCTTCATTATTATCCCACAATAAAACCATTTCTTTCAGACTGAGGGGAGCCAATATGTAAAGCAGAAGGCACAAAACTCAGCTAATATTAGTAAAAGATTCAACTTGAATTTATGATATATTAGAGTCTTTTGCTTATATTGCAGTAAAATACAAAATGACTTTTTAATTCTGCTAGGTACTTTTGTTGGTAACTTTTATGGCTCATTAATGTGAAATTCAAAGTTAAATGTGTCTCATATTAAAACTTGGTGGCAGAGATAGAAAGGATCAATATTATACTTTAAAGAAGTTGTTATATGATTATCTGCTTTACCGATCTGAGCAACAGTTCATTCCCATGTGCAAAGAACATCATGAAACAATATTCTTCCTTAGAGGTAGTTTAATGCAAAGTTACTACACTCTTAATCCAATCGTTGACTCAAACCAAATTCAGTGAGGTACAGAGGCTTTGGAGTTACAAATGGCAGGAAACCACCACAGTAGATAAAAATGTCTGTATGCTTGTTAGAAATCATTCCCATCTATTCAAAAGAAGGCTTCCATTTTCATGTATCTACTGCATTAGCTTTCCACAAATCAAAATAAAAGAAGCTGTGGAGTTTGATATGTCACCTACTGAAGAAAAAATGGAAGGGTATGCTTAGGCTATCCATTTTAAATTCCATAGGCAATGAAATCAAGATATTACAAAACTAACAAAGGCAGGTTTTTTTGTTTGTTTGTTTTAGCTTCTAACAATGTCCATGTATCTGGATAAATGTAGAAGGGGAAATATTTACCCATAACCTTTCCCTCCAAAGCTATTGATTTTTAATAATAATGTTTTTTTTTTTTTTTAAATCAACATTGAGAGGCCTATGTGGCTTAGTCAGTTAAGTGTCTGCTCTTGGCTCAGGTAATGGTTCCAGAGTTGTGGGATAGAGCCTCGGGCTTCCTGTTCGGTGGGGACCCTGCTTCTACCTCTCCCTCTGTGTATAGCTCTCTCTCTCTCTCTGTGAAATAAATAAATAAAATCTTTCAAAATAAGTAAATAAATTTTTAAAATAAAATAAAAGCAACATTGATAAGCACATTAAAGTTAAAACACTTGAAAAGAGTTTGCCAAAGTCAAACAATCCTCCTCCTACATATGAAACTAGCAGGTTGAATTAGGTGTTAACTGCAAGCCAAAGCAAGAGGTTCAGTTTCTGGGGACCACCTGAAGGAGGATCAAAACTATCCAAAAATCCAGCAGCACAATTCTGAAACCTCTGAGAATGAGCTTCCTCAATGTGGGAATAATTGGGGGGGGGGAAAGATGAGTTTCAAATAATTATCATAAGCTGTTAGAAAACCAAGGCTTAATATCACAGGTTGGCAGATATGAATCAAGGACAAGTCGGACTGTAAAGACATAGGGCCAAAAGCACCTAAAATTGTCATCTTTATATCTTTTTCATATTATCTTGTACTTTTCCATATTATTTTGTTATGCTCATTAGCATTTGCTCATAAGCATTTTTTGGAAACATGCTTTTCGTAGGGTACACAGTTATTTGGCATACAAAAGAAATATCAGCATCTATCCCCCCAAAATTTGTGATCATCCCTGATGTGGAACAGTAATCTTTCAGGTTAGCAGTATTCTAAGTTAATTGTTTTCATCTATCTATAATTATGTTTGATCTGAGAAGTGCGTCTGGAAAGACTGAGTTAGGTACCTTTGGTAGAAGCAATTAATGAGAGCTCACTTAATTTGAGAGTTCAAGTTCAACAAGTGTTTATCCCACCACGCTTTGATCTCAGTAACTTCCTATAAGTTTGCTATAGAAGTGATGCATAAATTACTCACACCAGTCCATCTATCATATTGTAATAATGCCCTTAGTCATACTTGATTTACCTCTCTGAAGATCCATCCCATTATTATCACCCACATCCTCTCTATCTTCCCCTTCCATCTCTTCACTTCACAATATTCCTCTCTACTCTTTTTTTTTAAGATTTTATTTATTTATTTGACAGAGAGAGATCACAAGTAGGCATAGAGGCAGGCAGAGAGAGAGAGAGGAGGAAGCAGGCTCCCCGCCGAGCAGAGTGCCTGATGTGGGACTCGATCCCAGGACCCTGAGATCATGACCCGAGCCGAAGGCAGTGGCTTAACCCACTGAGCCACCCAGGTGCCCTCTCTCTACTCTTTTTTTAAGGATAAATCAAGATAAGTTGAACACTATGAAGAATGTAATAGATGCAGTGTGCTGCAAGATGGACAGGACAACAGAGATGTCAAGAGAAACATTTTTTTTTTTTTAATTGTGGATAAAGTTCAGAGTTAACCCACTGGCCAAAGGTAATGGTTATTATGCTATTAGTAATCAATAACATCAATACCGTCACTTTGATTTCTAAAAGACAGAGAATATCTCTTCCTTGGACTATGCTTAATAAGACTGATCCTGATTTTAATCTCTTAAATACATTTTTGGTTTATTATAGTAACTGCTTGGGATATTTATCTTATTTTGTCTAAATTTGAATTCCACTATTTCTCAGAGCAATCTAGGCTTGAAATACTGTTGCCCCAGATTCCCATTCACTGTGAATTTCTGGAAGGCATTAGGACAAAGCAAATTCTGTCCCTGTGCCTCTGTGGGGGATGAGATGAGTCCTTACCAGGTGGAGTTAGTTAGCCTCACTGTCCACTTGAGCTCTTTTAATTTCAGCATTAGAGTATTATGGACGTACTCTTCAAACTTAAATGTGCTTCCACACCTTCTGGGTGTCTTGTTAAAATGCAGATTCTGATTCAGTAGGTCTGGTGTGAGATCTAAGATTCAATACTCCTAAGATACTCTCAAGTACATTACACTTCAAAGAGCAAGGTGTTACAGCATTTACTGCATGGTGCTGTGATGTTTGTTTGCACAAGTTATATCCAATAGACGATTGTGCCTGGCATGTTGTCGATGCTCACAAATGCTTATTGAATGAATGAATGTCTAAAACTTAACCTGACATGAAGTTCATCATCCAGGTGGGACTCAGCTTTTCTCAACCTTCAAGGCTTCTAAGATTACTGAGAAATTTCCATTTGTGAGAAAAGATCATGACCCTGATCCAGTCCCCATGGTGCTTCCTCATGAACCAATCTACCACAGAAAACTTGTTTTCAAGAAATAAGCATACACAAAAGATAGCAGAGTACAATTCCCGCATTTAAGGCTCAGAGGTAAGGTATCAGAAATACCAGTGGAACTTTTTAAAAGTACAGAAGTTTTGAGATCAGTATTTGAAGTTGAAATTTTTATTCATTTTCTATGCTGTGTAAAAATTGCCACAAACTCAGTGACTTAAAACAACGCCCATGTATTAACGTCACAGTTCTGAAGCCCAGGCATGATGTAGCTAGGTTTTATGCTGATGGTTTAAAAACCAAAATCAAGATCAGCTGGGATGACTTGCCCTCTGGAAGCTCTGAGGAAGAATCTCTTTCCTAGTTCATTTAGGTTGTTTGCAGAATTCCATTCCTTGTAATTGTAGGACTGGAGATCCTGTATCCCTGTTGACTGTCAGCTGGGGACCACTCTCAGCTCCTGGAGGTCGCCTGTACTCCTGGTCACATGGCCCCCTTCTTTTTCAAGCCAGCGATGGTGCATAGACTCCTTCCTGTGCTTCAAATCTCTGGCCTCCTCCATCTCTGAACTCTAGACTCAAGTTTTAAGAGCTGGTGTGATTAGATGAGGCCCATCCAGACAATCCTAAGTGAGCTGATTTGGGAATTTACATCTGCAAAATCACTTCCAACACCATCTAGATTCATGTTGACCGATAACCAGGAGGAACGTGTACACCAAGGGATGGGAATTTGGGGGCCATCTGAGATTTCTGCCTACCACAGCTTCCAAATTGAAGACTAAGGAAATATGTTTACCTCACTACCCTAGATCCCATTAATAAAAATAAATGTGTACCATTGATATTAAATCCATAGCAACACTGAAAACTAGAAGGGATGAAATTAGTGCACTAATCATTTTCTCAAAATTCTGGAGATCATATTGAAAGGCTAGAGACTGAATCGAGAACACGAAGACTATTCTCAGAGCACTCCGGGGTCCTGCAGCTGAGGGAAAGCCCATAATCTCTAAGTCAAGATATTTAGAGGGAGATGGGCTAAGGGGTATGTACTGTGTATGGAACAGCCAGGCTGAAGGGTCCTGCCTCATTTGCATACCCATACCATGACACAGTTTTAAAGATTTTATATTATTTATTTGACAGAGAGAGATCACAAGCAGGCAGAGAGGCAGGCAGAGAGAGAGGAGGAAGCAGGCTCCCTGCTGAGCAGAGAGCCTGATGTGGGGCTCGATCCCAGGACCCTGAGATCATGACCTGAGCCGAAGGCAGCGGCTTAACCCACTGAGCCACCCAGGCGCCCCACACAGTTTTAATATAAACTGTACATGTTAGTATATATTTTTGGTGTATATATAATAATAATAATACAGAATAATACAAAGAGAAAAAGATTAAAAATGTATATCTTTGGGTAATGAGAATGGAGTTGGAGTGTTGATAGGAAATCACTTTTCATTTAAATCCTTTAAAATTTTTTTGTGTATGTATGCCAATTTTATTATGAAAATGTGTTTTTTCTGTCATATTTTGATTTGCAAGATTTTTTTTAATTTTTTATTTTTAAAAATTTTTTTAATTTTTTTATAAACATATAATGTATTATTAGCCCCAGGAGTACAGGTCTGTGAATCTCCAGGTTTACACACTTCACAGCACTCACCAGATTTGCAAGATTCTTTACATCTGGATACTAATGCTTCAATTTTATGTGTTATATATATTTCTTACTGTGTGAGACTTTTTTTTCCAAATTATGATGACTTTTCACAAACAAAAGTGTTTAATTTTAGTGTAGCCTAGTTAACTAGTTTACTTACTGCTTTTTTGGTGAGTGCTCTTGAGTGAAATTAAAATACTAGGATTTTTCCACTTCCAAACAATAGGTAACTCAACTTAAATTGCCATAAACACAAAAAGGAAAGTATTGTCTCATAATTGCAAGGTCTTTCAGTAATGATATCTTCTGATACAGCTTGATTCAGGGACAAGTGACCATCAAGATTCATCTCTCTATTCTGCCTTAGAAGAGGGGCCGCCATTCTTCATACTCATACTGCAGGTGATGGGCATGGCAGCTTTGGACTCAGTTGATCATCACAAAATAACTGCAGCTACAGACCTCACTCTCCTACTATCAAATCTACAGGAAAGTTTCTCTTTCCCAGAATGAATGTTAGCTCTGTGTTTCATTGGTTCTTATTTTTATACACACCTATCTTGAATCCATAACCATGGCCAAGAAGATGGGGGACATGCTGACCAGTGGTAGACTAATCTGGGCCAACTTTTATTTCTGAAAAAGCATTCAGCCACTGGAAGGCACTTGGGCTGAGAGTAGGGAAATGAGGGTAAGGTTACCAAAAAACATTACCCCTTTGGGTTCATGAGGCAAAAACAAAGACAAAAAACAAACAATAAATGTCCAAATAATAATTATTTTTAATTTCACATGTGACACCAAAACATGACTGCTACTACGTTTAAGAATACAGACTTGATATCAAATACTGACACTTTTATTCCACGTGATAATTATTTACTCTGTTATAATTGCCTCATATATAAAATGGAAATAATAACTTTTAAGAAATTATATGTAAAATGTTTGACATGTGCTTGATAAATACAGTAGTATAATTGTTATTAACATTTGAGTGTTACTCGCAGACTATGTGCTGCCTTTCTTAGGGGTAAACTTTCCTCTCTGATTATGGTACTAAAGACATAATTCTCTGTTAATTAGACATCACTTAAGGAGATGAAGCTGGAGTGTAGGGCCCATGCATGCCCCAGTGAGATCCAGCTCTGAGTAGATGGGTTCAGAGGCTAATGAAGAGAAGCCACAGAGGTCCTTCTCAACAGACTTACTGTTCTGTTTCAATCTATTAACTTCAAGCTCTTTCTTTTTCTCTAAAAGAAAGGTGAAATGAAGCAGCTTAATTAATTTTCAGTGGTTCCCTCATCAACAAAATGGGCAATAATACCATCTAACAGAGTAAAAATTATGTTCAATGGTAGCAGTTCGCCAAAATAGGGACTCAGCAAACAGGAATCTCTGCCTGCTGCCTTTCCCTACACTAACTGCAGGGCCGTTCTTGTCCTTCACCTTTCTTTCATCTTCTTCCTGTATCAATATTTACCAGCAAAAGCACACATCCTTTCAAGGAAACAACCATTCTAAAGATTTCTCTAGGAAAATATATTCCAAGAAAAGCCATCCATCAAAGAAGAGTTAAGGGAGGGAACAGAGCACTTCCCATTACTATAAGAACATTCCAAGGTGGCAGGGAGCCACATTTTAAATTTATTGTTTGCACTTATTTGTGGCCAATTTTGAACTCTTGCTTATTTTTAGGGAAGCCCCGAACTGAGAGAGATTTTACAACACCCGAACTGAGAGAGATTTTCAGGGCAATTAAGAAACAGATGTATTTAACATAAGGTTGAAGATGTATTTAACATAGGTAGAAGCTTAATGGGAAATAACCTATTATTTGCTTACACTTAAGAATGTCCATAGTGAAACAAAACCCACTCTAATTGTTTCATGAGGATATATCGTGCTATTATTACTAGTAGTCAGTAAAAGATGTTATTTATTTAATCCACCCACTAGAATATTTTAGTTTCAAAAACCAATTTCAAAGTGCATTTTCACTGAGTCCCATGGATGTGCCCAACACTCTGCTGAAAGTTAAGGATAACCAAAGAAATGATTGCATCTAAAAACATAGATCATTACAGACATGGAAAAATACTAGCTAATCATATCCCCCCCCAAAAAAAAAGCTACAATCCACTGGGGACTTGGCTGAACTATTCAAAATCACGAGTCCTTTTTTCTCCTTGTTCCATTTTGCCTGAAAGGAGCTTGAAATTCATTTAGTATAGGATTTTAAAATCAAATTCTTACATGTTGGATCTATTAGATTTAAAAATGCAGGCAATTTCTACTCACCCAGAATAACTTGAACCAATGATTCATATAATTGAAGTTACAAACAAACAAACAAACAAACAAAACAAAACAAAAAAATCCCAAGCTATCAAGTTTAAAACATTTGAATAATTCAGATTAAGGTAAATTATTTCCTTTAAGTTACATGATTAATTGAACAAATTATTTAATTTAAAAATCTTGAGATAGTTATTTCTTAGTTCCCATGCCATCTCCCTTTTGAAGGTCTCCGAGCCCAGAAGGCTGGGAGGAAGGAAAGAGATGGGGGGTAGGGGAGGATCTCAGGCATTCCTTCCCTGGGAAGGTCAAACCAGAAGATTGTTTCAGAAAATTGATAAACTAATAGAATTTCGAACCACTCCAGTAGCAGTTCTGTAGAGCTGTGGAAAGCTATGTACAACTATCTAACTTTTCCAGGAAAATGCAGCGCAACTGTGTCTATGTTGGTAACATTTATCTCTCTTTTAAGGAGACCCAATGGACTTTTGACGACTCATTACTCACTGGTGAACTTTACAGAAATAGTCTAAAAGGGAGAAGTTGGCCTTTCAGTCAATCAGCAACCAATGAATTAGTTGCAATGAGATAGTTCAGACATTTAGTCACTGCTGAATTCAACCTGGTTTCTACTGATGGATGGGGGTGGAGATCCAGTCAGTCAGAAAACAGGAAAAGGTAAGATGAGAAAGAAGTAATTATATGGGTTGGGGAGAAAAAGACTACTTTTAGCATCCTGTTTCTTAGATTAACTACTTTTTAAATTCATAATTTAATCCCCAATAAGGGGTCCCAGTAGAAAGTCATTTGGCCCACTGAGAAAAGACCCTTTCTGAACAATGAAAGGCAATTCTTCCAATAGGAATGTGATGGCATATTTTGGAGATGATCAAGGAAGGAGATAGACTGTACTATGAAAATAGTAAGTGCTAATACTGCTTAGCACCCATTACTTCACAATTTATGAGTCAATGTTTTTTCAGACTTCTGAGTTCATAAGGTGAGAGTAAATAGAAATAATTACCATTAAACACCGAGCTTTGCAGTCCTCACCCTAAAGGCTGTATTTACAGAAGCAGTCTTAAGCACTTCTCTGAAGAGCCATTAGCCAAAGTGACTGGAGAGGAAGATCCTATCTGAGAGCACTGTAATTCAGCAATCGAGCAGCATCTTGGTGTGCGAAAAAACACAGAAAAGCACTGGAATAAGTCATACTGAACAACAGTTTCGTAGCTCTTTGTTTCCCACCAAAGATATGAAGAATTTATTTATCTTTATTAACACACAGTTTCTTTGTTGATAAAAATGGGAATAATAATAGCATTCTTTCAAGGTTGGTAGGGAGACTGAGAGTAGCTTATGTAAAATTCATATCAAAGTACTAGTATATATTAGAGTTAAAATAAATTGTAACTATTACAGTAGTGGTCACATGTAGCCCCTAAAAAGTCCCTATATTCCAGCTGCTTTGTGTTCCCTGTCTTACCTTTCAAATCCATTGGCTCTGTACTAGTATTTAACTTTTAACCTCATACTTATTTGTACCTCTCTGACCATCTGAAGAACAACTGGGCTTCCTCGTCTGCTTGATTTTTTCACCCCAGCTTTACTCCTCGGTGTTCTGTATCTCCCCTTGGCTCTATGATCCGCATCTAATAAGCAAGTTCCACACAACCACTACATCTAGTTTAGAAGTGGGTAGTCAGGGAATATCTGTGAAAACTTTATGGGTGGACTAGGTTATGAGCTACATCTTGAGGACACGCTAAATTGAAATTGAAAAGGTCTGTATGTTTACTTTCCAGTATTCTACATAGACCACCAAGTTCTGTTTTGCATTTGCTGTTATAATTCCATGTTCCCTTACATCAGCATTTTGATACAGCATTTCAGTGTTCCAAGAATGGGTGACATCATGGTCAGGGACAAAAGAGTTGCCTTAATTGTTATTGATGATGATCTGGGTTGATCATTTCCTGATGATACAATAGTACCTTGATTCAGAGACTCCTGTGCTAGTGTGATCCTGGGTCGAGTTGCTTTCAAACTGTGATTGGTGGGGGGGCACCTGGGTGGCTCAGTGGGTTGAAGCCTCTGCTTTCGCTCAGGTCATGATCCCAGGGTCCTGGGATGGAGCCCCACATCGGGCTCTCTGCTCAGCGGGGAGCCTGCTTCCTCCTCTCTCTGCCTGCTTCTCTGCCTACTTGTGATCTCTGTCTGTCCAATGAATAAATAAAATATTAAAAAAAAAAAAAACTGTGATTGGTGGAGCCCTGAAGTACCAAAAAGACAGTGCAGGGCCCTTCCTGGGGAACCTAGAAGGAGAGGAGAGGGCAAGTCAGGATGCAGCTGCTTGACTCCAGCCCACGCATTCCACTTTTATTGCTTCATATTGGATTCTAGATAAGATTTATTTAGAAAATAAAAAGTAATTACACAGCTTGAAAAACAAACTTTGGAGATTCTCTGTTTTATATACATATATATATATATAAAGTTTCATGTAAACAAACTTTGGAGATTCTCTATTTCACAATCTAGTCTGTTAGTATGCCCAATATTATACTTTCTGTTTTTAAACTACTTAAGTATTTGGCTCAGCCCATACTTACTGAACCAATCTACTCAGTGTATGGTGTGGTGCTCAAGCTTGAAAATGATACAAATGGACAGTCCCTATCCGTGAAGGGGAGGTAACCCATGGTAGCAGTGATTGCTGGCTGTCTACTCAATATCCCTCCTTTCTTTCTTCCTTACAGTGTAAAGGCAAACATCAACGTGCCCACTTAAAATGTAACATTTCCCAGTTACCACCTGCAGCTAGGGATAGCCAATAAAAAGTAAGTTAAGCAATTGTGTGAGAATTTTGGAAAAATTCTGTGGAAGGAAACTAATCAGCCTAAGTCCATCTTTTACCCATTACTTTCTCTTCCTTCCTGCTGCCTGATAGGCAGATGTAATTGCAGGAATTCTCCTGGACATGTGGCAACTAAGGGATAGAAACCATGTGCTGTGTCAGTTCAGAAAGATACAAGTGTCCTAGAGACATGATGGCCTTGAAGTTGCCACACCAGCCAGGACTGCCCATTTATGGATTTCCTTTACACAAATAAAAATAAGCCTCCAGTAAACATAAGTCACAGTTATTATTTTTTAATATTAGACCAAACCTAATCCTAATTGACAAGTAGACAAGTAAAGAGGCAAATTCAGCAGGATAATAAATTATATGGGGGATAGAATTTTTAGAGAACTATGAGGTTCAAATATACCCCCAGGCACTAGGGTTTGGTAAGGGTTTCTTAGAGAAGTAATGTCTAAACTGAATCCTGAGGGTGCCTGGGTGGCTCCTTCGGCATCTGACTCTTGATTTTGGCTCAGGTCATGATCTCAAGGTCATGAGATGGAGCCTTGCATGGGGCTCTGCACTCAGTGGTAGTCAGCTTGACATCATCTCCCTCTCACTCTCTCTGCTCCCCATCCCTCGACCACCCCCCTACACACTCTCTCTCTTTCTCAAATATATCAATAGATCTTTTGAAAAATAAATATGTATACTGAATCCTATAAAATGAGTTGGAGTCAGCCAAGCAAAGAGTATGAAAAGCAAGTATCAGAGATGCAGAGCAGTGTGTGCAAAAATCTGGGGGAGGGGGAGGAGAGAGAGGATCCAGTGCATTCTGGGAAATTAAAATATTTCAGTGAAGATAGTAGGAAGAGGGCTTGGGTGGAGGAGTGGTAAGTCATGAGCAGGTGTCATAAAGTATCTTGCCTGACTGAAAAGGGAGGCCACTAAAGGATTTCAAGCAGGGAGTAATGGGATAATATTTGGATTTTAGTGATGAAAAGCCAATTAGGAGGCTGTTTTAATAATACTGATAAAAGTAGAACAAGAAAAGGATTAATAAAAGGGAAATTTTAATTTTTAATTTTTTGAATTAAATTTTAATTTGATCAAATTGGGTGCAGCAGATGAATTCACAAGAAAAAGGAACAATCAAGGTTAACATCTTGGTTTCCAGGTGGATATTTCATTCGCTCATATGAGTCCATGAAGAGGAGCAGCCTTGCTCTCTTTGAAAGTCACCAAAAGATGACTTAGATCTGCATGTGAGAACACTTATAAAGGCCAGTCATGAAAGGTGAGCCTTCTGAGTCAGCTAGCTCATTCTTCGCATGATTTAGCTGCTTTATTTCCTTTTGTTTCATCTTGTGATATCTACCCACTGATCTCCTTCATATGATATATAGCATAAGGGATGATTTTCTAAATCTAAATATGTTTCATCCTTTAACATAAAACATCTGTACAAAGTTGTCTAATAGGAAAGACATATGATACAATTGAGGAGAATTCATTTCAATAATAATTCTGCCTGTCTCTAAACTTTTCTTCTTCTTCTAGTTGGGTTTCAACAACCCAAAGAAGACTTTGTATAGCAGGAACACATTCATCTAATTGTCCAAATTTTGTATCAGATTTCTTGTGCTCAACTATTTACCCACTTTCTCTGCAACATACATTCTTTTATACCCAAGAGGGGATGTTAGGGAAACTTAGTTTAATCCTAGTCATTGTAATGAGATTAGATTCAAGAAGTAATTGCTGGTGGAGTCTTTATTGCCAAGATAAAATAATATAAGATTACTTTCGATGGATGCAAAAGGAACAATAAGGACAATCGCCAATAGTAGTTACATCCAAACCAACATATCTAGAGTTCTAGAATCTAAGGAAAGCAGATAATCAAGCAGTAAGCAAAGAAGAATCTTAATACATTTTTGCTTTATTAATTTCTCCAACAATTTTGTGTTAAGTGCCTACTGTATTCTCATGAAGCTGGGGATCTAACAACTAAGACAGACCAACACATGAGTAAATATGTAATTTCAACTTAGGCAAGTACTCTGAAAGAAGTGTCAAATATAATAAAAGGATACAAGAGAGGTCTTACTTAGACTGAGGAAGGACCATGCTTCAGTCAAGGTTCAGCCATCGATAGCAAAACCTGTGTTAGGCAGCTTAAACACAAAGGTACTTGTCGCACAGTATTAGATAGCTTTCAGAATGAGTGGTTCAGACCCCAGAATGAGAGGCCAAGAATCGTTCCCAAGGCCACACCACAGATGGGGGACCAGAGAGGAGCTACTATTTCTGCCAGAATCCGAGAGCTGCTCTTCTTGCTGCTGACTCCAGAACCACACCCCCTGAGCTGCTCCAGAGAAATGAAAACCTCAAATCCTGCTTTTCTCTCCAGTCAACTCAGTTTTGAATTCAAGCCTTCCATGAGCACTTCTGTTTGGGAAACATAAATCACAGTCAGATTTCAAACAGCAAAGCAAATGAGTAATGCAGTCAGGAGACTACACCCAAGGAGGGTGGGGGGCAGTCATGAACGAGAGAACCACCATATCTGCAACAGGTGTAAAGGAAGGTCTTCTCAAGGAAACAAAGACTTCAGGGAAAAGTATTGGCCAGGTAAAGAGTGGGAAGACAAGAATCACAGAGAGAGATCAGCTGACATGTGGACCCTGAGGTAGGAAGTAGTTGGCACATCTAGATCTTCAAAGAAGGCCCGTGGGCCTGGAGGTTGATGAGTAACTCACACAGTGTTGAGAGGAAGCCAGGGAAGCTGGCCCAGGCCAGGTCATGCAGGACCTTGTGCGACATGTGGGTGGTGTTAACAATTTAAATTTTAAATTTAACAACTTTAATTTTTTTCTCAGTAACATTCAAGTCATTTAAGGGTTTTAAGGTGAGGATTACTATGATTATATAGATATTGTTAAAAGTAACTGGCCACTGTGTATAGAATAGCTTTTGAAGGGAATCCAGATTAAAGATGGGGAGGGCCATTGGGAGGCTTCTGCTCTAGACACATTGAGTGGTGATGGGAGAGGGAATGAAGCGAACTGATTCAAAGCATAACTTGGAGGGAGAGAATCAACAGGACTTGGAGGAAAGAAGGGTGGGAAGAGACAATGTTAAGATTTACTATAAATAAGAACTAATTATAGCTGACCCCTAAACATCACAGGTTTGCACTGCTTAGAGCCACTCACACACAGTTTTTTGGTTGGTTTTGTTTTTTGTTTTTTGTTTTTTTGTTTTTTTTGGTAAGTACTGCACAGTTATGGAAATCTATTTTCTCTCCCTTATGATTTTATTTCTTTCTTTTTTTAAAATTTATTTATTTATTTATTTCAGAGAGAGAAAGCAGAGCAATAGAGAAAGAGCACGGGTGGTCAGACAAAGGGAAAGGGAGAAGCAGGCTCCCCACTGAGCAGGGAGACCAGGGTGGGGTTCAATCCCAGGACCCGGAGATACTGACCTTGAGCCAAAAGCAGATGCTTAGCGACTGAATCACCCAGGTGCCCTCTCTTATGATTTTCTTAGTAATATTTTCTTTTCTCTAACTTAGGTTTTTGAAGGGCTACAGTGTAAAATACATGTAACATACAAAATATGTGTGAATGAACCATTTATGTCATAAGTAAGGCTTCCAGTCAACAACAGCTCTTAGTAGTTAAGTTTTGGAAGACTCAAAAGTTACCCAGGGATTTTTGACTGTGCAGGAGGAGGGGAAGGTCAACCCTCCTAACCCCCACCCCAGTGTTAAAAGGTGAACTATACTACTACCAAATAATAGAGCCAGCCACCCTTCCCCACAAAACGGTAATTCTTATATCAGCATTGTTAAAGAAAGACGAAAGTATAAGAACAACTCATTCATTGCTTGGTTCAATTTCCAGTGCATGCTATTTGTTTATGAAGTCGTATTGACGCTGTGTGGTCTTGTTTCTTTAGTTTACGTTTTGTTGTTCTTTTTTGATGTGCAGTGTATACTATAAATAAAAATCAATTACCATATTTTACCTAGTACAGTGTATACTCAGAAGAACAACTCTAGGCCTCCAGTTTTATTATGTCACATAGGTGCAAAAAAGAAGGAAGCCGGGATGGAAAGAAAGAATGAGAAGAGCTGGGTTCCGTGGAGGAGCTGGATGAAAGTCCGCAGGCTAAAGAAAAAAGAGCAAGCAGTCCGGGAGCTGGACAGAAACAAATAAAGATAACATAAAGTGTTAGAAAGGTAGGGATCTATTAAAAAATAAAACAACAAAGTCGTATTTAAATCAGTATATTTTGTGCTCCAATGCATAGTATTTCTATCCAAGACCCTGTTTGGGCATTATTTTTTGTCGTTGTTGTTTAGAGAGGCAGAGAGAGAATCTTAAGTAGGCTCTACACCCAGCGCAGAGCTGGACCTGTGGCCTGATCTCGCAACCCTGAGATCATGACCTGAGCTGAAATCACGAGTCAGGTGCTTAAGTGTCTGAGGCATACAGATGCCCCAGTTTGTGCATTGTTAACCTACATCAACACTTCCCGTGCTTACACTTCTCTTTACGAAGAAGCGGCACAAATCACTTAGTGCAGTGTGAGCAAGGAAGTAGGGAGCTAGGTATCATACCCCAAGGGGCCACTTCTAAGGTAAAGAAGGAGAGGAGATTCATATTGAAATGCAGAAAATGCAGAGAAGAGATGGGAAAACTGGAGCAATACAAAAGAGGTAATGGAATAAGGAGAAAGCAAAAATAATCTAAGTTCCAAATTTATCTCTTCTACCTCCTCTTATTCTCTTAAAATTCTACAGTCTAGGGATGCCTGAGTGGCTTAGTGGGTTAAGCAGCTGCCTTCGGCTCAGGTCATGATCCCAGTGTCCTGGGATAGAGTCCCACATCAGGCTCCTTGCTTGACAGGGAGCCGGCTTCTCCCTCTGCCTCTGCCTATCGCTCTGTCTTCCTGTGCTTGTGCGCTCTCTCTCTCTAATAAATAAATAAAATCTTTAAAAAAAAAAATCCTACGGTCTAGCAGGGCACCTGAGTGACTCAGTTGGTTAAATGTCTGCCTTCAGCGCAAGTCATGATTTCAGGGTCCTGAGATCAAGTCCTATATCCTGAGTCCTTGCTCAGCGGGAAGTCTCATTCTGCCTCTCCCTCTTCCTCTGCCCCCTCCCTGCTCATGCTCTCTCTCTCTCTCTCTCTCTCTCTCTCAAGTAAATAAATACAGTCTTAAACGATTGGCTGCAATCTAGCTTCTCTCCATTCTGAAACAATTGTGGACTTTGGTGACATGCTATTTTCTCAATATGAAGGCCTTTTCCATAATTATTTTCTTTCTGTTCCACATTAAAATTAAGTTATATAGACATACCTCTTTTCCCCTAAATTTAAATATTTCACATTAGTAATTATAAACGTAATGCATAGTATTTATAAAAAAATAAATCAAATAATTCAAGGAAGAAATGCAAATCACTCCAAATTCCACAGTTCAGGACAAAAAGCCCACAAATTATTAGATGAACCTATTTCCTGACATTTTCCTCTTCATGGATATAACTTGCAGTTTGTGTGAATGCACTGTACATACTGTTCTTCTAACCTGCTTTTTAAAAATTTAACAATATCAGTGAAGTTTTCCATCCTTGATCTTAATGAAGTAATGATCTTCTCTCTTTTTTTAATTGAAGTATAATTAACAGTGGTATATTAGTTTCAGGTGTACAATATGATAATTCAACAATTCTGTGCATTATTCAGTACTCATCACAAGTGTACTCTTTTTTTTTTTAAGATTTTATTTATTTATTTGACAGACAGGATCACAAGTAGGCAGAGAGGCAGGCAGAGAGAGAGAGGAGGAAGCAGGCTCCCTGCCGAGCAGAGAGCCAGATGTGGAACTCTATCGCAGGACCCTAAGGTCATGACCTGAGCTGAAGGCAGAGGCTTAACTTACTGAGCCACCCAGGCGCCCCCACAAGTGTACTCTTCATTCCCTTCACTGACTTCACCCATTCCATTTATAGTCCTGTACCTATTTCATTGGCTTTTCTTGATAAAACATTTCAGTTGTTTCTACTTTTTTTTACTGAAATGTTTCTGAACACAAAGAAGGAAGGAAATTGGAATTCTTTGGTCGAAGATACAGGGACACTGATGTCAAAACTGACAGAGCACACCCAAATAAAACCACACACCCTCCTTTTATGAGTGTTGACGTTCCTATAGGATTACTTTCTTGGTTTTATGAATAGTGGTTGGATTGCCAGACTAAAAAGGATGGGTTTTACAGTTGATAAATATTTAAACGCTGTTACAGAAGTTGCTCAAATGTGTATTTCAACTAAGAATGTCACCAGGTTTCCAAAATTCTGAGATTTGTTATGTGTTTCACTCTTCAAATACTCATTGCTAGTTTCATTTCTTTGATTACTCATAAGGTGGAATATCCTTTCAAATATTCATTGGCATTTACACTTTTCCTTTTTGAATGCCTTTCAGTACCTTTTCCCTTTTTCCTATCATGGTGTGTATATTCTTAAATTTATTGTTAATCTATTCATTAAAATTAGAGAGATTAACTCTTCACTTATTATATATGTTACAAATATTTTTCCTGGCTCCTGAGGTTACTTTCAAATCCATATATTTCTGCAGGTCTCTATTCTTATTCTGTCAAGATCTATTCATCTATTCATCTATTCATCCTTGTTTTTATATTTTTTTTTTCTGTCTCTGTCTCTCTGTCTCTGTCTTTGTCTCCCTCACTCTCTCTCTCATGTGCAAGTGCATGCAATATGCTTGGAAGCTTGGAAGGAACTTCCTCAACAATATATACAATTTTTGACTTATCCATTATCTAATAATTTTAGGATTTAATTTTCTACAAACATTGGATCAACTTAGAATTTGTTGGGGATGTTTTATTTTTCTAACTGGCTCCTCAGTTATCATTTCATCATCTTTTTTGCATAATTAATCCTCCCCCCCCAGCATGATTTCAGGTGTCTTATTTATCACACTGAATTCTCATACAGTTGGGTTTATTTCATAACTTATAGTTTCATGTATAAAATATATATACCATGAATATGTTGTGTGAGGTATGACCCATATAAACCTTTTTTTAAAAAAAAATCAGTAATAAATAGTGACTTTTACAAATACTTATTGGGGAAATCTTACTGGGGACAATAATATCCTCCCTTCCATGCTCATTATAATCATGGTCATTTATAGCAATAGATTGTCTAGCATAAATCACCTAGCATTCTTGGAAAGAATATTTATGATCAAGAATTTATGAGACTTTCCGTGTTTTCCTGGATTGTAATTGCTAACATTTTATTTAGGATACTTACATGAGTATTTATAAGTGGTGCTGGACTGAAATTTTATTCTTTTTTGTTCTCATTGAATAATATGGCCTTTATTAAAAAAATATTTTATTTATTTATTTGACAGAGAGAGAGATCACAAGTAGGCAGAGCTGCAGGCAGAGAGGAGGAGGGAAGCAGGCTCCCCGCTGAGCAGAGAGCCCGATGTGGGGCTCAATCCCAGGACCTTGAGATCATGACCCGAGCCAAAGGCAGAGGCTTACTTAACCTGCTGAGCCACCTGGTGCCCTGAAAAACACAGTTTTTGAGTTTTGTTGAATGCATATAAAACATTCTGGAGATTGTTTTCTTTCCTTATGCTCTGGAACAGTTTATATCGCCTAGAAGTTATCTGTGGCTAGGAAAGTTATTCTATAACTTCCTCCTTTCCTTTTGTTTCTTGACTCAAGTCTCATATCATATATTCCTAGGAATTTATGTGTTTAGAGCAACGTTTCTAACTTATTATAATGTTGGGTATAGGGTATATTTTCATTTGTTAATATCTTTTCCAATATGCTATGACTTTTTCTTATTTTTATCTTGGGTCATAATTTACATATTTTTAGCATTTCTAATAAGCTACTCTTGGATTTATCATTTTATTCATTTTTAGTCCTCCTTTTTGGTATGGTTACTTCTGTATAGTGTTTTTCTTGTATCTATTTTGTTGACGATTTTCTATTTTGGGGGTTGAGTACTAATTTATTTATTTTTTTCTTATTTAATAATGAAAAAATTTAAGATTATGGGTTTTCCCAAGCACATCTTTGGATTCATTATATCTATTATATAGATTTTCAACAAGGTTTTTCTTTTTACATTGTGGTTTTGTATTCTTTTTTGACTCAAGAATTATTTAGAAAATACTTTCTAAATTTCCAAGTGTTTGAGTGCTCATTTTAATTTCTTAGTTTATTTTTAATTTTATTGTGCTACAATAAAATTGGTCTCTACTGAAGCTATATGTTAGAATTTGTTAACATTTCCTTTCCTGACTAACGTATAATTTATGTATGTGTCTCACAAGCCTTTGAAAAGAAGATATATTCTCTTTTGAAATGGTATAAAGTTAAATACATATTTATATTACTCAGAACCTGTTTTTTTATATGTTTACTTTTTCTTTCTTGATAGTTAAAAATTGAAGTGTTTTAAAATTCTTTTGGTGTGTATCTCTCTTTCTCATTATTTTTTATGTTCTTATTTTTTATTTTATACCCCCCAATTAGATTTTCTTCCATTCTCCTCTTTACCCAGTTACTCAAACCAAAGATTAAAAGAGTTTCCTCATCTAATTCAATTGTAAATCTTACTAAGGCTACCTCCATACAAATTTCAAATCTACCACTTCCCACTGTCTTTGCTAACACTCTTTTAGTCCTAGACAGTTATCTTCTGCATGGATTACTGAAATCAGCCCTCAAGTAATCTTCTGAGTCCATTATTAGATCTAACATGAAAGTCCGAATGAACTTCCTGTTCCTCTGCTTAAAACCTCCTAACAGTTTTCCATCCAAACTTCACTTAGAGTAAATCCACATTTTTGATTCTGCTCACAAAGAATATATATTTGACCTGACCTATCCCAGCACCTTCTATCCACAATGGCCTTCCGTCTTGTCCTCAGACAAGATAAATTCACTCACATGTTAGAGTGTGTATATTAACTATTCCACTTTCCAGAATGTTCCTTGTCCTCTTTTGCGCATGGCAGTTTTCTTCTTGTTACTCAGATCTTAGCTGAAATTAGCAATGTCTCAGAAATCTCTGATCTGATGGATGCTTATTATTTTATTACCCCATTTTACTTCTCTCTACAACACTCAATGTTGATCATTTTATCTGGGGGTGTTTATTTATTAATATCTTTCTGCATTCCATTAGAAACTTTTTGAGAGCAGCTTTTTGACTCTCTTTTTAATTGCCCAGTAACAGAAAAGTATTGGCACGTGGTAGATAGTCAACATTTGTGGAACAGATGAAAGAATTAATTCCTTTTTTTAAAAAAGATTTTATTTATTTATTTGAGAGAGAGAGAGGGGAAAAAAGGGAAAGAGAGAGAGAGAGAAAGTGGTAGAGGAAGAGGGAGAAACAGAGACCCCCACGTGCAGCTCAATCCCTGGACCCTGGGATCATGACCTGAGCCAAAGGCAGAAGCTTAACCAGCTGAGCCATCCAGGAACTCTGAAAGAACTAATTCTGTGCAAAAAACATAAGACAAATATATTTTTGTAAGATTACACTGATAATAAAAATAACTCTGTCCATTTTAATGCCTTTTGTCTTGAATTCAAGTTTGTCTGAATTTAGCATGAGGACATCTTCTTCTGTACCAAATGAAATAACAGGAATGGGGACTGATCTCTCACACTGTTCAAATAGAAAGCCATAAAAAATATGCGAAGCAGTATTTTTCAGACACTGAACAACAAACAACCCAGCATAGTGATTTATAAGAGAAGGAAAACAAGTGAGTTTAGACCTATGAGTGCTCCAGCTTATAGCAAGTTTCTGGATAGTACCAGAAAAAAGACAAAGCTAGAGCCCAGCAGTCTTGTGGAGATGAGGAAAAACAGAGTTTGCAGTTTATAAAAGCGAATTTTCATGGCAGACAGTCAGGATGGAGAAAGATGCACAGAAAGAGTCTGGGAGATTTGTTGAAGGGTCGCCTCAACTTTTTGGCTCAGTGTTGATATGCACCTGGGTATAAGAAAACAGCCCAAGACTTCGGAAAGAACAACAGGAAAGGAATGAGCAGAGCAATCCCCAGAGCTCAAACAGGGCCAAATATAGTTTGTGCTCCCACCAGCCAAGCAGAAAGGCTCCTAATACACACAGCATTTGTCAGTCCTCATGAAATCTTTGCCTCAGTGGTGGGGCCAAGTAAGTCCTAGACTAGAGGCTGTCCAGGACCTGCTCTGGAAAACCTTAAACGCAAGATATGAAAGTATCCATGGTTTCCAAGTAATTTACTGAGCCCCAGAAAAAAAGTCCCCACCCCAAAAATGAGAGATTCAGCACAAGAGACAGAAAGGAAGCAATATCCAGTATCCAGTCAAAATTTAACATGCATGCAAAAAGGTAAGAAAGAAAATAAGCTCTGTAATTAGGAGGGGGAAAGTCACTAGAACAGACCCCAAAATGAGATGGATAATAAAATTAAATAAGAGCATTGAAACATTTGTTTTTAAAATTTCTGTGTGTTCAAGAAGGTAGAGGAAACCATGAACATGAAAGGAATGAAGGATGTAAAAAATATGCAAATCAAAATTCTAGAAATGAAAAATGACACTGTAATTCTAGATTAGATGCTACAGAAGAAAGATGGGAGAACTTGCAGTCAAGGTGATAGAAACTACCAAAAGGAAATGGAGAGAAAAAAGACAACAAAAGTTAGAGCTCCAGTGAACTGTGTTACACAGCCTAACACATACATATTTTTAGTCCTCAAGAAAATGGGGGAACAGAATAAAATATTTGATGAAATAATGGTCAAATTCAATGAAAAGCACAAACCCAAGATTCAAGAAGCTCGGTGGACCCCAGGAAGGAGAAACATGAAGAAAACTAGGTCAATGTACATCATAAACAAGTTGTTGAATTTAGCTTTCTTCCTACTAGTTTCTTGTTTAATATTCTTTGGATGATTTTTTTATTTTCAAACTTTCTGAAACAAGTGGATTGCACATCACTTTTACTTCTTTGAATAAGAATCATTATCTCTTAAAAGACTATTCTATTTGTAATTATTACTAAACAGTCATATTTGTTTTTCCAAGCTCCATCTTATTTTTGTTTCTTTTGTTTTCTATAGTTTGCTATATAATCTGTGTTTTGTTTTCCTGTACCCCTGTGACTGTGTCATTGACATCTTCAACCCCTATCCCAAATCCACACACATTACTCTAGTCATCTGCAAG
Organism: Mustela nigripes; assembly: GCF_022355385.1. Lineage (NCBI taxonomy): Eukaryota > Metazoa > Chordata > Mammalia > Carnivora > Mustelidae > Mustela > Mustela nigripes. The sequence goes on along the minus strand of NC_081558.1, from coordinate 139,369,147 downwards.
ATGACAGACTCCAACATTTTCCACTAGCGGTTGCCTTTACAAATTTAAGTACATCTCTCCACTTATAAACTTGAGAGTAATGATACATTTATTGGTTTCTACCATGAAAGATAAAGAAATTAAAGCAAGTTTATTACCTTGCACTTACCAGTAGTCATTAGTTTAGTTCCTTAGCTTGTCCATTTGTGAATTCCTTATTTTAATGCATGTTGTGTGTGTGTGGTCCAAACAAATTTTTTTTTAGACCAGAAACATGTGGACTTCTTGAGTTATTATTTGAGCCTATTTTCCTAAGCTTTGACCTATGAGAAACTTGGTTAAATATTTAATTCTTGGTTCACAATTTTATATTCAATACTTGTTAATAACACTATTCTGTTGCTTTCTTATATTTAAAATTGTTTGTGAGAAGTCTGATTATTTATTTACCTGCATAATAAATAGTCTTTTTAAGTAATGAAGATCAATAATTCACCAGGATAACCTCTCCCTCTTTTTCTAACTCCATTTTTGTCTCTGTCTCTGCCTCATCTCTTTCTCTCTCTCTCTCTCTTTCATGGGCAATGAGACTTTATGAGTTATAGGTTCATGCCCTTTCATTAAAATATTTTAATTTTAATATTTCTTTAAATATTTTGTTCTGTTTTCTAGAAAATCACCTATCCATATATTGGACTCTAGTATCTTTTTAAAGTTTTTTTTTAAGATTGATTTATTTACTTTAGAGAGACAGAGTGAGCAGGGGGAGGGATGCAGGGAGAGGGAAAGAAGCAGACTCCCCACTGAGCAGGGATCCTGACATGGGTCTTGATCTCACGACCCTGAAATCATGACCCAAGCAGGTATCAAGAGTCATACGCTTAACTGACTGAACAATCCAGGCACTCTAGTATCTATTTTCTAATTCTCAAGAAAAAGTTTTTCCTTGGAACTTTAAAAATTAAGTTCTCAGTGGCGCCTGGGTGGCTCAGTGGGTTAAAGCCTGTGCCTTTGGCTCAGGTCATGATCCCAGGGTCCTGAGATCGAGCCCTGCATTGGGCTCTCTGCTCAGCAGGGAGCCTGCTTCCTCCTCTCTCTCTGCCTGCCTCTCTGACTACTTGTGATCTCTCTGTCTCTGTCAAGTAAATAAATAAAATCTTTTAAAAAAAATAAAAAAATAAAATTAAGTTCTCAGGTTTATTACTGATTCTATTTTTAGATTGCTAATATGTGTTCTGGTTCAAAATTTATTCACATATTTTGTGACAATGATTTTCTGCATTCTTAGTACTGTTATTTTTGGTTAATATATCAATTAATCATTTTATATCAACATTTTTTATAGTTTGTATCAAAAATTTTCACATTTTCTTTCTTTTTTTTAAAGAGGTAGGGGAGGGGCCAAGGAAGAAGGAGAGGGAATCCTCAGCAGGCTCCACACCCGGTGTGTGGGGCTCAATCCCATGACCCTGAGACCAACACCGGAGCTGAAATCAAGAGTCAGATGCTTAACTGACTGAGCCACCCAGGCTCCCCTTTAATTTTCTTGATAATACAGAACTGTTATTGTCTAAAAAGGTCTCTCATCTTACGGAATACTATATTGATATAGGCACTTTTTTTTTTTTCTGTAACAGATTTTCTGTCATACTTTCAGTCTCTCTGCTCTCAGCAGTAACAGTACGAGGCACCACTATTCGTACGGCTGCACTACTCTGCTTACCAGTGCCATGACCATTGCCAAGTCTATGCCTTCCAGCACTACCCCCAGAAGTTCATCGTTTCTCATCTCATTATTATTCTTTTCTAGGCTCTGTATCACTCAAAATACTATGAGGATACTAAACTCAATTCAGAAGACTGAAGAAATTTTCATGTAACTAGACCTTACAGAGACCAACAACACTGGGCAAATCTTACCACACCATAGGCCTGACAGGTAAGAGGAGAAAATTGTGTTATTAGAGATCCCACTGGGGGACCAAAGGGAGAATATGCAGCAGAGTCACGTGCTGAACACCTTAAATATAATCCCCACAGTGAGATAGGTATTACTCTTGATTGAATTTTATCTATAAGGATACAAAACTTTACATAACTTGTCCAGAGACACAAAGCTAAAAAGTTCTCAATCTCAGCTTCCTAGCCATCTCTGACTTCCACGGCCAGACTCCTACCTTCTGCAATAGTAATTTTTCTCAAATTCTTATTGAGCTCCTTCTACAGCAGATACTGCTAGAGGTATTGACCAAGAATAATGAGCAAACCAACGTGATGCTTTCTTTTCTTTTTCTTTTTTTCTATTTATTTGACAGAGAGAAATCAGAAGTAGGCAGAGTAAGAGGGGGAAGCAGGCTCCCCGCTGAGCAGAGAGCCCAATGTGGGACTCGATCTGGGGACCCTGAGATCATAACCTGAGCCAAAGGCAGAGGCTTAACCCACTGAGCCACTCAAGTGCCCCGTAATGCTCTCTTTCATACGACTTCCTTACCTTTGACTGGCCAGATCTATACATTCTGCTCTTTTCCCTAAAACAGTGTGGAAGACATCTCCTTGATTCCCTTCAGACCTTCCTCTTCACGGACAACATGGAAGTGTGAGTGTTATTGGCATGTGCTCATTCATCTTCCTGAGGACCAAAGGGAGTTAGGGACTTAGTCAGAAGATATTTCTCCTGCTGTTTCTCTCCAAATTGTTGGAACTCAGGCTCATTTCCAATAAGCCTGGTTGAGGGCCCAACTGGTACCATAACAGCACTTACAGTGTTTCTGGGAAATGTTTGTTCTCCTGCTTCCGTGTGTTCACCCCTGGATGAAAAGTCAACCAAACTGACACTCCATGCTTCTGATCTTAGGTCCTTGAGTATTTGGTCATTTGTTGTCTGAAGTTTGCTTTGCAACAGACCTGCTTCTAAATCTTAGTCCATCCAAGTAAGAAGCCACTTAGCTTAGAGCTTTTTCTTCAATTCTGGCTGAGGTGCAGTTGAAGAATTGGCTCAAGACAAACTAATTCTGTTCTTTTCCATGGTTTGTTCATGCGTATAGCCCATGCCTCTCTAGCTGGTGCATATTATTGGGTGCTTTCATATTTGTTTGCTTATTTCTGTTACACCTTAACTTCTGCAACACTTGCAGAAATGGCACTTGTTGCACTGTGTTGTGAAACTATACATTAGATTGAACTTGTGTCTTGATAATAATTGTCAGGATTGTAGTATGAGGTTAAGACCAATACAGATCATTTTTGTTGCTTTTTTTTTTTTTTAAGTTCTTTTGGTTAGCTTTACTGCTTTGAGGGAGGAGAACTCTTGTAAATGTGCCCCTTGCCTACAAATTTCCCATACATATTTGAAAAAAATACATGTTTCAGAGAGAATTTGACTATAGCAAATAAAAGAAGAACAAGATCAAGTTCCCCTAATAGGTAACTAAATGAAGAAGAAAATAAGGAAGTTAGGTAAAAGAGTTATTTTAAAGTGAGTGTGTTCATATGGAATACTATGCAGCCATCAAAAGAATCTTGCCATTTGCAACGACGTGGATGCAACTAGAGGGTATTATGCTATGCGAAAGAAGTCAATCAGAAAAAGACAATTATCATATGATCTCTCTGATATGAGGAATTTGAGAGGCAAGGCGTGAGGGGAGGTTGGGGGTTAGGGAAGGAAAAAGTGAAACAAGATGGGATCGGGAGGGAGACAAAACATAGGAGACCCTTAATCTCACAAAACAAACTGAGGGTTGCTGGGGGAAGCGGAGGTAGGGATGGGGTGGGGTTATGGACATTGGGAAGGGTATGTGCTATGGTGAGTGCTATGAAGTGTGTAAACCTGGCGATTCACAGACCTGTACCCCTGGGGCTAATAATACATCCTATGTTAATAAAAATAATTTTAAAAAATAAAAATAAAAAAAGTGAGTTCGTTCAGATTTTCTGTTCTTAAATTTGAAGTGAAAATAGGATGTTAAAACAGAAATTTCTTGTATAGAGCTGCAAACACCCTTGGACTCAAACTCCCATGGCGGCTTCAGTAAGAAATGGGATAAATAGAGCACATCGAAGGAGGAGTAGAAACCTCGGGAGACAGTTACAGAGGAGGAAGAGGAGCTGGATTTAGTAGAGGGGACAGAAAGAGAACTGATGGAGTGTGGCACAATAGTGTTTCCTTTTACGTGTTTTTTAATTGGGTTTACTATCAAGAAATCCTTTATCTCGGGTTACAGATTTTTCCTGCCATCACTAATGTTTCTTCATTCTTTACTCTGTGTGTGCTTTATCTTCCCCAATTAATTTAGACACATTTCCATTATTAAGATTACATATAGATAAGGTAGCAATTCCAACTGGATATCGTTATCAGAGCACACCTAGGTATTATGCGATAAAACCTCCATCATGCAATGAATGTTAACAAATCATTTTCATAGGAACTGTCCTTTTATTATAGGCAAATTTATGCTCAGTGATTAGCCCAGGCATCTGAGTCCTAAATTAAATGGCATTTTCATACTATTTTTTATCTGATGCTGAGATAGCTTTCATGCTGTTAATTCTCCTCCAGTAGCAATAGTTACAGCCAAGGTCTCCTGGTCACAGAAGTACTCCCCTACTATCAGACCTCTATTCATTTATTCCACATACCTTAATTAAGCCTCTATAACATCATTTGCTATGTGCTAAAAAACATTCAAAAATAATATCCAAGAGTCTCTGTCTTCAAGGAGATCACTGTTCAGGGATCATTTTTAATCATTAGAGTCAATTTTTAAATTGCTTTCTTTTTATTAAAGCCTTTTGGTACCTCTGGTACCTATGTACCAATGTAGAAATAATCATCCTTTTCAAATGAAAAAATCTAACTGATTTATTCAAAGGGGAAAAGAAACATGCATTGAGGAATAAAAGAATTACCTTTCAAATTGAATGTTTGTCTCAGAAGCAGTATCTGGCTGAATGGAGTCATCTTTGAAGAATATTGGCCTTGGGTCAGTATGCTCTTCAATGGTTGAGAATCATTTTCAAAAATAATTACTATTAAGTGAGTCAATAATATAGACCCTCCTTTTGTCTAGCATGGTGCTAGATAAGAAGGAATTTCAAAGTAATTATGACATAAACTGAGAACCAGAAGTAACAGATGAAATAAGTTGAAATACGCAACACAGTACTCGGTAGTTTACAAAGCATAACCATGAACACTACCTTATTTGATTATATACTCTTCTCTCTTTTGAACTGGCATAAATACAATAGAGCAGACAATCAGTATTGATATAGTGGGACAGATTAAAATATTACAGAGGACACGGAAGGGAGAAACCAATGTGGACTGGAGTAATAGGCAATGTACTGTTCTTTATTTACTTTACCATTTAAAATCCATTTTCAGATGCTTCAGTATTCATTCTTTAACTCAGCTGTAGTATAGGCTTGAATGAACAATTAAGAGGGGAGAAGACATTATTAAGGGCAGGTAGTTAGGAAACAAAAATTCCTGTTAAAATCGTCATTGAAAGGAATACAAAGGAGAGGTGATTATGTGACCTTTCTTTCACAGCCACTCCCTCATTTTTGCTAAACCCACTGCCTGGATTCCTTTGTGCACTGAACATGTTGTAGGCCAAGTATAATTTCTCATGGATGTTGTTCTCTGGTCGTAACTCCTGCCAGAAATTTGGGGAAATGTTGTTCAGATCAACCTGGACAACAACTGTGTGTTCTGTGCACATGTTTAACTAAACCAGTGATCAGAAATGACACTTTGCTGCAAAATGGCAAAGTTGGATAGGATGAGTGAACATTCCCTGGGTTTCTTTAATCCTCTTTGGGCCTAACTAACTAAATACACATGCATACCCAGCTGAAGGGTTTTAAATGCCTTTTACATGCTTTGTGTTTTTGAAATTTTCCCAAGGCAGCTTGAACAAACCGTTGCATTTTAATGGTGATGGGGATAGGTACTAAAACACCGAGTGCCAGTGCTCATAATGGGACCCCCCCAAACCTCCCTTTATCCTTCTCCTAGTTCTACCTCTCTGTGTTACATCATGGGCCTCACGTGTGCAGGTCACTGGTGAAGGTCAGAAGAGATCGCCATGGGGAAATCAGAGAAAGATAAAGGGAATCTTACCATTTCTCAGTTCTTGTGTATAGAAACACTTTCTACTTCTTCAGTCAAGGGGGCATATGGGTCGGTCTCTGCCCTCTTATTTGAACTTGATCCTGACAAGTGATTTAGACAAGACAGAAAGTGGAGTTTATTTGAACAGATGTATGTCTTTTTTTACATGCCCACACACAATACCGGTACCTTTAAACCTTAAAGTTAGCATATAAACTGAGCACAGTAGTGTCTTATGGCACTCTACTTGCAAAACACAGAACCAACATAAAGTAGCCAGCGAATAAATACAAGATTGTGTGGGAATTAACTGCTAAATTGTGAAATAAAAGCAATAAATAACCCATAATTTTATATTTATTTTCTCTCCTATGTAAATAATACTTTTTAAAAAACATTTTTATTGGAATAACTATTCTACTCTCAGATTTATCACTGTCTTCCAGAATGAAAACCATCCAAATTTCAACATACAGGATTCAGCTGCAACAGCTGTACCACTAAAAAAAATAGTAAATACAAACCTAAGATGAACATACTTGGCTGAAGAGCATTTTTCTTCATTATTGGCTTTTGGCTGTTGTTATTTTGGCTGAATTTGATTTGGACAACTGACGTTCAACATCTCAAAGTTTCTAACCCCTTCTCAGAGTCTCTGATTGAAAATAGAAAAAGTAAGAGGTAAATCAAAGTCAGTAACATAGTAAAAACCAAGCAATTCTTAAGGGAAAATGAGAATTTTTATAAACCAAGAGAAGGCAAAAGGCGGGAAGGCATAGGGAAACCAACAATACAAACTTGAAGTGGAAGAAAAAATAATAAAATGTATCATGTTGTTGCAAAAATAAAATAAAATAATTGTCATAAGGAAGTCAAAAGGAAAAAGAGAAATTCTAGAAAAAGATATTGTATGTGGTCCAGACAGTTGCACAGGAGACAGAAGACATGGGTTTCAGCCTCACCCACTGCTAACTGGTTCTGTAACTTTTGGCAGGATATTGCCTCTTCCTGGGTTTCACTTCCAACTCTGTAAAGTCACTTTGCCTCAGAAGTATAAGATCACTTCAGTATCTCAGATTCCTTGAGAGAAGACATTTTTGCCTCTCTTTGTTTCTTCTTTTACTATTGGTTACCACCAAAAGCTTAAAAATAATGAACTTGCTAATTAGACTGACTGAAATAGCAAAGTACTAACTTAATACTGCCTATTTTGACACATGAAAAGATGTTCAACATCACTCATCATCAGGGATATGCAAATCAAAACTAAAATGAGGCATCACCTCACAACTGTCAGAATGGCTAAAATCAAAAATACAAGAAACAGTTAGTGTTGGTGAGGATGTGGAGAAAAAGGAATCCTAATGAACTGTTGTGGGAATGCAAACTGGTGCATCTACTATGGAAAACAGTATGGTGTTCCTTCAAAAAATTAAAAAAGAATTACCGTATGATCCAGTAATTTCACTACTGGTATTTACCCAAAGGATACAAAAATACTAATTCAGAAAGATATAAGTACCCCTATGTTTATTGCAGCATTATTCACAATAGCCAAAGCATGGAAGCAATCCCAGTGTCCCATTGATAGATGAATAGATAAAGAAGTGGTATTTATACACAACGGAATATTACTCAGCCATAAAAATACCAAAATCTTGCCATTTGCAGCAACATGGTTGGATATAGAAGGTATAACGCTAAGTGAAATCAGTCAGAAAGACAAAAACCATATGATTTCATTTATGTGTGGAATTTAAGAAGTAAAACACATGAACAAGAGGAAAAGAGACAAATAAAAAAACCAGACTCTTAACTACAGTGGACAAACTGGTGGTTACCAGAGGGCAGATGGGTGGGAAAATTGGTGAAATAGTTGAATGGGATTAATTGTATACTTATCATTATGAGCACTGAAAAATAAATATAATTATTGAATCACGGTATTATATACCTAAAACTAGTATACAACTGTATGTTAGCTATACTAGAAATTAGGAAACTCAAAATTTAAAAAAATACTGTTTTCAGGGTTAAAATAGTTAACAAATAGCGTGAGTAAATGAGTCCTTGTTTCTCTAGGTCTGATTTCTTTTGACTATTCACAACCTCCCTAAGTGTCTATGGGGTACCAAGAAAGTCTGATTGACATGGTATCCCAAAAATCCTAAATATTTTTTTAATGTTCTGTGTCTAAATTGAAGGCAAGAAAAGAGAGGGAGATTAATTTGTCTGTGGTGACTGAAGATCAAATACAGACTAAGAGCTTTGCTTATATTAAGACAAAAGACATTTTCAGAGTATGTCTATGCCTTATAAATGTATTGCTTCTACTTTGCTTTTAATTATTTCATCTAGTGTTTCCATTTTGATTATAATTCATGACCAAAATGAGAAAATCCCTACTTAGAGTGTCTGTTACATGATAAGTGTTCAATAATTATTAGCTTATTATTATTACTTGAAAGTGTGTTTGTATTTCACAGCTTTTATTTTTCAAGTGAAAAGATAATTTAGTAAAGGCACATTCATGCATTAGTAGTAAAAGCAGAAACCATTAAAATAATAATGAAACAAGATTAGGAAAAGGAAGGAGACATGGTTATATAATTTTTTTTTAATTTTCTTCCAAATATTTAAATTCTAGTTTATAAATTATTCTTAAAAGGAATTTTTCCATGATTTGTTCTACTCCCCACTCTGTCAATAATTAATGTCTACACACACACACACACACACACACACACACACTCCCTTTAGAAATTCATGTCTACAGCAAGAAGGAATAATTTTAGAAATTCATGAATTAGAGTTTGATCTATCACAAAAGGAAATCTTTTTGAGACCACATTCTCTATCAGCATATGTAAAAAAAGGTTTTTTTAATGTTTTTGGTTGGAGGATCATTTTGCACCCCCATTATAGTCAGAAGAAAATGGCAGGGCTTCTTTGTGAACAAAAAGCAGGCATCTGACAAGATCTAGCTTTAAAAATAATAACAGAATACATAAAGCCCCTTCAATGTATAGAAGTTTCTTCCATCACGAGGGAGGAGTTGGTAGAGTGAGAATCACAACTTGGGAGAAAAATCTTGCTCTGACTGGAAAAAGAAGATCATGACAAGTTAGGATGACTGAGAAAAATTAAGTGTCCTGATCTTTATTCATGAATTTGGGTGACAAAAAAATCAAGATGTGGAACCACTAGGTCAGGAAAACATGATTCAAAATCATCCCTTAAATTAATAGATAGAATTAAAAAAGCCACTTCTGCTTTTAAAAGAGTTCCAAAAACGATTGAATAGCTAGAGCCTTTCAGAGACAGGAGCACTGAGAAGGCATTCAGCATTATCTCCCTGATGCGTCTAGTTTAGAGAAAGAGAGGCTATTAAACACAAAAGTACTTAAAATATTAATACACCAAACTTCCAGGCAACTATAAACACATCAAGTGCTAATGCTTTGCAGTACTAAAAGCAAATACATGAAAGAAAGATGGAGATCAATATTACAGAAGAATGTGGGAGCCCAAAGAAGGACTCATCAATGTTTGACACAGTTGAGTGTAGTTTTGAGGAAAGAGCCACATAATACTCTTCTTGATAGTTCTTTAAAAATTACTATGAAGTTCATTCATTTGGTTCAGAGCTGAGAGTCTTGTATATGTCAGGCACTGTATTGGGTATAAGGAAAATGTCAATGACTTGAAGTTTCCTACCCAAATGGAGTTCAAATTTTTTGACTTAAAAAATAAATCAAACAGAAATTAGTCATTAAAGTACTGAGATATGGGGGTTACACACATCCAAGGTTGGTATAGAGTGCAGCGGAAACTCAGGCAGGAACCCCCACACTGTGTGGGAAGGGTGGAGAAGACCTCTCAAGTGGGCCAAATCTGAGATGGGCCTTGAAAGATGAGAAGTTTTCTAGGCAGAGAAAAGGGAAGAGAGAGGATATTCCAGACAGAAGAAACAGTGTGAACAAAATGGACAAGAATAAAAGGGCAGAGACGGTTCGGGGGAGGGTGAAGGACCCATCAGGAGCACTGTGAGGAAACCCCTGCCTTGCGGTGGGGCTGCTTGCTCAGGTAGAATTGCGGGCACAGTATGGATACAGAAGAAAAAAAGGTTTTCCAGAACTAGGTGAGCAGAGCAAAATCAATAAAGTGAAAGCAATTCCTGCACTATATGAAATAGTCACTGAACCTAGATCCAGATTGATTTAAAACTGCCTGAAACAAGAAATTATCTTATAGTAAACACTAAGGATTGATGAAAATATAGATGCTTAGTCCAGAGAAATAAATGTGGTAATAAACATTGAAAAGGATCCAAATTAGTGATGTGCAATTTGTTTTCCTTTGCCCAATACTATTCAAATAGGTACACTGTGTAGATTATCACGTTCTCCCCATCCTCCACGACATGTATGTGTGCACATGTACACACCCAGAAGGGATAATGCAGAACTACTTGGGACCCACTGAAAGACATCAAGGTAACTATTCAGCTGGTAAAACTTACATGATGTCTCTCGTTTCTATTTCCAAAGGAAAAACATTGCACCACACTCACAAACTACATGTGTTTCCTCCATCAGTAAATACATGGCATATGTCAAAATAAACTGGCCAAGAAAGTGTAAATAAATGATTCAGTACAATCCCATTACCAGTACTGGAAAAAACAGAATATAAAACGCAGAGTACAACTCCTACAAACTGTGAGTCAGGAACACCATGTTTTCACATAATGGGTGGTACATGCTGTAATGAGAAACGGGGGGGGGTGGTGGTGGAGGAAAAGCTGTATTGTCACTGGGTGGCTCGGTACCCTGTGGACACAGACTCCCTGTAACAGAATGTGATGTCTTGCTTTGGGATCTGTCTCCTCCACATGGAATTTTAAAGTTCCTCAAAGGACAAAAACAGCTTAATATTCACTTTTTTACCTCAATACCCAACACAACTCAGACAGCAAACCAATCCATTAGTTGACTGAGTCAACTTATAGAAGCAATAGGAGAGTCAAGAACTGTGATGAATAAGGTCCGAGGAGCAAAGCGTCGCTGTTCACTGTGTCTGAGAAATGATTAAATGGCTCTGAACAAGGGAGGCACTGCGGTCATCCATGGGAAACTCAGGCAAGAAAGAACAGAGGAGAGAACACAGAGGAAGTGTTGTCAGTTACAAGGGCAGGAGCTCTGCTGGGGAGGGGATGCTTCAGACATGGTAGACAAGAAAATACGATTCACTCCACTGACCAAGTTTCTAGGCAAGCATTACATTATATTCTGGATATATTTTTGTGACACTCTCAGTTATTTATTTATTTATTTTTAAACGCAGCTCCTCTGACTTTATTAGTCACGGGAGTTGTCATCATCCAACAGAGTGCCCGGCATATCATGGATATCACAAAAATTATTGAATAAATATGTTTCAGTCTTTCCTCTCAAACTGGCTATTATTAACCATAGTCTTCCATTAACTGTAGCTGGAAACTGGCCACACGTCATTCTTGACGGAGCTCAAGCCAGGGCAATAAAAACACTACCAGTTCTGTTAGCGACAACCACTGCCCACATTCTGATAGAGGCAAGGCCCAGTTCTACATTTTTCATATGCATTAACTCGTTTGGTCCTCACTACTAGACCTATGGGTCACTATGGTTTTGTCCTCATTTTGCAGAAGATGAAACTGAGACATAGAGCAATAGGAGTGAGGGATATGTGAAGACAAAGCTAATGGTGGCTCCTCCCCCAGACTCTCACTGAGGAAGACCTGGCTGTTAATTACCATGTCATGGAGAGAATGGATTCATGATTAGTTAGAGGTCACCCGTCTATGAGGGATGACCAAGAGTGGAGGGTGAGGAACAAAGAGAGTGTGCCAGATGCAGGAACTGGTAATCCTCCTGGGATGTAGTGAGAAAAATCAAAAACAACGCTGGGTTTTTCTGGTGTCAGAAAGACCTGGGCACCTGGGTGGCTCAGTGGGTTAAGCCACTGCCTTCGGCTCAGGTCATGATCTCGGGGTCCTGGGATCGAGTCCTGCATCGGGCTCTCTGCTCAGCAGGGAGCCTGTTTCCTCTCTCTCTCTCTCTCTCTGCCTGCCTCTCCATCTACTTGTGATTTCTCTCTGTCAAATAAATAAATAAATAATCTTAAAAAAAAAAAAAAAAAAAGAAAGACCTGATGTCAGAAAGACAGTATCAATTTAGGAAGGTCACAATTCTATATCAGAAGTCAGGCTTAACTACCCCCGCTTGATGGAGAAAGGGAAATTAACAGTATCTTGTCAAGCTGATAGCTCTTCAATTCTGGGATTTGGCATCACAGCCAAGGGAGTGCTGGATTGCATTGCCAACTCACAGGACAGAACTAGACTAAGCAAGGGCTTAGTGACACAAGGTAGACCTTTTTCAAGTCGTGCGTTTAATATCTTTTGGAGTTTGAGAGCTCCTGGCTACTCGGACTCAGACATTTACACAGTCAAATTTCAAATGCATCACTGAAATTCAGGTCAACTTTTCAAGTGGCGTATGAAATTACCCAGTTTGATTCAAACATCAACTCGCTACATGAAGACCTGCTCAAGTCAATGAATTCTTTTTGTATCTAGAAAAAAGCGAGAGTAATTAAGCATTACAGTTTTACTGATCTAATAAGTAACACATCTAGTAAATAAGTGAAGTTTGTGGCAGGGTCAGTGGACTCTTCCAGCCTGGTAATTAACCAAAATTTAATTTTCGAAGAAGGTGATATTATAGGGAAAGATGAGGCTTTAACCTTCTAAGTTAATTGGGACCCATAAATCTTCAGAAGCTCTAAGCAGGGGTCTCTGTGCATGGAGAATATCCTTAGCTTTTGTTTAATTGAAGCAGTCGGAAAGAATATCCTTAGCTTTTGTTTAATTGAAGCAGTCGGAGACGTAGAAAAGATTAAGTAGTATAGGTATAAAGGCAATAAATTAGAATTAAGAAACTTTCCCATAATTTAATCTACTGAACTTTCCGCATTGAACCAAAGGAATGCCAAAAATCCTTTTCATCAGAGAGAGGTTAACCCATCATTACTACTCATGCTCTTTCCAGAAAACATACATTTGTATTCTAGTGGTTCACGTCATAATAACCAGATGAAAGCCTGGCTCTTGTCATCAGATCCCAAGGTTCAAATCCCAGACCCACTTCTTGCTGGCTATATAAACCGGGAGAAGTTACTTAACGTCTCTCTTGCTCCGAGCTCATCAGTGAAATAATTTTAAGTAACAATACACCTACCTTCTACTGCTGTTGATAGGATTACATTGATTTACGTTTACAAAGCCCTTACCAAAGCATCTGACAGTTAAGAAATTTAAGCTATGTGGTTATGATTATATAGTTGTGAGGAAAGGTCATATTTAAAAAATTATTTCCCCCCATTTGCAAGTAGTTTTTTTGTGTTTTTTTATTTGTTTGTTTTTTCCAGAAATTCATGATGGCTTAGCTGTTAGTCTTGAAGGACCAGGTCTCCATCCTTTTGGTTATTTTGTTAGGTACCAGAATTCCATCAGTTAGAAGCTGATTTTTTTCTCCCCAATGATGACATTTTGCCAGTTTTTTGACAAATTTCCTCAAATATGAGTTGTAACTTAATTTTAAGTGAAACTTGAAACTTTTGGCATCTACACTCCCTTATACTTGGCAAATAAAACTTCCTATTCTTAAGACAAAAGGCCCGAGTTTTTTCTTTCCAGTTTTTACAAAACAACCCATGTGTAGGGGTTTTTTTGGTAATCCAAAAATAATTAAATTGTCCTTAAAGTATATATTTTTTTATCTCCTTTTTTTTAATTAGAGGAGAAACACTTAATTAGTTCTCTGGATTTATAAGGATCAGATGCGTGGAGAAAAAAATTAAAACATTTGACCAAAGTTGGTTCTTTCTGAAAGTGATTATGGTGTGTCTTCAGGATTTACTTACAGAGGAGGGTAAGAGCGTGTATTCATGTATTGGGTTTGTTCATTCCTTGGGAGTCCACAAGCGGTTTGCCTTAAAATTTTTGTTCACAGAGACACAGAAAAGAAGACATGTGAAAATGCAAAGATTAAAATAGAATACACACACACACACACACACACACACACACACACACATAAAATATAGACCCACCCCTTCTAATTTCACTGTCATGATCAAAATCCAAGCCCTTTATCTTCCCTGGCCTCTCCTCCTGCAGGAGCTTCCTACTCACTACTTCTTCTTTCTTCTGACATTTACAATGTTGCACCTGCCTTTACAGCATCACATCTTAGCCTATTGCTTAAATAAATGCCAGCTTTATAAGCCAATCTCTCCTCACATTCTGGAGCGAGCACGCCACTCCTCTTGCCTTCTCAATCTTACAGAAAACGCTCCCACTGCATTCCAGTCGTGTGGCTTGAATGAGAACCATCGTGCTCTCATGGATTCTGCCCTCCCCAGGGTCTTAAATCAGGTTGTACTTGTGTTGTCTACACTTCGCCACCGAAAGAGTGTCTGTTATATAGCCTAACTCCAATTAGAATAAAAACATTCTGTTCAAATCTCAGCTCTTACCCAGAAGGTGGCTCTGAGTGCCCCAGCTATGTATAAGTAGTTTGCTCAGGTGAAATACTTTATTTACATGTCTCTTGTGGCACTCTCCAGTTTCTTTCTAAGGTCTGTAATAACATTAGGATCTGTGCATAACTTCCTCCCTGCCGAAGCTCTTAGGAAAGTCTACAATAAATACCCAATAAATACTTGTTGAATAAGTGAATGACTGGGTGGATGAGGAAAATCATCTTTGCCAGGGACTGTCTGAGCCTTCTTGCTTTTCATCCAGATGTTTGGCATCCCAGAGACACTTCTGAAAAGGAAATAAATTGGTCATGAATGATGTTTTCTCTGAGCTTCCATTCAAATCATCGCGGACCAGTCACGTCCCCGCAATGTTCCAGGCTCATGTTTGTGCTTCCTCAACTCTCACAGCCAAACACCTGCAGTTAACCAACCACGCAGACCTGAGTATTTTTAACATGACGCAGATTGGTCTGGGAAGTTAACAACCTCTCAGTGTCCAGCTCAGTATTTTCAGAGACTTCTTTAAAAACACAGGAAAGCCAGAGATTTCTCTCCTTTCATTAAGCGACGCACCGACCTAAGTCGGCGGACCGTCTCTCTTCCACTGGAATCACAGCATGGACACCTCTATTGTGAATGCCCGGAAAGGGTCAGGAAGTTCTAGAAGTTTCTAGTTTCAAATGCTGTACATTCAGGCGTTTGACCTACTATTATGCCAGACAACTAGACTGAAAGAAAATGCGACTGAGCCTTTGCTTTCACAGTCCCCTTCTCAGACTCTTCTTCCATTTCAGTCAACGGACTTCAAGAGCAAAACACTGCTAAAATTCTCTTTCCCTCTGGAGCAGCAATAATACCAGCTTTGCCCCTACCTATCACTTTTAAACTAGGCTGTGTGGCTTTCAAGATCCAGGTCAAACTGTTCTGTGCTCAGGACACCAATAATATTTCCTCTAATAACTTTATGTTTTAGGACACGCTAAGCCAGCTTTATACTCTCCAAAATTACCTCTGTAAAATCAATAATACATGACCATATTTTTATCCTCTTTAACAAACATAATTTTATAAGGTTTATAGTTTGGTTTTTGTTTTGTTTTGTGTTCTGGGCTTGTTTTTTGTTTTTGTTTTTGTTTTTGCTTTCTTGGATTTTTTTTCAACAACTTAATTTTTTAATTGAAATATAACTGAGATATGACATTGTGCAAGTTTAAGGTTTACATTGTGTTTTTTTTTTTCTGCAAGTAGAAAAGACAGTATTTCCTTTCAGATTTTGGATCTCTTAAGAAAACAATAGGAAGAGATTCATCATTTATATTGTGAATTATTATTGTGATCTGGGAAAAATATATATACATTTCTCTACTGAGCAGAACTCAAAGCCATATAACATACTGCTGATAAGAGGTTTGCATGTAAGTATAACCAATACCAAAATCTCACTTCAGGGGTGCTTGGGTGACTCAGTCATTAAGCGTCTGCCTTCCGCTCAGGTCATGATCCCAGCTCTATCCCTGGGATAGAGCTTCACATGGGGCTCCCTACTCAGCGGGGAGCCTGCTTTCCCTCTGACCCTCTCCACTTCATGCACACTCTCTCTCTCTCTCTCTCTCATTCTCAAATAAATAAATAGAGTTTTAAATTAAATAAAATAATATTTTCATTATTGAGTTTTTTCATGCCCACCTAAATTTTGCTCCAAGGCAAGTGACACTAATCCCAGCCCGGTCCTGTCCATTATTGTAACTAATCTAAGATTGATTAAAGTTTCAAAGCTTCTTTCCTATCTAGCCTGTTCACTGAACCAAGTCTTTCGTACCTTTCTTGGGCAACAGTCAGTTGATTAAAAAGTGAAACAATAGCTGGAAAAGGAATTTTAAAAATGAAGAGCAATTACGCAAAACAAAACAATAAAAAGGCAATGTATTACTATTTGAGAGTTAACTTTTTTCCCCTAACAGTTTTTCACTTGTGGCATTGAGAATTGTTTAAGCATGCTTTGATCAACATTTAAGAATTGGCTACTTAGTGCTTTACAACTCTTTCATATTTTGAGAGATACTTTTATAACAATTGTATTATTTAACAGCTGTGTGTTTTAGATCCCTACTATAGATTTAAAGGAAATAAAATTTTTGAAAGAAAAAGTATTGAATCCTTAAAAAACAAAAAGACAGTAATAGTTTTTTGTGACTTTTTATCACTGTACATGCAGAGTCCAGGAGTAATATGAGGTAAACCTAGTTAACCTCACTTCTAGACTGTTCCAAGTGAAAGAGACTGCCTCTGGAGTGACTAACTGAGCACATTTTACTCAACTAAGTGGCCTGGATCAATTATGCAGAGATCTAATGAAGGTTTGACTTTCAGTGAATGTTGCTTTAAAAAAAAAAAAAAGATGCTGATTATTTACATACATAATAAGCTCACTCAATGATGCAAAAAATT
Source organism: Mustela nigripes (assembly GCF_022355385.1). Taxonomy (NCBI): domain Eukaryota; kingdom Metazoa; phylum Chordata; class Mammalia; order Carnivora; family Mustelidae; genus Mustela; species Mustela nigripes. The sequence goes on along the minus strand of NC_081558.1, from coordinate 139,352,010 downwards.
ATTTCTTCCTTGTATTTGGTCTAAATCTCAGAGAGAAGGAACTATCGATAATAAACTAACTGGCCAAATGAATTCCTCTAAGTCCTTTAGAGAGCAGAGCAAACATTCAAGGTGAAAAGGTAAGATCTGAGGACCTCTGCACATCAGGAAATGAACTCAGAAAACTCATTTCATGCATTCATTTCCTACAGCTAACCAAAAATAAAGTCCCAGAATCATAATTTTGGTCTGATTTGTTAGACACTATTAAAGTGTTCTAACACTGCTTACAATGAAGAGTTCCAAGATTTTTAAAAAATCAACAGTCTATGTTCCCTTGAATTTCTAAATTTCCTTTTTTATTCCAAAATACTATTGCATTTATACACTACATCTTGCCATTCTTCACTAAGAGGCAAATCACTGCTTTTATTTTGTCCCAGGTCGATGGTATGTTGTACAAAGTTGATTCTAGTCTTCATTGTAGTAATTAATTTTGATCTTCTCCATTGAGCTTTCCCCATCTTCCCCCTTCCTTTCAGAAAGAGGGGATCCCTTTTCCACCTGAACACCCTTCGTGAATTACTTTTAATTTTGAACCTCCGAGGAAACATTTCAGGAATGTCTTTATAACTTTTGTTTTTTGATGAACTGACCACTGTTGTCAGAGTCAGACCTTACTTATTTTTTTTTAAAGATTTTATTTATTTATTTGACAGGCAGAGATTACAAGGAGGCAGAGAGGCAGGCAGAGAGAGAGAGGAGGAAGCAGGCTCCCCGCTGAGCAGAGAGCCCGATGCAAGGTTCGATCCCAGGATTCTGGGACCATGACCTGAGCCAAAGGCAGAGGCTTTAACCCACTGAGCCACCCAGGCGCCCCAGAGTCAGACCTTATTTGAACCCCAGCTCCAATACACAAGCCAAGTGACCCTCATTTAGGCAAATTACGTTGCTCTCTGACCTTCTTTCTTATCAGCTTCCTGTAGATAGTAGTGTTGACCTCAAAGCAGAATTGTAGGGAGTAAAGCAATAACATATCTAAAATACCTATTACCTACTACAAGCAATTTCAAACAGTGCAGCTTGACAGATGCTGTCTTCTGTCCTTTCCTCTGGAAGAGGCTAGTCAGGCAGGGGCTTAGGGGATAAAAGACTTGCCTGGGATGAAATGCAGTGTTATCTTTTGCAAAGTCCATGGAAAACAATGTGGACCGTAAGCATTGGATACTAACCTCCATGCCCATCAAAGGTGGCTGAGTTCTTGCTTTTGTTAGTTTGGGTAGAAAACCAATCAAAACCTGGCTCTGCCCTATCTTTTACAGAACCTTCCTGGGTGGATATAGTAAAATGATTTTCTTTCTACTTCTTTAGTGATTTTCCAGTTCCCTAACGGTCATATGTGCTGAAGTATGCAGTAATTTTTTAAAAATCTTTTTCCCCCTAGGAAAGCCTAAGATGAAATCTTAATTTCTTAAACTCTGAGTGTATTATTAAATTCCCATCACAAATTTTCATGACCTGTGATAAGAAGGACTTTCAGAGAAGACCACAGAGACCCCAGGACAGTGCTGCTTACAGATAGATACTACTATTTCTGGAAGGCATTGAATAAAAACTGCTAAACTGTTCACTTCAAACATTGCCTTGGTTTCTACATCAAATAACAAAGATTTCTGAAAAAGTTTTATTTTTTTATTCCAACTTCTAGACAAAATTTTTTGCTTTCTTCAACAAAAGCTAACTTTCTTTTCCTTTACTTATTCCCAGTGGGGCAAACCCTCATTCTGTTCCTAAAACCCATCAGTTCCCTGCCTGGGGGCAAAGCACCATTTGAGGTGAATGGGAGCTCAAATGTGACCCAAAATGCAGAGACAAGACACAAGGATGAGACCGTAAACCAACCATAAAATTTAATATTCATAACCTCAGAATTCCTTCCCATGATATTTAAATAAGGGAATGAAAATATATCCACATTAAAGAAAAAACTCTTGTTCTTGCTAGCTTTATCATTAATTTATTTGGAAGGATGGGTAGTGGAGAGGAGGGGGAAGACTATAGAAAACCTGAACTAGAGTTATAAATCCAATCCTGTTTTTCTCTGAAGGATTTAGTCTAGCCTTTCCCACGTTTTGTTTTCACGAATTTTTCAACACATCACCAGGTTTAACCACTGTGTATATCTTATTTTTTTCTGAGCCAAAACATTATGTGACACTCTTTTCAGAATTAAAGTGAAATTAACTCAGACAATCAATGAAACATTATTATAAGTCACATTGATTCTTATAAATGTCCTTTAATCACAGGTAATCACAGGTAATCTTGGTTAAATCCTTATTCTTCTTGTAATTAAGTCTCAAAAGCGATAATTATTAATTGTTTAATTATCAAAGATATGTGCACACATTATATTTTATTTAAGCTTTTAACAGGAAAACACTGAAGAGATTATTATGATTCCCCTTTCAACACCTTAAAATGAAAAATTTTCTGTGACCCTCTGAAGACGATTTCTTGCTACTGAAAATTATAACAATGGATACTTCTAGATCAACATGGATGATTTTCCCTTTCTCTATTTATACTTTTTTTCTGGTTTTTTTTCCCTAAATTTTCTACCATAAACATGTTCTGTTTTAATAATAAGTAAAAATATTTTGATCAAATGAGGTATAAGCTAACTTTCTCCGATATTTTGGAGAAAATCTCCACGGTCTTGTGGAGATGATATGGTTTGAACAAGATTCTGAAGGGAAGAAGTGTTGTTGTTTGGCAGAGAAGAGGAGAGAAGCAATGCTCCGAGACTAATAACAGATAAAGATCATTTCACAGAAAGTATCATCTGGTGACCAACCTTGAAACATGTGAAAGTCCCTAGAACTTATGGAAATTTGTATCACCTATGACTTTCCTAGTGAGAATTGTGCAAAAGCAAATTTGTATTTTATAATAATGTATTTTTTTTAATTTTTATTTTGTTTTAAAGATTTTGTTTATTTGTTTGACAGAGAGAAACACAGTGAGAGAGGGAACACAAGCAGGGGGCGTGGGAAAGGAAGCAGAGCAGGGACCCCGATGCAAGGCTGGATCCCAGGACCCTGGGATCATGACCTGAGCCAAAGGCAGACGCTTAACAACCGAGCCACTCAGGCGCCCCTATAATGATGTACTTTAAAATGATGTATTTGATAATGATGATTCCTATAGCAGTGTTTGCACAAGCTACAAAATTTGTTAATATATTCTCCTTGATTGATTTGATTGATAACTTCTCTGTCCAGTTCATTGGCTTTCAAACATTTCTATTCATAAACCACTGAAAGAAATAGGTTCTATGGCAACTCAGGACCCACATGTACACATACACATTCACGTTGTTACCTGGCTCTAATTCAATGCCTGTATCACTACTTCATCCCCATGTCTATATGAAATCGTCCAACTGCAATACCTACCCCTGCGACACTCCTTTCTGTTCTCTTTTATTCTGTTCTATTCCATTCCATTTCAAAATACTGGTCATGTCCTACTAAATTAATTCTGTGATGTACTTGTGGATAGAGGCCCATAGCTTAAAAAACACTGGTTTAGTACATTCTTAGGTGACAATGTCCCCTGCCTGAAAGCAGAAGGATAGAAAAAATATTGTTGCAGCAGTTCTGGCTTGATTTTAAGTGCCCAAGCCCACAGAGATATTAAAGGCAAAGCAGTCTCTAGAAACAGAATCATGGGTACTTATTTAGGGACATTTTAATGGAGGCAAGAAAGAGAGAGCTAAGATTACTCTAGTGTTATGTACCTAAAGGATCTGAGGCCGGTCACTCTTCAGATAGTGTTGGAAACACCAGAAATGAGCAATGGTTTGAGGGTAAGGCCTTTATTTATTTATTTTTTAAGATTTTACTGATTTATTTGACAGAGAGAGAGAGCACAAGCAGGGGGAGCGGCAGGCAGAGAGAGAAGAAGTAGGCTCCCAGTGCAGGATTGATCCCAGGACCTTGGGATCACAACCCAAGCTGAATGCAGATCCTCCACCAACTGAGCCACCCAGGTGCCTCTATGACATGGCTTTTAACTTTTTACTTCAAACAGAATATTTTCAGTGCTTTTTCATTATTTTAAAATGCTCAAACTTCTCAATTTTTCTTTTTCTCCTGTTTTACTTTTTATGACTTTCATGTCTTCCCCCATTAATTTGTAACTATTATGCAGGAAGTTATTTTGATTTTTCCTTCTTTCTTCAGTGAATTTTAAAAAGAGCATGGTATTCTGCAAGAACATGTGTGCCAGTCATTCTGAAAACCAAACTGGTTTACTGAAATAATACTCTTTAAAAAGTTGCACGTGTGCAATTCTTTCCTCCTCATTCTCAGCTCTCGGTAGTAGTCAAAAGGCATATTCTTCCCTTGGAAGAGGTAGGATTCTGAACTAAGACAGAACTCAGTTCAAATCCGAGCTCTTTAACACTTAATAGTCTTATAATCTTGGAGAAGGGCATAGCTTCTTGATCCATCAGAATGGTCTGAGTGGCACGTGACACAATCCCAAGTCAACCTGGTTTTAGCAAAAAGGGAAATTGTTAGCTTCCAAAGCTGAATATCTTGTTAATATTGATTCTAGAAATCTACGTCTCTCTCTGTCGGTCCTCCTTTCCTCTCTGTTGGCTTTATTCTCAGACTCACAGTGTCTGTCTTCGAGGTAGGATTCCTAACAGCTCCAAATTCGCATTCTCTAGCTTAACAACTCCAAGGCGGTGGGGGGGCAGGGTGGGGATTGCTTTCCCATGTGTTCCAGAAAAATGTCCTGAGGCTAATGCCAATTGGTTATAACTTACCTAAGTTGGGTCCTATGCCCATCTCTGAACCAATCGCTGAAGGAAAAAGGATGCTCTGCCCTCATTAGCTAAGCCCAGAACAGGAATCTCCATAGAGCCAAGGAAGGAGCCAACCATCTGAACTACATGGTTGGAAAATAAGAGTTCTCCAAAGGAAAATTAGGACAAAAAGGAGAAGAGGCAAAAAATAACATGTCCACTTAATCTTATAAAAATGAGATAAGACAATAACAAGAGGTGAACCTAGGTAAAAAGATAACGTTAGTGTTCCTTTTACTATTTCAGTATACTTTTTAAAATTCGTAATTATTGGGATGTCTGGATGGCTCAGTCGATTAAATGTCTGCTTTCGGCTCAGGTCATGATCTCAGGGTCCTAGGATTCAGTTCCATGTAGGGCTCCCTGCTTACTGGGCAGTCTGCTTCTTCCTCTCCTGCCCTCCCTCTGCTTGTGCTTGCTCTTTCTCTCTCTGTCAAATAAATAAATAAATAATCGTAAAAAATAAAAATAAATTTTAAAAAATTCAAAATTATTTCAATATAGTAAGTTTTATTTCTATATTTTTAATATAAGTTTTTTGAAGAGTAGTTTCTCATTATTATTAATATTTCTTCATGGTTATGAAATCTTTATAAAAGGCTTTGCTTTTAGTCCTCCTAAGTGTGTTAGAATCTTAAACTATTAACAAAAGCAATTTAATACAGATAATACAGATGTTGGGTGCTAGAATATTTAAGTAGTTTTGGGGTTTGTTTTTGTTTTTTTTAAGTTCACTGAAGCCAGGTAAAGTAGAGATACTGTCACATTCAAAATTTGTTATCAATATTTATAGAATACCCATCTGGGGAAATTCTATTGTTCCCCAGAGATACCCAGAGGCATAATTTTTGGTGTGAAATCATTTTTCCAAATAAATCAAATGATTTGGGAAAATGACTTCACTCCAAAAATGAGGCTCTTGGTCTTAGATAGAGAAACCTAACCAGCCACACAAGTGATAGGAGAGTAAGCGAGCAAAAAGATCTGGAGGGCACCCTAAGGGTAAAAGAGTAGGGGTTTGTCAATCTTTCTCTAGACAGAAGGGCAAGGAATACAAAATGTCTACAGACCACCAGGACTTACTTAAGGATTTTAAAAAATTATTTGTATTTAAATTTACAAGGAAGAGAAATTTCTTTGAGCCATATAAAAAGATGAATATAACCTGATATGGAGTCTTGATTTGCCCAGGGAGTCATATTCATGACACATGATGTATCACATAATCAGATGTGGTTTGTACTACGTGATGTGAAGCACTCTGGAATCCGCCTTCTTGCTGAGGAATAAGTGACTGAATCCCCAGAACGTGGAAGAGGCCGGCTCTACAATTCATGAAAGCATCAGATTCACGGGCTCTGTGGAGATGTCCACTTCCTCATAGTTGAATGCCAAACCACAGTTATGGGCCCTAGAATATGTGGCCACATTTACAGTGAGATTTGAGGAACCCACATAAAAGTGGAATTCAGGGGGCACCTGGGTAGCTCAGTTGGTTAAGATGTCTGCCTTTAGCTTAGGTCCCAAGATCGAGCCCCGCATCGGACCCTGCTCATGCTTTCTCTGTCTCAAATAAATAAATAAAATCTTAAAAAAAAAAAAGTCAGATTCAAGATGTAATGTCTGTAATCCTAAGACTTAGTATCCTAAAAAATGTTTGTTCATTTCTTACACTCTTGAGCTCTCTAAGGGGAAAAAGATTAATATGGAAATGGCATGAAGAACAGGAAAAAACAAACAGAACAACAAAAAGAAAAGTGGGTAAGCACCAGAGTTAAACTTGATCTACTTTCAGTTTTCTTTTCCCCTTGGGCAATCTGACTGAAAGCTAAGATTTATGAAGGAAAATAAGGATTTACATGTCTATGTAAGTATATCAACCAGAAGAGATTTTACTTTGATTGGCCTAGCACCCATTTGATAAGTGGGGAAAATTAAGGCTTTAAGCTGTTGAGTGATGTCACTATTGTAGTGTGCCAAAGAATGAGGGCTGTGAGGTGAGGGAAAGAACTTTTCTGAAATACAAGAAAAAAAAATTTTACTTGGAGAAATTACATAATTCAGCACAGACACACAGATAAAAAATAAATGAATCCTTAGATGACCACAAAGTCAAAAGCATTGATTATTTAAGAACTCCGTGGCTTACCCATTCTTTGTCTGCCTAATTTAGTACCACACATCAACAATGCGTTTATGGGCATTTATTTCCAAACTCCTGCTGAATGAACACCAGGGCGAATGTGAGGAGTCAGGTAGCAGAAGAGAGTTAATCCTTCTGAAGAAAACCTAAAGTAAGGATTCCCTCTCTTAAGTTCCAGAACCTAGACATAAAAGGTTTCATCTTTTTATATGGCTCAAAGAAATTTCTCTTCCTTGTAAATTTAAATACAAATCATTTTTTAAAATCCTTAATTCACGTACTTTCCACGTAAGTCTTAGCCTTCTGATTACAGCTTAGTAGGAGGGCTAGAGTATGTCAAGATCTAGCACATTGTCTGGCATTTAAATGATCTTCAGTAAATGTTTTTGAATGACTGCTATCATCAAGGTAAATGTTGGTAAATTCTAGGACCAAATTTAGTAGTAGTATCACTGAAGCATATAGAATGATCACTTGCTCTTGGGGTAGGTCTAGGGAAGGAAGAATACAATGGAATAAGTCATTTTTTTACCTCCTGCTGTGCCTAATGCAGAGAAGGTGCTCAATAAATATTTCACTCTAAAACGTGAAATCCAGGGCACCTGGGTGGCTCAGTGGGTTAAAACGTGAAATCCTATAAAAACGGGCTCCAGGGAACCTCAAACTGATACAACTTCACTAGCCCTTTTTTACAGCCTTCTAAGACTTGTATTGTACTAAATAAGCCAACATAGGAAAATACGAGAGGCTGCCAAAGTTGGGAGTTTTCATCTCCCTTGCACTTCTGCCACTGAGTAGTTTTACCGTCCTCTGAGAGCAAGAGAGGTGAGTCCTTTCTCATCCAGGTCTAAGGAATAATAAACAGCCCTGGCTTTCTTTGAGTGCCAGAACCAGTCACAGGAAAAGCTAGAGAAAATTCTCAGGAGGAAATGCTAATTTAACCCCTCTCCACAAAATGTTGACACTTGATAGCTCTGTTTCTTCAGAGTCTGATAACAAGGTGTTATGAGGGTAAGGAGTTCTTTTTGAGTTATAAACAGGGCTTGGAGCTCTTTGAAGAGAGCCAACATGGGCTCTGGGAACTGGAAATGTTTATGGGCTCTATGTAAGATTTGGAGAACTGTGACAATGTAGTTTTTGCCATAACCTTCTTGGTCTTTGCTTCTGGGCCTAAAATAACATTTTTTCCCTTTTTTTTTTACAGTCAAAGGTAAGCATTGGAAAAACTGTGTATTTATGGGGAATATATCAAAAAATCCTTAAGGATAGAATATTGCAGTCTGCCACTTTGGCATAGTGCAAATAGATTAAAATAATGTCCCAAACCCAAGCAACAGCTCTATGTCAGATTCCTTCCTGTTCAATTCAGACTCCTACATGTCATAAGCATCGAGAAGTAAAATACCAAGGTGCCCAAAGAAAGCTTTCGATAATTTGGGACACACTTGAGTGTGAATAAAGTCAGTCCCAAGGTTTTGTCATTTGGGACAAGTAATATGACAGTGCATGTCGATTTTAAGACCTTTCAAGTGGGTGAACAAGAATCAGAAAACAAGTTTGAGTAACTTTCTAGTCACCATCTGGAAAAATCATTCAATTTCTGAGTCTTGGTTTCCTCATCTATAAAAAGATAATAATTTTTATAAGGTTCCTGTGAAGATTAAATGGAGTAATAAACATGAAAGCATTTGTCTACTGTAAGGTAATAGACAGTAGATGACGGTGATGATGGTGGTGATAAACAAAAAGCAGTAAAGAAAAAGATATTGATATTTACAGATATGGCAAAGAATTCAAACGACACCAAAGTCTCGAGAGAACTCAGCCATCTTTGCTGAAAATATTTGTTGTATTTTTTCCTGCCAAAATTGGAGGTTTTCTGCTACTATTCTGTTTTTCTTTCAACAACAGTTCTTTTCATAACTTCTCAGTGAGGGTTTGAAGCTCAAGCTCAGGAAATGAGAGTGGTGGACAAGAGAATGTTGAGAGAGTGCTGTGGTTTCACATCACAGTTGGGGTGGTCCAAGGAAACCAGTCCTGCAGTCTTTACTCCTGGAAGGAAGGGGAGAAACCAAGGTAGAGCTCTGGGTTCTGAGTAAGATTAAAGGCAGGAATGGTTCTGCAACTTTGTAACTGTCTTCTGATTCTCCAGTTTGGGTTTATTCCAGAATACTCAGGTGCTGTCTTTGAGCCTTGTCTCAACAAGTGGTGATGACAAGCCCAATGAGTTTTATTGTGAGGAAGCTGTTGTAGGGGCAGGCCAAGTAAGTTTCATCTCACCCCCTTTCTAGGTCCACCCCCTCACTCTCCAAGGACACGTTCTGTGGCCTTGGAAATTGCACAACTTCCATGTGTCCCGTGTGCTGTCAATGATCGCTCAAAGGGCTTTCACAATAGCTTTTGATGGCCTCTTCTTCACATTTTCCTTCCTCAGTCCTTCAAGGCTTCTCTGTCTTCATCTCCTTATGTCTGTTGCTAGGTCTGTAAAAACATACAACATATAGTGTGCTAATTTTTGTCAGACCCAGTAACCTCATAAAAGAAAAAGAAAGAAGGAATTAGGAAAAGATTTATATATATAATAAAGAATGCTTGTAATTTTTCCATTTGCTCTGCTTGATTACTAAGATTTCATCAACCAGTCTGTCGGTATGTCAAAAATCACAAAACAAATGTTCACAGAGTACAAAGCCTTCTACTAAGTGAGGAACATTATTAAAAACAGGCAGTCCCCTTTGTCAAACATTTTAGAATTCCCAAAGGACTTACAAAAATTAAAATTCCCACTGGATTTAAATTTGCAAAGAGTATTTTATAAACTGTGCTGTCCATTTTAAAAAGTATTTTTCATTAAGATTATAAATTGACAAGTTCAGTGCAGAAAAAAATTGGTTAAAATACGGATAAATACAGAGATCACCCATAGTCTTAACCACCAAAAGTTAACTGCTCAAATAAATTTTTCAGAATTGGGCCTGTATTATGTATACAATTTTCTAGTCTATTTTTTCACTTACATTATGAGCATTTCCATTCATTAGAAAATGTTTATGTGGAGAGTTTTAATAATATCTATTAAATAAAAAATATTTAATGGTATATTAGTAAATAAAATAATAAACATTCATTAAAATGAAATTCAAGAAAAAATGTTAATTACATATTTAAGTATATTTATGCGTTAATATATTTAATATATTTTTATTCAATATATCTATTTAATAATGTTTTAATATATTTAAATACATATATATTTAATATATATTTTAATATATATTTTAATATAATATTTATGAGTACATCAATATATATTAATATATAAGGGATAGGTACATCTAGAGGAGGTTTTATGGTCTTTTAAATAATTGATGTGGTGAATATTTCTGTGCCTAAGTTTGTCTGCATCTTGGATTAATTCCTTAGGATATATTTCCCAAGTGGAAATATTAGATCAAATCATTAGAATTCTTTTTGTGTGTTTTGATTATTTGGGGATCTTGATACAAGGGACTATAACAAATCCTAAGCCAATTTCACATCAATCTTCATTGAAGCCATGAAAAGATGTGAATCCTTTTCAATAATAGATAATGTATTTAACATTTTACCTGAGCTCTTCTAAGACCATTATATGCTGGATCTCGTTTAATCCTCCCAACAACCCTGACAGGTAGGCACTATTTAAAACCCAATTTAACAGAACAGGATAGTGAGGCCCAGAGAATTTAAATAAGTGGCCCAAGGTTATGGGAAGGGATGGTCAGAGTCAGCTGTTCAAGCCCAAGCCACCTGATTCTAGGACCTTCATCCTTTTTTTTTTTTTTAATTAACATATAATGTATTATTTGCCCCCGGGGTACCGGTCTGTGAATCATCAGGCTTACACATTTCACAGCACTCACCATAGCACAGACCCTCCCCAGTGTCCATAACCCCACCACCCTCTCCCTCCCCCCTTCCCCCAGCAACTCTCAGTTTGTTTCACTACTACCAATCCACTAAAAAGATAGAAATTCTTCAGCTCTCAAGGTGAAAAAAGAGAAGTAGCAAATCTTCCCCCAATAGAATATTAACTTACTGTTTATTATCTGCTTTCTTCCATGAAAGAAAACGATCTAACGCGGGTGCCAGCAAGGTACAATGAACACCATCAAGGAGCACACTGGCCAGAGAGGCTGAGTTAGGATGTTGTGGAAAGCAGTGCGGAAAACTACAGAAGGGTATGGTAGAAACTCCACTGAGCTATTCAGACTTGCTGTCAACTAATGTCTCCAGGTTTAACTAAGGATAACTGAACACACAGGGCAACAGTGAGGAAAATTTGGTTTGGATGGACTGTGGGAACCAGAAAAGAATTGGTCAGGTAGGAAAAGCTCATCCATTGACAGTAAGTGTCCTAGGAAAGAACATGTGTCTTTTCCTGTGTTTATGCCCCAGCCAGCACTCAACACAGGGCCTGGCATTTAAAAGCCCTCAATAAATGGTGGTTGAATGAAAATAAACTATGCTACTTGCCAGAGAGCCTCCAAAGACAACCCTCCAATAGTAGAAAAGGGAAACCATCCTACTTGGACATGACCAGTATGAAATCAAAGGAATGGGTTTGTAGAAAGCTAGTGGATATGTGGAAGAGAGAGTGCAAGTCTAGTGAAACGGAGACCTAAATAAAAGAGTTAATTTTCTATTTTAGAGTAGAGATATAAGAAAGAATGTGTTAGAATTTGGTAAATCATAATGTGAAAACCAGAGGCTAAGGGAATTTCTCCCTGTCCTTGAATCCAAGATGTTAACACAAACAATGTTTTGTTTCTATTTGTGAATTCACATATTTTAACCAGAATTATAGTAACATTTAATGGTTTTTTTTTTAAGATTTTATTTATTTATTTGACAGAGAGAGATCACAAGCAGGCAGAGAGGCAGGCAGAGAGAGAGGAGGAAGCAGGCTCCCCACTGAGTAGAGAGCCCGATACGGGGCTCGATCCCAGGACCCTGAGATCATGACCTGAGCCGAAGGCAGCGGCTTAACCCACTGAGCCACCCAGGCGCCCCAAAGTTTTGGTTTTTTTTTTTTTTAAAGATTTTATTTATTTATCTGACAGAGAGAAACCACAAGCACACTGGGAGGCAGGCAGAGAGAGAGAGAAGGAAGCAGGCTCCCCGCTCAGCAGGGAGCCCGACGCGGGACTCGATCCCAGGACCCCGAGATCATGACCTGAGCCGAAGGCAGCGGCCCAACCCACCGAGCCACCCAGGCGCCCCCCAAAGTTTTTATTTAGGAAAAGTTTCTTGAGCAAATTGTTATTAAAAGAGAAGGGAAGAGACTGACAACAAAGGGGTAAGGGAAAGGCCAAGATAAGGGAGAGAGAATCCCAAAGATGCTAAAGCCAGGTCAGGCCTGGAGTTCTAAAGTAAAGTTATGCATGTGATTATTTAACTTCTTGTGATGTTTGCAGTTTTAATATACTGCACTTGATGTAATTTTTACAGATTGAAATTTTTGGCTTTACCACTTGATATCTTGTATCATTTGCAGTTGGTAACTATGGCTTCTATGCTGGTTTGGCCCATAAATCTTAATATGGTACCATATGTTACTAAATTTTAAATGATGCTGATAAGTCTGCAATTATGATAATGGAGAACTTTTTCCATAGCCATCTGCTCATCTCCCAATCAATTCAAAGTTAGCTTGAAAATTTTGATAATTTTATATGCCTGCTCTTTTCAGGTTTTATTTTTTCTTTTTTTAAGTTTTTATTTTAATTCCTATTAGTTAACATACAGTGTTAAATTAGGTTCAGGTGTACAATATAGTGATTCAGCTACTCTATACATTACCCCATGTTCATCATGATGATATGTGGTGTAGCATTTACTTAATTTTTTTTTAAATTGTTACCAAAAAAAGCACGTGTAAGTCCCCTTCAGTTATTCCATCCATTTCCCCACACCCTTCTGGTAACCATCAATTTGTTTCCTCCCATCCAAGTACTAACCAGGCCCGACCCTGCTTAGCTTCCGAGATCAGACGAGATCGGGCGCGTTCAGGGTGGTATGGCCGTAGACTATCAATTTGTTTCCTATAGTTAAGAGTCCCTTTCTTGGTTTGCCTTCTTTATCTTTCTCATTTTTTTTCTTTTTGATCATTTGTTTTGTTTCTTAAATTCCACATATGACTGAAATCATATGATATATACTTCAAACTTCTCTCAAATAAAAACATTAAACTGACTTATTTTGCTTAGCATTATACTCTGGCTCCATCCATGTAGTTGTAAATGGTGGGATTTCATTCTTGTTTATGGTTGAATAATATTCTATTGTATATATACACCACTTCTTCTATCCATTCATCAATCTATGGGCCCTTAAGCAGCTTCCATATCTTGGCCATTGTAAATAATGCTGCCATAAACATAGAGGTGCAGGTACCCCCTTGAATTAGTGTTTTTGTGTTCTTTTGAGCTAATATCCATTAGCTCAATTGCTGGATCAGTGCAACTTTATTTTTAACTTTTTGAGAAAAACTCCATACTGTTTTCCACAGTGGTTGCACCAGTTTGCATTCCCATCAACAGTGCATGGGAGTTCCTTTTTCTCCACATCCCTGCCAACACCCATTGTTTCTAGTGTTCATTTCATTGTGGATATCTCATTGTAATTTTGTTTTGCATTTCCCTGATGCCGAGTCAGGTTGGGCACTTTTGCATGTGTCTATGGGCCATCTGTATGTCTTCTTTGGAGTAATGTCTGTTCATGTCTTCTGCCCATTTTTAATTGGATTATTTGGGTTTTGGATGTTGAGTTTTATAAGTTCTTTATATATTTTGAATACTATCCCTTTATTGGTATGTCATTTGCCAATATCTTCTCCCATCCAACAGGTTGGCTTTAGTTTTGTTGATTGTTTTCTTTACTGTGCAGAAGCTTTTTATGTTCATGCAGTCTCAATGGTTAATTTTTGTTTTTGTTTCCCTTGCCTGACGAAACATATCTAGAAAAAGTTTTTATGGCCAATGTCAAAGAAGTTACTGCCTGTGTCCTAGTATTTTTATGGTTTCAGGTGTCACATTTAAGTCTTTAACCCATTTTTAATTTAATTTTATGTATGGTGTAAGAAAGGAGTCCAGCTTCTTCCTTTTGCATATTGTTGTCCAGTTTTCCTAGCACCATATGTTAGAGATTATCTTTTTTCCTACTGGATATTCTTTCCTGCTTTGTTGAAGATTACTTGATCATATAGTTGTGGGTTTATTTCTAGGTTTTCTATTCTGTTCCATTGCTCTATGTATCTGTTTGAGGCCAGTACCATACTGTCTTGATGACTACAGCTTTGTAATAAAGCTTGAAGTCTAGAATTGTGATGCCTCTAGGTTTTCTTTTCCTTTTCAAGATTGCTTTGGCTATTTGGGGTCTTCAGTGATTCCAACAAATTTTAGGATTCTTTGTTCTAGTTCTATGAAAAATGCTGTTGTATTTTGAAAGGGATTACATTAAGTGTGCAGATTGCTCTGGGCAGTATAGATAGTTTAACAGTATGTGTTCTTCTAATCCATGAATACGCAATGGCTCTCCATTTCTTTGTGTTGTCTTCAATTTCTTTCTTTAGTATTTTATAGTTTTCCAAGTGCAGATCTTTCACCTCTTTGGCTAATTAAGTTTATTTCTAGGTATCTCATTATTTTGGTGCAATTGTAAATGGGATTGATTCCTTGATTCCTCTTCTGTTGCTCCATTATTGATGTATAGAAATGTAACAGATTTCTATGTATTGACTTTGTATCCTGTGACTGCTAAATTCATTGATCAGTTCTAGCAATTTTTTTGGTAGAGTCCTTTGGGTTTTTTTTTTTTTTTTTTTTTTTACATAAAGTACCATGTCATATGCAAATAGTGAAAGTTTTATTTCTTCCTTACCAATTTGGAGGCTTTTTATTTCTTTTTGTTGTCTAATTGCTGTGACTAGGACTTCCAGTACTATGTTGAATAAAAGCAGTGAGACTAGACATTCCTGTCTTGTTCCTGACCTTAAAGGAAAAGCTCTCAGTTTTTCTTCATTAAAGATTCTTCTTAGAGTTTAAATAAGTATTCAGAACTTTGCTGTATTTATTGAGGTCGGTATTAACTGGTAGTTAAGAATATAGCCTCGATTGCCTGGGTGGCTCAGTCAGTTGAGCGGCTGACTCTTAATTTTGGCTCAGGTCACGATCTGAGGGTCATGAAATCAAGCCCCACAATGCAGATTCTGCTTGAGATTCTCTCTCTCCCTCTCCCTTTGCTCCTTCTCAAACACTATCTCTCTCTTCCCTTCTCTCTCTCTCAAATAAATAAATAAATTATATATATATATATATATATATATATATATATATATAGCCTTTAGGACCTGGATTCTAGTCCATCTCTGCACTGACTGGCTGTGTGACCTTGATGTAAGTTAACTGAGCTTCAGAGTTCTCCTTAGAAAACGGAGAAAATAATATCTATTTAATGGGGCTGTTGTAAGACAGAAATGACACGATGCATATAAAGTGCTTAGCACAGTGTCTGGTACTTGGTGAGCAACAAATAAAAGTGGCTGCTGCTGACCCTAGTTCAACTCTCAGAATTTGCACAACGGACCATAACTATTACAAGAACAGGATTCCTCAGGAGACTCCCATAACTTCCTGGCTATGGGTAGGCCAGAAATTCTCTGGGAACTGTTGAAACATTTGCTTCCAGATCTGATGAATTCCAGGGCTTGCGAAAAATGCAGAAGTGAAAATCATTAACTAGCATCTGCAAAAATCATTATATATGAATGGGTGAAAATTGTGTGTCAGTTCTCATTGGGTCTCAACCATATGCCAGTTCTTAATGTGTAGTTTTTACATTTATTTTGTACTTTTGCTTTGGGCTTTGTTCAGTTCTTCTGTTAACATTGGTGAGTTCCTTATGACCCCATGAACAAACTTGTTCATGTTCTACATTGAGAATGAAGACTCAATTATGAAAGGACAAATAGAACTTCAATTAGAAAAAGCTATTGTATGGCTTTACAGGTAAAAGGAAATGTGTGACCCAGTCGCAAATTCTCCGTTTTCCTATTTGTTTGAGACTATTTGGTTTTTGAAAGCTGGAAAGGATACCCTGTACGTTCCTGTACATTGTTCCCTTGGTTCTAAAATAAACACATGATTCTCATTATAAGAAAAAAAAAATTCTGTGACTATGTATGGTGACAGATGTTAACTACACTTACTATGATCATTTGCAATATATACAAATATCATGTTATTTTGTAGTATACATCTGAAACTAACATATATTGCTTGTCAACTTTCTCTCACTTGACAGTGAGAGAAAGCACAATGGGAAGCAGCAGAGGGAGAGGGAGAAACAGGCTCCCCACTGAGCAGGAAACCTGATGTGGGGCTCGATCTCAGGACCCTGCGATCATGACCTGAGCCAAAGGCAGAGGCCTTAACCCACTGAGCCACCCAGGTGCCCCATTAACTAGTATTTTTAAAAATTAAGTAAGATGAAGGAAGATACTAACAGATAAAAAGGTAAAATAAGAAACCAGAATAAAAATGAACAAGATTAAGTGAAAAGTTATGAAAAAAAAATGAAATGAACTGCATAAGAAAAAATTAGATTCAACCAGTTGTATGTATTAATAAGAAAAGACAAAATAGATTTTGAATGATTACATTGGAGGCTAAAAGGTTTAAGTAAATTAATATTGTTAAGATACAATCAATAATTTAATAGAATAGATATTAGGAGAATATAAACCAAATAAAAGTATGTGTATGTGTGTCTGTGTGTTTTATGTTGGCAACATTAAAATGATACAAATTCAAAAGCTTATTGCAGTCCTATAAAGTCAGTTACAGTTCTCAAAGTGAAAAAGCTACAAAGTTCAGAATTTGGCCTCTTTTCCACCACTCTGTGCATGAGATTGCTTCATGGGTCCCCTGGCTTATGGGTTCTGTGCCCAGAGACCTGAAGGGCTGCCAGGAGGCACCCAGGTTGCTCCTCTGTTCCCTTAACTGTTTCCTGTCACTGTTCTGACCAAGAGACACCTTTGTCAGGGGAAAACATACTCCTCAGAGAATGTTGACCCAAGAATTCCATTGCTTCAGGACATGGATGGAGCTAGAGACTATTATGCTAAGCAAAATCAGTCATCAGAGAAAGAGAAATACCATATAATTTCACTCATATGTGGAATTTTAAAACAAAACAAATGAACGAAGTGGGGTTTAAAAGAGAGAGAGAGAGAAACCAAGAAACAGACTCCTAACTCTAGAGAAAGAATTGAGGGTCACCCAAGGGGACGTGGGTGGGGGGATGGGTGAAATAGGTGAAGAGGATAAAGAAAGGCACTTGTGGTGTTGTTTGCAAGTACTGAAACACTGTACTGTATACCTGAAAATAATACAAACCTGTATGTTAGCTACCTGGAATTTAAATAAAAGCCCATAAAAAGAAAAAAAAAAAAAGAAGAAGAAAAGAAAAGAAATCCATTTCTTCAGCTCCACCCAGCAGGGACGAGCTTATTATGAAACGGGACTGATTTTGCATCATTTTGGCAGCAGATGTCAATCATTACATTGATAAAGAAATTCATTATTGAGATTCTATTGCACCTGATTTGGACAAGTCTTTTCTGCCTGTTCGTAGGCAAAGCTGTATTTTTCCCCAAATAATGTGGATACAAAGCCTTTGGGAAAATGTTTACCTAACAGTTATTGATGATAACAGTTAAAATGTTCAAAGCTGAATCAGATATGGCTTTTTTAACTATACTTTGGAAGTCAGAATTAGCATCAAGTAGCTCATTAATTAACATAAAAATATCAATGTTATTATTGATTAAAACAGTTCTAACAATATTATATTGCAAGTATTTGTAGTTTTATTATAAAGTCAACAGTATGCTCATATTCTCCACCCTGAAAATGTCTCATCACCTTATAACTCTAATCCCAAATTATTGTTTTGATTTAATGCCTTTTTATTCTCTTATAATTTTAAATGTTTCTTGTTTTTAACTGAATGAACATGAAGATATACTTAAATTTTTAAAGCTTTATCACATATCCTCTTTTCATGTGTTTTCTTTATCAGGCACTTCAACATTCTTTCCACATCTGAAACTTCTCACCTTAAACCACTTATCTAGATAGCTTTCAATCTTCTGCAGTCTCTGGGGTGTAATCACTCACTAGGGAGGATGCCTCCCTACCTTTTTATTTTTCTCTAGATATTGCAGTGTTACTAGGCCTCCCTTTAAAAATATTGCATAGTTTGGTTTGGAAGAAAATGATATCATTTGTAGCTATTACTGGAAAAGTTTGTCATCACCTCAGTAATATTCCTCCTGGTCATTTCATATCTTGGCAGTGGTATGCCCTTCAAAAAAACATAATAAAGTAATGGAATTGAACTCTCCCCAAGTATTCCTTAAGAGCCTATTTTTGTCCTGAAAACCTTCCTTAAATTTTTTTTCTGCCTAAGTTCAAAAACCCATTCTTGCCTCTATTCTGACAGAGAGGCACAGAAAATGTTTTCATAGGACAAGTGTATTTAAAGGTGTCCATTGGTGTGGCAAGGATAGGGTCACACAGAGAAACCCTCATCAGCAAATGTGCCCTCAGAGGATGACCCTGTAGAAATCACTGGAATACACAATGTTGGAAAAATTTACAGCTGGTTTATCAAGAGGAGGTACTGGACATCTAGCCATAAACTCGGTGCTGACCTGATTCAGAGCTGAGAAAAGGTAGAATCCCGTAACAATCATTCACAAGAACCTGTTTGAAGAAAAAACACCACCTCTTTGTACGGAACTTAGATTTCTGTAACTGGACATTTCATTCTAGAACTTGGATGAGAAAAAAAAAAATGTTTGTGATATTTAAAGAGAGTCTGTCTGGTAGAACCTAACATTGCAGAATTTTAAAATGTATTATAGTAGTTCCATGGATACTGCTTTTTCTTAACAAAACTGTGATTTTTTTTTTTTAAACTCTCCTAGCACACAGAATGACTGTGCAAAATGCAAGTCAAGATACAAGGAAATAGTTCTAAGTTCAGTAAGGAAAAAGATAAAACTGAATTTAAAGTTATATAATAATAAACATTTACATAGCATTTCCTGAGTCAATCTCTGCTTTCAACACTTCATGTATTCTAACACATATAATCTTCCCAAGAAAACTGTAAGCTTAAGTTTACTATAAATTCCATTTTTCAGATGTGGAAACCCAAACACAGAAACCAGCTTATATTCACAGAGAACAATTATTTCAACCCAAGGAGTCTGACCCTGGAGCTGAACTCAGAAACATTAAGCTACACTGTCTCTTAATTCTCTTCATTGAGCTTCTATGTGTACAAGAGCACAAGAATCATGTCTAATATTTCCACATAAGCAGTGCTGGGATGGAAAAAAATCAAAAGTGAGGAAGCGTGACATACTATCAAAATAAAAAAATGAGAGCCCAGATGTCGATCAACACGTGAATGGAAACAGAAGATGTGGTGTACACACACACACATTGGAATATTATGCAGCCATCAAAAACCATAAATCTCACCATTTGCAAAAACGTGGAAGGAACTAGAGGGTATTACACTAAGTGAATTAAGTCAATCAGAGAAAGACAATTATCATAGAATCTCACTGATAGGAGGAATCTGAGAAATAAGACAAGGGATCACAGAGGAAGAGAGGAAAAAATGAAAACAGACAAAACCAGAGAGGGAGACAAACTATAAGAGACTCCTAATCTCAGGAAACAACTTGAAGTTTGCTGGAGGGAAAGGGGGTGGGAGGGATGGGTGGCTGGGTGATGGACATTGGGAAGGGTATGTGCTATGGTGAGCACTGTGAATCGTGTAAGACTGATGAATCACAAACCTGTACCCCTGAAACAACATTATATTTTAATTAAAAAATAAAATAAAAATACAATTTTTAAAAGTATCATTGGGAACTAAACATTTAAACAGAGCCAGAGAAAATACCACCAAGACATTAAAATGTATTTCTTAGAGGGAAAATATCACTGGAGAAAAAAAAAAATGGTTTTAGCTTTCTAATGAAGGCCTTGGAAGTCAGAGTCCTTATGCTGCATGCAAAAAATAAATTTGCAGAAGATGCCAACTGATGTGCTTTGTTTAAAGATAAATTTTAAATATTTGACTTAGACCTTCAGAACACAGACTCAGTAACATTTAGTCATTAGAGATACATCTGTCCCAGCAAAGACATAATTTTCTAACACATAATATACATTTTAACAATAATATGCTTTAAAATATATTAGGTTAGCAATGATACGAGCATAATAACTCTTACGTTTACTCAGTGTATCCCTAAGTTCAGTGCTATTACTTTCAACCACAAAGCTTGTCATAACTTGCTTTTATTCGTGTAGCATACTGATGATCCCATCAGTACCAGAAAATAAATCAGAATAAAATAAAATTAAATCCAAAATTCAAGAAGGCCAAGCATTTATAAGAAACCAGTGCTTCTTACTCAGTTGAAGAATTGAGTAGACAAAAAGACCTAATGGATTGCTATCATTGGCCCATTCAATCTTTGAACCAAGCTAAGACCCTTCTAATGGTCCTCAATTCAAGGACAGTGAAAACATGTTGATTTGGAGGAAGGAGATAAATTGGAACTGTTGAAAACTTTATTCCTCAAATGTCTTTTTGCCACTGAAACCATGAGGCTCCAGTGGGCTGGAGCCACAGACCTTCCTACCAAAGTGGAGAGTAAAGTGAGGCTGAGAAGAAAGGGTAGAAGCAGGAGGAAAGGGTGTCTGGGTGGCTCAGTGGATTAAAGCCTCTGCCTCTGGCTCAGGTCATGATCCCAGGGTCCTGTTGTGATCTTGTGATGTCTGTCTGTCAAATAAATAAATAAAATATTTTTTAAAAAGATTTTTTTAATTTAAATTTAAATTTAACATTTTTTAAAAAAGACACCTAGCCAACTGAGCCATCCATATAAAATATATTTTTTAAAGATTTTATTTATTTATTTGACAGAGAGAGATCACAAGTAGGCAGAGGCAGGCAGAGAGAGAGAGGGGGAAACAGGCTCCCTGCTGAGCAGAGAGCCCGATGCGGGGCTTGATCCCAGGACCCTGAGATCATGACCTGAGCCGAAGGCAGAGGCTTAACCCACTGAGCCACCCAGGCACCCCAATAAATAAAATCTTTAAAAAAAAAAAAGAAGAAGAAGAAGCAGGAGGAAGGAGTGTGTTCTAAATGTTCACAGTGGTGAGCCACTGGTCAGTGCAAGACGATGCATCTGAACAAAGGTAATTCCCTAAAGGGTCACACACAGTCTTTCCAATTCAAAAATTTTAAAAATCTGGATGCCAGAACTTTCAATATCCTATTAAGTGGTATAATAAACCTTCAAATATATCCTATTCAAGATCCATTTGCCCTTTACAACATGTGGTAATGCCACTGCAGGAGAATTTTCTCATAGGCCTAGAACATGGGTTGGCCTTTTTATATTTTCTAAAGCAGGTATTTTCAAAAAGGGGTAGTTACTGCCCCTTTGGGGACAAAGGGACATCTGTGGAAATGTTTGAGGTTGTCCCAATTACCAGAGGGACACTGTTGTTATCTTCTATGCTAAATGTCCTGCTATGTGTGAAACAGGGCACATAATAAAAAATAATCTACCCAAAATGCCAGTAGTGCTTCTATCAAGACTAGGCCATGGAGTGTAAGACATTAATTGAAATGTTACACAGAAGATCAAAATGTAAAATGGATAAGATCAAAATCACGTGACAATGAAATGACAAAATTTTGGCAGAATGCCCATAAAAATCACAAAGAGAACGGGAGGTTTGCTGCCACCCACTTAATGCTGTTCCTGAAATTCTGACTATGCACAAGGATAGGAAACAGAAAAAAAAGAATTCTTTTAAAAATTGTTAGAAATAATTAAGTTATTAAAATGCATAGATACTGATTTACACTCAGCTAATCATAGCCCAATACACTAATAACAATAGGAAAATCAAATGACGATACAATTTACAATAATGATAAAAATACAAAGTGCCTATGTATAGCCTTGATTAGAAAAGTAGGATCTGTTTGAAAAAACTATCTGAGAGAAAAACTATCAGAGAGAGTGGTATGGAAGACATCATTGTTCTAGGTGGAAAAATAATCGGAAAGCCATGTATTCTTTTTTTTTTTTTTAAAGATTCTATTTATTTATTTGACAGAGAGAGACCACAAGCAGGCAGAGAGGCAGGCAGAGAGAGAGAGAGGGGAGGAAGCAGGCTCCCCGCTGAGCAGAGAGCCCGACGCGGGACTCGATCCCAGGACCCCGAGATCACGACCCGAGCCGAAGGCAGCAGCCCAACCCACCGAGCCACCCAGGCGCCCCCCATGTATTCTTTATCAAGCAATTTATTGGAGTTCCAATCTATAGTCTTGCAGTTCCAACCTATAGTCTTTTCTTCCTTTCTTTCTTCCTCCTTTCCTTCCTTTCTATATTATTTTCTCCTCCTACTTCTCCTCCTCTTCCTCTTTCTTCCTCTTCCTCTTCTTCTTCTTTTACTTTACAAAATTATTGCTGTACCTATCTGGGAAAATAAGTAGGTAACTGTTATATAATGAGAATTTATCTGACCTTTACCTCTGGTTCCTAGGAGGAAGCTGTAAATCCCTTGGAATTTCCTGAGTCATAAAAATATCTTTGTTATTCAAGGTGGACCCATGATGATACCTGAATTATGCAAATGAAGTGACTCATGGAGGACCCTAGTTTAGATTCAGGATGGGCGTTGGTCATGCTAGAAAGACCAACCACATCATTAGAAGGTTGAGGCTCTGAGCCACATGATACCAACTCAATCTGCTGACGTCAGAGAAAGGGAGGAGTGGACAATGATTCAAGCAACGATTCCTATCTAATGAAAACCCAGTAAAAACTCTAGACACCTGAAGCTTGGGTAAACTTCCCTGGCTGTTTATCATGCATTGATGTGTCAAAAGTGTGATGTGTTCTAAAGACATGTAAGCTTCACATTGAGGACCCTGCTAGACTTTGCCCTATGCATTGCTCCCTTTGGCTGGTTCTCATATGCATCCTTTATAATAAAACTATAATCATAAATAGAGTGCTCAACTGAGTTCTGTGAATCTTTCTACTAAATTGTTGAAACAGAGGGGGTTGTGGGAACCCATTAATTTGTAGTTGGTCAGAAGTGTGAGTAACCTGAGAGCACTGGAGGCTGTGCCTTATATGTGAAGTGAGGAGAGAACTGTGGATAACTCTGTCCTTAACCTGGGAATTCCATACTAACTCCAGGTAGTCAATGTCAGAATTGCTTTGCAAAAATAATAGAAAAAAAAATTTTCAGTTCAGGCAGTAAAATTCAACTCTATCCTTATACAGAGAACAATCTATTTTTGTCCCATTGATCTGCCTGTTTATTCTACAAGACTTAATTTCAAAGAAGGAATTCTAAACCAATATTCCCCATTGAAGACATTCATAGTTTCTCATGATTCTGCACTCCTGTAAGCAAAGATTACCTTGGTTCTGGACTGTCATAGATATTTAGCAAATAGCCTTGGAAGATGGGGATAGTATTTCCCAGCAGAGTAAAAAGCGGACGTGCTCATTGTCCATTATATAAGGTTTCTCTAAGCTCAAGACTTTTCCCTGACGATGCAACCCACTATGTGTGCAGTATCACCTAAACTTTTTCATATTGTCTTGTGGGAGTTGGGCCTTGGAGGACTGGCACAAAATAATTTTGATACTCTGCCTTCTGATACTACTAAAATAAAATCTTTTCTTTCAGACCTGATGTTTTAGTTTGTATGTAGGGTAAAATCTTTGACCCTTCATTCTTATTGACACCTCAATCTTCTTGCACCTGCCTCCACAAAAATACTCCTGGCAAAGCATTATAGCTACTCCAGCCCTATGTTCCATCTCAAGAATAAATACGAATATAGCCTCACATGTATTTACTCTGGTCTCTTTTCAGGAAGCTAAAAGTGGTTAAGGATCTTTCCCAAAGAGTGGCATAGAAAGCATTTCAAACATTTAGTAAGAATTCAGTAAATGTGAAAATGTTTGGAAAAGTTGAATTAACTTGAATTTCTTAACTGAGATTAAAAGAAATAGGGTTGAGTTTGGGAGAAGTAAGAAATATTAAACAACTTGAGTTAGCTTAATCAAAAAACCAAAAAATGTATGAGTGAATGAATCATTAGTTTGTATGTAGACATTTCAAGATAGCTCGGAAGACAGAAGTTTGATAGATAATAGATATTTAGATGCATGCATAGATACATGGGTACAGAGATATTGTCTTCTAAAACCTAAGGGCAGTTATGTGGCTGGAAAACAGAACGGGTCAGAGATCAGGAAATAAAAACTTTTAGGAAACTAGTAAGAGTCCTTCTTTTCACGGTCCCTTTTAAAACTGGCTTTCTCTACTTAATTCACAGAGCAGACTGTTACTATGGTACGGTTCCAATCTAACACAGAGACTAACTGTCCCTTCCAGAGCCCAGTTCTCAACTCTCATAAGAAATGGACAAGTTTAGGTTGGGTCAGATGTCTCTTTCTGATCTAATTAACTCTGCTAGGAATTTCAGTCAAGTAAGACAAATATAATTCATGGGCACCCACTGCTATGGTGAGCATGAGTTCTGAGAAGAAAGGGATTAGGCAGAAACTTCAAGAGATGTGTAGTAGAGTGAGTCATTTGACATATTGAACAGGATGATTAATTACTGCAACAGACAGAACACAGGTAAAGCACATGCCATTGACTGTAAAGCCCTGCACCTTCATAGCCACATATTTCCCATGTGTTCAGGTCAGGGTAAAAGGGAGTTAATTCCTTATATTCATCTGATAAGAAATAAATATTCACATAAATATGCTAGCTCAGGGTTTCCCAAAGCTAGCCCTCTAGAATACTGAACCTGGGGCACACAGACTTGTTATCTATACTCACTGAGATACTTGCAAAATGCCAAGCTAAGTACAGGCTTGCTTTATTTATTTATTTATTTATTTATTTATTTATTTTACTTTTATTTATTTATGTGAGAGAGATTGAACACAAGTCGGAGGAGTGGCAGGCAGAGGGAGACGGAGAAGCAGACTCCCCACTGAGCAGGGAGCTCCCAGGCCCCCAGCGTCATGACCTGAGCCAAAGGCAGACACCTACCCAACTGAGCCACTCAAGTGCCCCTAAATACAATCTTCCTTTTATTCAAATATTTAAGATTCTTAATGTATAAATGTTCACTAAGAATCTCTAGGAAAGGGATTTAGTATGAAAGATTTCCCAAATATGTTTAACCATTTTTCAGACTATAAGAACACTAACTGTATGCTATCTGCATAGCATATTTTATTTTCCAAATAAAATCTAAACATAATTGTATAACTCCCTCGACAACCTCGAATAAAATCCTATTATTTTGACATAAATGGGTTGGGTTCTTATGTTGTTCTATTTTTAACACCACTGGCCACATGCAGATGGGGAAATGTCTCGTATTATAATACAGTACAGTATTTGTACATTAAAATATAGCTCAAATAAATTGGTGTAAACCCAATTTTTTTAACATAATGAGTCATTATGTTAGGAATTGTAATGTAGTAGTTTAATAGGTACATGAATTGAATCAGAACACTGTTCATATAAACGCGGAAGAACTGGTTGTTGATGCTAAATTGGTAGTAAAATTGTCTAAATATACCTGACATTGATGATAAATTTTAGTGTATGCAAAAATATTTTGATTGTTACTAGGAGGTCTTTGTTCATGGACATTATAGCTAGAAAACTAAAATGATGCCCAGAAAATTCAAAATGATCATTTTATTATAATTCGATTCTTATCTATTCAATTTGTATGTGTGTGTGTGTCGGGCAAGCCTTGGTATGAGTGTACATAACACTAACTTGGGACACCCACAGTTAGAAAGAAATATTTCTAAACCTGGAAATTGAGAATGTAATACAAGTCTCATTATTTCAGACCCTGTATCCTCTCATGAAACTAATTTGATAGGAGACCTAGGGAAGTTAAATATAGCCCATATTGTTACTATTAACAAACCTTCTTCTGCAAGTAAAGAATGTTCTGGCCAAATGAGTGTCACAATCTCTGCTGGAAAGATGAGTCTCATTACTTGATCATTCTGACCATTAGATGAATTGTAAAAACCAAAACCTAGACCATAGTTTTTGAGATAGCAATCCCAACCTCCCTTAAAGCTCAATGTTGCTATTTGGAATGCAAATCTTTTGCTGGGGAAGTTGGACTTCCTGGTATAGCTTCTGACCCTGTTAATAAATTACTTTCACTTTCCCAAAGGTAATATATATGCAGTTCCGTGGATTATTTAGTCCTTTGTTAATCAAGTCTTTAAAAAACACCTACAAAACTGAGAGGGGCAGGAAGCATAGGAAGGGACTGGTACAGAGGGCATAAACACCATAAATTACTCATTTTCTCAAAGAGCTTTCATCAAATAGGCAATATTAGACCAGGAACACCAATGACAAAAAGCTATATTATATAATTAAGAACAAAAACTCTGATAGTTCAAGAACTATAAAAGAAGATTGTGAGGGGCGCTGGGGGTTTTAGTTGGTTAAGCATCCAACTCTTGATTTTGGCTCAGGTCATGATTTCAGGGTCTTGAGATCAGTCAGTCTCCAGGCACAGTGGGGAGTCCACTTGAGATTCTCTTTCTTCTTCTCCTTCTGCACCCCTCTGCTCTCACTCTCTCTCTCTCTCTCAAATATAAAAATAAAATCTTTTTAAAAAAAGATTGTGATAAAAGAGAAACAAAATAAGTAGGGGAAAAATGTCTTGGAGAAGGTAAGACAAAAGTAAATTTTAAGGTTTTTCTTTCTTTCTTTCTTTCTTTTTTTTTTAGAGAGAGAGAGAGAGTGTGTGTGTGTGTGTGTGTGTGTGTGGCATGCACATGCACATGCATGTAGAAGCAAGGTTGTGGGGATAGGGGTGGAGAGGGAAAGAGAGAATCTTAAATAGGTTCCATGCCCAGCATGGAGACCAACACAAGACTGATCTCATGATCCTGAGATCATGACCTGAGCTGAAATCAAGAGTGGATGCTTAACCAACTGATCCACCCAGATACCCCCACTTTAAGCTTTTAATAGAACTTGAAGGATGAGAAAGATAAGAACTTAAATTAAGGTAATGTGATAGAGAAAGGAAGGAGAATAAACATAGGACAAAGAAAGAAAACGGCATGCCTGGATTTGAAGATTGTTTTTAAGGACTAGTGGGGCTCAATTAAATTCATAAGATGAACCTTAAAATTTAAGCATGGAAAATTCAATTTGGTGTGGTAGAAACTAAGAAGACACTATAGACTATAGAGCAGAGATTGAAATTTTTAAAAACCTATCAACTTAAAATATTTTACCCAAGAAAAGTAGCTTTCAAAATGAAAGTAAAATAAAACCTTTTTCAGACTTAAAAAAGATGAAAGAATTTATTTCTAGTAGACTCTTCAAGCTAATTAAGGAAAGTCTTTTAAGCAGAAGGAAAATGACACCAGATAAAAATATGAGTCCATACAAAGAAATGAAAAATACTAGAAGAATAAAAATAGAAAAAGTAATTGAAAAGATTTTCTATCTTATTATTTAAATGTCTTTAAAACATAATAGGCTGTTTAAAGAAAAAATAGTAACAGTATAGTATGGGGTCTATAATATATGTAGAAGTAAAATGTATGACAACAGTGTCACAAAGGCCAGGAGGGGAGGAGATATGGAAGTATAGTGTTGTGAGGTTCTTACACTATGCCTGAAGTTATATACCATTTAGGGGGAACTGCGATAAATTAAACACGTACACTTTGAGCCCTGAAGCAACCTTAAGTACACACACACACACACACACACACAGATGCCCAGAGTTATAACTAACAAACCAATAAGAAAGTTAAATGAAATAATAAAAAAAAATTACTCCAAAAGAAGTCAGAAAAATTAATAAAGAAGAACAAAGAACATATGGAAATATAAAAAACAAAGGACAAGATGGTAGATTTATGCTCAACTATATCAATAATCACATTAATTATTAATTATATAAATCCTCCAATTAAAGGGCTGAAATTGGATTAAAAAAAAAAAAAAGCTAGACCCCAATATATGCTGCCTGGAAGAAACCCACTTTAAATATAAAAACAGAACTAGACCAAAAGTTAAAAAATGGGAAAATACATGCCATCTTGGCCCTGATCACTAATATTAAAATCAGATAATACAGATTTTAGAACAAAAGTATTACCAGGGATAAAAAGTTTTATTTAATAAATGATATGGTACTTGATTCATTCAAAGGACCTAGGATTCAAAATGTTTTTGCATCTCATAAAAGCTTCAAATTACATGAAACAAAAATGATAAATATCTAAAGAAAAATAGACAAATCCACAATTATAATTGGCAATAACATCATACCAACCATAATAATTGATATAATGAGAAGACAAAAAACCAGTAAGGATACAGGAGACAACACTATCAATTAGTCTGATCTAATTGGAAATTACAGAACATTCCACTATAAACAACAAAATACACATTTTTTGAGTGCAAATTAAACATTTACCAAAATAAACTATATTCAAGGCCATAAAGCAAGTTTTATTCATCCTGAAAGGATTCATGTTATACAAACTATGTTGGATAACCTTAGTGGGATTAAATTAGATTGGCATTAGTATTAGTATTAGAAAGATATCTGAAAAATCCCAAATATTTGGAAAATAAATAATATGCTTCTGGGCAATCCACAAGTCAGAGAAGAAATTTTTAAAAATCAGAAAATATTTTGAATGAATGAAAATATGGGATGTAGCGAAAGTAGTACTTAGGGGAAAAATAGTGCAGCAATGACTATATTTGAAAAGAAAAAAGGCTTCAAACTAATAACTTCAATTTATACATTAAGAAACAAACAAAAAAACTAGAAAAAAGAAAAGTAACTCAACTTAAGCAGAAGAAAGGAAATGATCAAAGCAAACATCAATAAAATAAACAACAGAAAAAATAGAGAAAGTCAATGAAATAAAAAACTGGTTCTTTATGACGATCAACAAAACTGATAAACTAGCCAGACTAACTGATAAGGAAAAGCAAAGTGAAAACATGAATTGCCAACATCAGAAATGAGAAGTGACATCACTACATATCCTATAGACACTAAAAGGATTTAAAAAAAAGAATATTATGAACACGTTTATGCCAATAAACTTAACTTAGATAAAAGGGAAAATATCATGGAATGTCTACCAATCCTCACTCAAGAAGTAAATAACTGGAATTACTCAATATCTATTTAAAATTAAATTTTTAGTTAAAAACTGAAATTCCTACCAAATGGAATTCTCCTAAATATCAAAGGAAGAAACACTACTGCTACTAAACAAAGTCTTTCTTTGATAAAGTTGAAAGGAAAGAAACACTTCCCAATTCATTCTATAACGCTAGCATGACCCTCAAACCAAATTCTGAAAAGACACTACAGGAAAACAGCATACTAATATCCCTCATGAATGTGCATGCAAAATTTCCAAGCAATCTGAAGTCCTATCTTATTTCCTTGATGGTTATAAAGTAATTGCTCCCTATGTTCTCACTTTTATAGTCAAAATTGGTTTATATACCTGTCAGCCTCGTTGTGCCTTTAGAATTTGTAAAGGGATACATTTTCCAGGTTTGAGGCCATTTTTTGTTAAATTTTTTATGAAGTTTGACAAACATGAAGAAAAGTGCCTGTTCATAGAGCTCAATGAACTTTCATGCACTGCGCACACCCATGTAACCAAATCCAGATCAAGAAACAGAATCTCACCAGCACCAGAAGGCCCTCATGCACCTGTCACTACCTACCCCCTCTAAGAGTAACCACTATTCTGAATTCAAAGAGAGAAGATTAGTTTTCACTCATTTAGTTTTACCGTCAACATTAAAAACAAAACAAAACTCCGTTTGACAGTCATTTGGAAGTAATCTCTAGACTTTTTTGAATAACCATTGATTTCATTAAAATATATTTTGTATGTATCCCCCACTATTTATTTACAAGTTGCATGAGTAGTTTCTAAAAATCATGCATTATTATTTCCCAGCCTATATATATTTAGGGCAATGTCCATCATTAATGTAAATCCATGCTTTAAATAGACTTCTTGATAATTGAACTACTGCAATAGACTTCTTGTATCTGATTGGATCAGGATTATTTCTTTCCTTGAAATATAGGTATGAAGAATTGACTTTTATTTGCGCTTGATTCTAATATAATCTCCATTTGAGTTTTCTATAGGAGAGAGAATCTCTTTTGGCTATTTGTCCATTTTGTGAAGGTGATTTTAGTTTAAAATAATTATATTCTGTGAGTCCGTTTAGCTGAGCATACATAAATTACAAAATATTCCATTTTGCGGGGAGACAGCAGATGAATGACAGCGTCACTCTCAATTCCTTCATGGGATATATATTAGTCAGGGTTCTCCAGAAATACAGAACCAGCAGGATATAGATGTCTGTGTATGTGTGTGTGTGAGTTTGTGCACACATAATATCTGGCATGTTGGCCCAGCCAAAAAGACATAAAATTAACCATGCTAGGATAAAACTCATCCTTTGGCAGGAAGACCTCCCCCAATCCTAATACACTGACCAAGTGAAGACTGTTGGGCCAATATAGGTTTCAAAAATTAACAAACTATAATGTCTTAATTTCTAATTTAAACATGATATATAATATGTACATATAAATATAATTTGAATATTTAAAAATACAAATAAAAGTTATAATAAATTTCTCAAAGCCAAACCTTTTAATATACCACTGTGGTTTTTTTTCTAAATGATGGGAGGATTTTTAGAGAAGCAGTACTGATAGGAGTGAATTTAAGTCTTAGTTTAAACAATTTGGTAAAATAAAATCTTTGGTATTGATTTATGTCATCATCCCAAATTTTGTTCATTTATTTTACTCATCTATACTTGGCCATTACCTACACTTCAAGTCTATTGGAACCCAACCTCTTAATTAAACCTCTTAATTAAATGATCTGGAAAGCCACTTAACTCATGGGAAACTAAATTTTCTGTGAAATGTAAGTGCCTTCTTTTATAACATGTAAAATCCCCTGTAGTTTAATTACTTTATCCATTGTATTTGAAGGCCTTCAGAGAAGTCTAAGATTCATTCATATTTGGCCAGTGGATATTTTCATGTGCTATATTTTGGGTAAGGAAGAATTTGCTATTTAAATCCTCTAACAAGAGGAAATGGATCTACTTCAGACAACTGAGTCATAACAAACTCAGTTTCATTTTTATTAGGATTTCATTCTGAGAAATAGCTGGTGTCATTGCTTGCTTTGTTCTCTGTGGTGATTCAATTTCACCTCTGTATATAAAATAGTGGGGCAACACTATAGTCTGAATAGTTTTGGCTTATATTTGGGCTTCTATAGTTTCGTTGTAATAGTTTTGCTTGGCATCCAAATTCTATGTAAGTCCAGTTTATATTCCCCCTCAACTGAATAATTACTAATCACCACATTTCCATAGTCCCTGCCAACATTTTTTCCTTTCAGTGGTACTGGAAAGTAGTTTTTGTTCTGATTATGTTTGTTTGCCAAAGGCATTTATTAAGACTTGATAAAGGCTCTAAATGGGCTACATTTTCTTCAGCTGGTTCCGCTCATATTCAAGGTCTTGACCAGCCCAGTTGGTTGGTTGTTTTAATTCAGAGTTGCTGTTTTTCCCCCTGTTACGTGCTTTCAAGATCTGGAAAGTTTTAGGGGATTGTTTTGTTTTGTTTTAAATCAACTATGGGCTCTTTTGAGAACCACAGACGTAGCCAAAATAACTTCACTTGTTGAGAGTATAACGTAAGTTAAAAAAAGCTCAGGCTTTGAACTCTTGGGCCAAATACACTACTGGTTTGAGTCCTGGCCCCTAACATATTTAGCTCTCTGTGCTCTTGTTGCCTTGTCTTACAGATGGGGAAACTAAGAGCTACCTAACTTAAAAGGTTGCTATAATTACTACCATACACACAGTAGGTGCTGAATGTTTGTTACGGAGGGCTAGATATACTCTGTCTTAGGAGTAAGTAACTCGGTAAATTAAATCACTTAGATAGTAAAATCTGTAGTTGGCCAGTTGAATTAGTTGATAGGATGTTGCCGTCTCCATACAGATACCCCTTTAAATTAAAAGAATGTAACTTAGATGAGTTAGATAAGCTTAAAGCTTCCCCCAGGAGTAAATACTTATGAGGAACCTATGTGTCTTTAAGTTACTCAGGTAAAATGACTGGTCACTCTTAGAAGTTCTTAATTCCAAATTACCATATTTTATCAATGTAAAGACATATTTATTCACATCTCATCATCTGTGATATTAGGATGCATTTTACAATCTGTGACTAAACAACAATCATGTCAGCCAGGCCTCACCTGAACATAGAACTCAGTCTTAGCTTTAATATTCTCATCACTTCAGTTGAGCTAAATATCTGGTTGATACTATATGTGTTGAGTTTAACTGCTTTTTTGAATGTCTTTTAAATGATTACAATATAATTCAGTATTAAAACCCAAAGGTTACTGTGTTTGCAGGAAAGCATGAAAGAAGATGAAGCTGTTGTATATACATTTGGTACTAAAGAGGTAGATGTTCATCTTTGAAGGGATATTCACAATTCCATGTTTTCTTGCAATGCAACAATCAAAAATGCTTTATAAACCTAAGGAAGGATGATACAAGCATGAAATGTTATGATAGGTTTGTTCCTGAAATACATACAACTATTTGTTGATAATTTCTAATAAGATCAGTAGTTTGGGGATTAAAAAATAAAACAACCTACAGATTATACTCAAAAAAATCTTTAAAGAAATTCCACATCCTCAACACTTTTGATAACCCAGAGGGGAATACAGTGTAGAAAAATACAGACATCAATAACTCTAAGTTGAAGAGTGAGTCAGAAACATTGGACTCAATGCAAAGAAGTTTAAAAAATATCTTCATTAAGTTACTGTCTTAATATTTTCCTTGTTATACTTAAATGAGAGATCAATGATTTTTTTAAATTACATTTAAAAGTCTAAAAAAGCTCTTCCAATAAATAGAAAATAAACAATCTAAGTTATATAGAGACATTGTGTATAGCTTAATTGGCTGCATTGTTTTCTTCTTTTGTGATATACAAAATAATACCGTAAATTAAATTGATGAAACATATTTGATGAAATATAATAAGCATTAGTATCAGTGTAAACCAGTACTTTTTAAACTCTCTTAGTAAAAGGGCTTATTGTATTAGTTTATAATCCATTACAACTATTTTGTTTTGGGTTTTTTTTCAAGATTTTATTTGACAAAGAGAGAGAAGCAAAGAGCACGAGCCAGGGGGAGAGACAGAGGGAAAGAGAGCAGCAGACTCCTCGCTGAGCAGGGAGCCCGATGTGGGGCTCTATCCCAGGACCCCGTAACCATGACCTAAAGTGAAGGTTGTGATGCTTAACCAGCTGAGACACCCAGGTGCCTCAAATTCATTACAAGCATTTTGTAAAGTATTAAAAAAATGAAATTAAGAAAAATATATATAAGCTAATTCTTTAAATTATTAGATACAACACATGCAAAATTACTTTGTTAATTGCTTTAAAATGTCCCAGTGCTTCCTGTTACTTTCTCAACTCGCCTTGCACTGGACCAGAAGCCATTCACGGACCAACAGAGTTCGTCAACCATGCTTTGAGTGTTCCTGACCTTTCCTACCCTAGAAGTGATTTCATTATTGAACGTCAAGTATGCTCAGTGATGCCAGATGGAGTTCACAAAAAGATGAGCTTTAGGTTTTCTTTCTCAAACCTGACAATATGATGTCCTATAACTGATTGAACTTTACATAAAAGTTTATAAAACACTGGCACCTATGAAGCCTTCATCAAGTCAAGCTGGTTGTGTAAGTTCAAGGCTTTGGTACACACTATCTACCTCAAACATACATATATTGGTAATAGAGACCACATCAACAACAAAAACATAGCTCATCTCAAAAACAAGATAAGCATTTTCATTGGACAGAAACACAAAGCAAAAAGCAGGGACAAGACCAGCAGGCAACAATAGCCAAGAGGTTAGCCACCAGTGAGAAAGAGGTTCCCAAAGTACTCCATGCAAGAAGGCAATAGATGTACTCATGCCTCAAAGCCAGAGGCTGCAATGAGATCCGAATTTTATATAACCTTATTTCTTCTAATTTACATTTACATTATTCACCAGATTATGAATAAATGTGATTTAATGCTAAAACTCTGTATAAATCAAGTCACACACACACTCACACACACGCACACACACGCACGCACACCTGCCAGATCTTTTAACTTGATTTTTTTTTTTTTAATTTAGAAACCCTAGGCTACATTGAGGGAGAATCTCTGAAACCAGGTAACTAAGTAAAGGTGGTTTGTAAATCCACCTTGAGCAGGTACAGAAGTTAGCACAGGAAACAGTGCTATATCAACATGGGAATCCCATGAACTAAAGCCATGTTCACCTCACCCAAGTTTCTGATGAAAAAACAAACTCCTTTTGAAACTTACCTCCTGCATCTCTCCACTGGTAAATCATAAGTCTTAGTCATCTAGTATCCTTTTACTAAAATTACTACTTGTCTTGTTCACCAAGTCACATGGTATAGGAGAGGACAGATCCTAATATTCTAAATTCTGTGAAATTGTGTGAAGTTTCTCACAATTTAAACAAACATGGTTATGCTTTTAAATTTAGAATGTAAATATATATATATAAATAGTTTTCTTTAGTCCATTCAGTACTTCTTCATTCATCTTCTGACTAGACTTTTTTTTTTTTTTTAATTTTATTTGACAGACAGAGATTACAAGTAGGCAGAGAGGCAGGCAGAGAGAGAGAGTAGGAAGCAGGCTCCCTGCTGAGCAGAGAGCCTGAGGCGGGGCTTGATCTCAGGACCCTGGGATCATGACCTGAGCTGAAGGAAGAGGCTTTAACCCACTGAGCCACCCAGGTGTCCCTTCTGACTAGACTTTAAAAACTATGTCTTATGAACTGTCACACTTAAGGTGTGTTTCAGTGTACACACTTCTTGCACACATGGCTTAGACACATGGCCTTGTACATCACCTGGCATATAATTCCTTGTTTGTACTTGAAGGGTAAGAGAGGCTATATAGGTATTTCAGTGCAAAGAGTAGAAGGGACAGGACTAAACACATCTTTATTCCCTGAACTATGGATAAAATACTAGAAATAAGTATTGCCGCTTTTTCAAGAGATTTGAAGCATCACCCTTAACCCTGAAATCCATTAAGGAAAAGATTCCACACATATCAGCTCAACTAAAAATGGTTTGGGACAGTCTGTTTCTTTCAAGGTTATAAGCTAGGATAAATAATGAAGAGACAATTGAAATGTCCTAGTTTACATCTTAGCAATTAAAAAGTATCAAAAACAAACCATAAAATGCTTATAAGACTTACATGTTTAGCCAAGCACTTATAAATTAGGTTTTTTTTTTCTTTTTGGCTCCTAAAATAGGAATTCCTCACATCATTTAAGAGATGGGGAGAAATTTTTTTAACTATTTTTCTCTTGGTTCCTCTTATTGTGTGGCTTTTCACAGAATCTCAGTGAGTGGAGCCCTTCTCAATCCCATTTGCCAAACCAGACTCTTGACGAAAAAAAAAAAAGAAAAGATTAAACTAGTTATAACACAGGCTTATTCCCAAATAATGGCTGAAATTAATGTGTTTCTAACTATTCAAATGGCCAAGTGATGTTTAAAGTCCCCCTCTAAATAAAATAAAATAAAAACAAAAATATAAAATCCCTTGCTACATAAAAGAGAAACTTGCCGGAACTCACTCAGTGTTAGTCCTTTCCTGAAAATGATGTCTCCATTCTTGCAGATTACCCAGCCCCCAATAAATCAATTGTAGTATACAGATACAAAGTCATAGTTTGGTAGTTGGCATATGCATTTAGATTCAGGATTCCTACTGCTTTGAAAAACATCTAGCAGTATCCATCAGTTGACATTTATAGGTATATCAGTTGGAGAACTGGGGGTATTTCCCTGTGATGTGAGCACAAGAATTGGGTCCAGCAAGCCATGAAGCTGAAGAAGAGAGCATGAACCAGAGAAGAGGGTCTTGTGTCAAAGAGATTCCTGCGAACTCAGAAACAGTGTAAAATGGTGTTTGCTAGGGGCTGGAGGGTCAGGGAAATGGGAAGATGTTAGTCAAAGAGTACCAACTTTCAGTGTAAGATGAATCAGTTCTGGGAATTTAATGCATAGCATGGTGACTCTCATTAACTATACTGTATTAGATCCTTGAAAATTGCTGAGAGAGTAGATCTGAAATGTTATCACCAAATACACAAAAAGAGGTAATCAGGTGAGGTGATGGAGGTGTCCATTAACCCTCATTGTGGTAATCATTCTGCAATATATATGCATATAAACAATGTTATATGCTAATTGCAGCAATGAAGTGGGGGAAAACTCAATTGATAAAGGGCAGCCATTGATAATGCCTAAAAGGACAGGGACACCATCAGATTTGAATTTTACTGCTCAGTGTCTGGGGACAGGGTAAGCATGTCCCCTGTCTGGAGACAGGATAAGTAGGGGGTTAGATAAAGGATGGACTATTTAGCAAGTCTAAGTGAAAGGGGATAAAAAGCTGAATTCAGGAAGTGATGACAGGAGTAGAGGAACACAGAGAGATTTTCAGGAGGCAGAATCCAGAAACACTTGATCACAGATTAAACGAATTTTAGGATGGGGGGATGGATAAATGCTTTGCGGGTCCATCCTCTGTACCCTATTATTATCAATGAAATCAGTTTGTGAAACACCTGGACTTGCAAGTGAACGCCTATGGGGAAGGGTAATATTTCTAATATTTAGCAACCACTGATTTAACAGCCCAGGCACTCATTCTGGTTTTTCACACTGAATCGGAGCCAAGAGTGCCTTCGCTTTGCCAGGGGCTGACCCCTTAATTGTTGGATGGGTGGGAAAGTCAGGGGATGCCAGAAGAAGAACTAGGGTTGTAGGGGTGGTGGTGGGCGAAGGATGAGAGCCTCAGGAACGTAACTGTTTACTAAACAAGCAAGAGGCCTCTCAGCATTTGAATAACTAGTAGGGCTAAATATTAGCTTTGGCTCTGATGAAGAGCGAAAATAGCAAGTTTTGAGAGAGATCTGCCCCATGTCTAAGGAAATCAAGAACCACCCAAATTCACAGGAATCCTCCTCTGTACAGCTCCGAGCCTCATCTACCAGTTCAAATTATGGTGAAAAAGAAAAAAAGTTGAGAGCTGAGAGACCTAAGCTGGGGTTCGGGCTCTGCCCTTTCATAATGTATGACCTCAGGCAAATATTTAACATTTCTGAACTTCATTATTTTCCTTTATAAAATGGAACTAACAGCATTTACCCTAGTACCTCCCAGGGGTGAAGTGTGGATCAAGTAACGTAATATACACAAAAGAGCTTTGTAAATTGTGAAGCTCTCTGTAAAAGTTGGTTATTGTTTCAATATTAATGCTG
Organism: Mustela nigripes; assembly: GCF_022355385.1. NCBI lineage: Eukaryota > Metazoa > Chordata > Mammalia > Carnivora > Mustelidae > Mustela > Mustela nigripes. The sequence continues at coordinate 139,314,305 of NC_081558.1, read as the reverse complement.
TAACCTGAGTTTCCCTAGGCGTCCTCTGGCTCTGGAAGGCTTAATGACATAGGAATGACATTAATTCAAGCTGCAAGAGGTAGTCCTTGTTCCCGTCAGCTCACTCAGGATCACAGCCCTTGCGACATTCTCCGGAGGACTCACCAGAGCTCTTACGCCACTCTGGCTCTCACCTCAGCTGAGCGACTCAGGCTGAGGACCATCTTGGAGGGCATAGCTGTTGCCTCTCCTGATTCATATAAATAACCTCCCAGGACAGGACCATCACATGCGACCACGTACATCAGCACTTGGGCCATGTCCTCTCAGCCACTGCCTTGTCCTACCAGGCACTGCAGGTGGAAACTGTAGCCACTTCCTGCTGGGAACGGCCCCTGAAGCCCACACAAGGAGAAAGGATCTCCCCTGGGTCCTGGGTGGTAATTCTCAACCCCAGCTGTATGCTGACTTCTCCTGGGAAGATTTATTTTATTTTATTTATTGGACAGTGGCTTGTTTCTCCATTTCTTAGACCAGTTCCTTTTTACACACATTGTTTGTGTAAACTATGTTTCTCTTGCTTTCTTTTTTGTTTTAAGATTTTATTTATATATGAGAGAGAGAGAGAGCACGAATGGGGGGAGGAGCAGAGGGAGAGGAAGAAGCAGGGTCCCCGCTGTACAGGCAGTCCTGTGAGATGTGTGGCTCCTGATCCCAGGACCCTGAGATCGTGACCTGAGCCAAAGACACTTAACAGACTGAGCCACCCAGGTGCACCTTTCTCTTACTATCTTAACCATAAAGGAACAAGAAGTTGTTGTTTTTTTTTTCTTTATTAAAATACAGTCAACAAAGAATCTTACCTTAGTTTTGAATGTACCATGTAGTGATTCAACAGCTCTATGAATTTTTGCTATGCAATACCAAATATTGGTATTTTTAAATACCAATGCCTTGTCCCTTCCCTCATCAGACTCACTGAAGCCAATGGAGTTAGAACAGGCATCAGTATTTAAAACACACACACACACACACACACACACAAGTGACTGATTCAAGTGAGTTTTGAGGGCCACCCTGTGGGTGGGGGAGCACCGACCTCTCCCCTGCCATGTGTCATCTGTTCAGTCACAAAAGCTACACAGGGTGTGCCACCCCCCAAAACTGCCTCAGAGAGCTCTCCAGAACTGTAACAGAAAATGCTACATTAAATCTCCCTTAATTTTTCCAATCTGTGGTCATTACATTTATCCCTTTAAATATAAGAAAGTGTTATTTGGGACACCTGGGTGGCTCAGTCAGTTAAGTGCCTGTCTTCTGCTCAGGTCATGATCCCAGATTCCTGGGACTGAGTCCCACATTGGGCTCCTTGCTCAATGGGCAGCCTGCATCTCCATCTCCCTCTGTCTCTCCCCCCTGCTTGTGCTCTCTCTCTCTCTCTCTGACAAATAAATAAACAAAATCTTTTTAAAAATGCTGCTTTATTTTTATCTCATACTTTCACCTGATCTTACATGTATATTCCATAATGTTCATAAATAAATAATTGTGTATCAATCTTGTGATTCAAAATATTTTATTAATTGGGGTGTGGGAATCAAAATTTTGTAGAAGACCATGATCTTTCTGGTATTAATGACTCTCCATAGTTTCTTAATGTAAAATTGAGTTAATTTTTTCTGATCTAAAAAAAATCTACAACTCATTTATTAAATAGTCTCATATAGAGACTTTTGAAATTCACAAAGGAGTTGAAGTTCCTAAATGCTAAAAGTGCTAGTGAAAGCCACAAGCTTAGAAGGGATTTTATTTGGTTGGTTGGTTTTGTTTTTGTTTTGCTTTTTGGTCAAACTGGTAGGACCAAGGGTTTTTAACAAATATTTAAATATACAATACTTAAATATGAAATATTAATACACTTATATAGAAAAAAATTTAAAAATTCACCAGTGAAATAAAGATAATAATTTTAAAACTGCAGAGAGAGACTTTCTCAGATGTTTTCCAATCTGGTAGTAAAATGCCAGTGTGTGTTTTGCTAAGTGGAAGGGCCTCAACCACAAGACTTTTTTCCTTTCAGGATAAATTTGTAAACAACTCGCTCCTTAATTAAGCAACATCAAAATACTCAGCTAAATGACTCATCTCGACTATATTGCAGAGGGATTAAAAAAAGTCTATAATAACTAATACCAGCTCCTAGCAAGTAGTTCTACACATGCACATTCCTTTTTCATTCTCCACGGTGAATTGTTTACCCCACCATACAAAATAAGTTATTAAAGCAAAACTGTTACAGATAGCCTGAATGGTCATATTATAAAAACTTTGAATTTTATTGGAAGGTGGAAAAAACATTTCCTGTGATTCTCTAATCAAAACTCCCTTGGGCCCGATCACAGGGCCTTTCAAAGGCAACTCTGACCATTGAGAGGGAAACTTTGCCCACAGAAGAACCTCAGTTCCACTTTGTTTAGGAAGTGATGACTGAAGTTTAATTCATTGGATCACATGGCCCGGAAATGCTGTGCCAGCTTGGATCTTACTTTGAGTTTCCTTAATAAACTCAATGTATTTTAGGTCAAAGATGCAGAGACCTGTTGGTAACTCTTTGGCAACAATCAGCAAACTATATTAAGCTTTCATTTAGGCACTTCATGTATAAGCTACAGAGTCATGTCATGGATAACCTACAATTCCCGCTGTTTTCCTTTAGTCTGTTTTTCTTTTCTTTTCTTTTTTAAGATTTTATTTATTTATTTGACAGACAGAGATCACAAGTAGGCAGAGAGGCAGGCAGAGAGAGAGGAGGAAGCAGGCTCCCTGCTGAGCAGAGAGCCCCGATGCGGGGCTCGATCCCAGGACTCTGGGATCATGACCTGAGCCGAAGGCAGAGGCTTAACCCACTGGGTCACCCCGGCACCCTTTTAGTCTGTTTTTCTAGAGAATACATTTCTTCCATTAAAATCTATGTCACGGAGATTTTTTTTCTTTTTTTGGTAAAACATGCTCATTAATTTTCTTTTATCTAAATATCTACTCAAAGAAAGTTGGTTGTCTAAACTCTTCAAGCATCTCCTCATATTCGAATGTCGAGTTCCTTTCTAGATTTAGCTAATGGGTCAAGAATGTAAACTTGATTTTGGTTGCTAAAAATTTTTCATTGTAGGTCTTTCCAATCTCATAATTTCACTCTAAACTAACTTTTTTCTTCTCATCCTATTTTCCCTGCTCATTTTTGAAGCTGGATTTTTTTGATACACTCTTCCTGTTCCTGCATTATGCATAGAGGTATTTTATCTCACATTGTAGTCACCATGGCCAACAAAGCCACTCCAAATCTCTCTTATTTCTATATTCCCTTTTGATGAGAAATTATAATAAACAAAAAACATCAAAGATTGTGCTTTCCTTAGGCAGGGAATTCAGACTAAAATAATCTATTACTTAATGAAAAAGATAGAATTTTTTTAAATTTATTGTTGTTTACATAAATTCTGTTCCAGTCTCTCCCATTTTTATGTAGATGGGACTTATTCAAGGGCTAGTCTTATGAAAACCAGAAGTTTCTAAATCCATAAATAAATAAGACTAAATTGTTTTTAACATCAGTCTAAAAAATATTAACTTTCTTAACAGAATCTCTTTCCCACATTTCTTAACATTTAAGCAACAGCAGTTAGAGAAGTAAGTCTACTGGAAAGCAGGGGTAGGCATGGACGCAAAACAGAAATTGCAAACACAGAATGGTGTCCAATATTTTAAAAACCTGCAATAGTTAGTGACTACAGCAAAGATGCCAAGAATGAGCTAAGGTAAAAGAAGGAAAGATGAAGGAAGAAAAAGCATCTTGCAACAGTTAAGTCCAAGGAGTAGAAGGAAAAGGAAATAGGCAGGCTTTACAAACAGCATCCCATTATTCTTTGGGCTAGTTTTATGTAGAGAAAAGTACTTTAAGGTACAATTTTATATTTTCACCGACCTTTCTTCACATCAAGAACACATGTACACATGATACAACAATGTATAACCTTGAGACTCATGAAAGTAGTGTATATATAAAAGAAAAGTTCTACGAAGAGGAAAATTACTGAAATACACATCAGGCAATTATAGACGCTATGTTGGACACCATTTATTAAAAAGCCAGCTAAGAGGTGCCTGGGTGGCTCAGTCTGTTAGTTAAGTGTCTGCCTTCAGCTCAGGTCATGATCCCAGGGTTCTGGGATCAAGCTCCTTATTGCTTCTCTTTCTGCCCCCCCCCCCCCCCCCCCGCTCGTTCTTTCTCTCTCTCTCTCTCTCTCTCTCAAATAAATAAACAAAATCTAAAAAAAAAACAAAAAAAAAGCCAGCTAAATTATATCCAACAGTGCGGTTCTAAAACTGGCATTGGTTATAGGAGGTATAGATTATTTGAATTAGTAAAAGTAAGATATTACCATTGATGAGAATGTGGCAAATATAACATAAAGGGGATGATATTTTACCCACTGTTTCACCAGATGAATGAATAATAACAACAATTTAGAAAACACAAAATTAGGGCTGATTGAGGAAACAACAACAACAACAAAAAACCTGAAGAGAAATCTATAGTAATCTATAAATATTATAAGGATTTGGGCAAGAAATTACTTTTAACCATTGTTATAAAGAATTTGATACTTTACAGTGGATTTAGCTTCAAGCAGGAGAGAAAAAAAATCACTGTTGTTGAGCATCTATCACATTCTGCCCTCTCAATTCAATGTCATAAGAACTTTGCAAATTAAGGGTTGTTAACCTCTATTAATCTGTTGGAGAAAACAGGGCTTCAATGGGCTAACAACTTGTCCAAGATTTTACATAATTGGAAACAAGCAAGATATTCTAATTCAAGTCTGTCTGGCTCACAGGTCACTTTTGGAGTTTCCAACTGTATTTGATAAAGCCCTGTAGATCCTTAAGTGTGCCAAAGGGCAAGAGGGAGGGGTCTAGGGAATTTGGGTCTTAGATCACTGCTTCCTCTTTAAACAAAATAGTTCCACTGTTGCTTGTTTTGTACTGGATATCTGTGTGAGATTTCAGTAAAAACAAACAGGCAAACAAAAACTCTCCTGAGAAAGCTTCAAAGACACTCTTACCACACAATGGTGCCTAGAGCTCAGCTTTCAAAAGTTCTGGACTGGAGAAAAAAAAAAAAAAAAAACTGTGGGAGACAAAAATGTCCAATTTAACTATTTCTCTAGAGGTGTTAAAGTGGAAAACAGACAATTATATTTTGAGAACAGAGTATGCCCCTTTTCTTCCTTGATGTACAAGAATATAAGACATTTTCCCTTAGGTACTTTCTAGAATGAGGATGACAAATTTAGAGCACCCAAACCCTTGGCCATCATGACCATTCAGTCACCACTGAGTCAAACCGGAGTCTTAGAATGTTTTCCTACAAAACACTCCTGGCAGTTCAATGAGTAAATCAGAGTTATGTGAACTATTTAATTTTATTTCTATACCACCCTTTTCCATAAAATAACAATAAGGAGACAACTGAGTGGTAAAGTCCGTTAAGCATCCAGCTTTTGGTTTTAGCTCAGATAGTGCCCTCAGGGTCCTGGAATTAAGTCCTGAGTCAGTTTCCACACTCAGCATGGAGCCTGCTTGGTATTCTCTCTAGGGCTCCCTTTGCCCCTCCCCCACCCCCCAGCTCGCTCACATGCTCGCTCTCTCTCTCTCTCAAACAAATTATCTTTAAAAAGAAAAAAGACTGGTTTTCTATAGATGCAACAGATTAAAAAAATTTTAAAGGCTATAAAAGAAAAAATAATACATCCTAAAGAAATTTACTTTTCCCCAGAAACAGTGTTGTTGTTTTTTTCCCCAAAAGAGACTTCAACCTGAATTTTCAAAATAAAACATCTCAGTTGTCCCACTGTGGCATGAAATTGCAGATTGTGTACTGTTTTCTCCTTCATTCACTACCTGTGACCCAAGACCTACCCTTCCCTTCTGCTCATGTGCTTTCAGTGGTCTCTGTTGGGCCACTTAGCTCCAGCTAAACAGAAAGAATAGAAGAAAGAAGCTTTCTTTAAAACCTTCTTGTCAACTTGCAGATGTATAACCCCTCTAGAATCACAAAACCTGCAGGTTAGCTCTCTCAAATCTCATCAGTGCGATCAGAACAGTCTCATGGTGACTACCAGTTCTAAGAGCAAGTTTTTCTTAATCAGGGTATGACTTATGCTGGAAGAAAAAATGTTGGAGAAAGCATGTGCTGTGTCCTCCTCCCCATTTTACTTACTCTTTCTCCAGGGTAAGGACATGGCAGGCGGTAAGATCAAGCAAACAGTGATAGAAATGTAAAGAATGAGGGAAAGAGCAAAGTATTTATTAAATTTGAGGATCAGTAAAGGTGGCAAATACTACTCCCTCTTCTCCTTTTGCAAGAAGATATAAAACAGATTGGAGTACTAGAAATTTCGTTAGATGAGAAGAAAGAATTTTAAAAGATAAAAAGAAATTTGGTAGAGGTTGAGGGCAGACTCTTCCCCCCCCCCCATTCTATCTTTTGGGAGTGGAGTTTTGTGTAATGGGAATTTACCCAAGATGTTTTCAAGCTTTCAGGAGATTTATGGATCATGGAAATGGGTAGAAATAGAAGTAGGAGGGTTGTGTGTGCCTTCAAAAAATCTATGGAAGGCCAAGATGAAAACTCTAGATATTCACAAGAGAGACAGAACTTCTGCTTTTCTTCTTGCTTGTCCAACATAGTTAATCATTAGAAGAAATGGTAGAGATTCTAGGGGAACCACATTTCAGAAATGGAGAGGTATATCGGGCAGGAAAAGCCACATTCTGCTGCAAAAAAAAAAATCATTTTGGTTAATAACACTATGGTTTTTCCTTTTTGTTCAATCTACATGTCTACCTACTCTACTCACAGTATTCACTCATACAGCACCAGCATATCACACGGACGGAGCACTCTACCATCTCAAATGTGCCAGAGCGAGAGAGAACACTAGAAGTTCTCATGTTGGCGATTCAGTGATTTTCCTGTAAGTAACATACATTCCTTCTGCATAAAAGTTATCAACCAAAATTAACCACAAAGCCCCACTGAGCCACAATGGGAAGTAATAGCCCCATGTACCTAGAACAGGAGATAATAGGAAGCTTTAGGAGAACAGTACTAATAACTACCTCAAGAGGACATCCTCAGGTCTCTCAAAACTCTAAGCAAGTCCAGTAGAGTTCCATTGTAGGCCAGAAGAAGAAAACTCATTGAGTTGTTTCTACTTGTATGTGGGGAGTTAAAACACAAGTAACATACAATTAAAAACAAAATAAAACAAAACAAAAAAACCTCTATACTGCCTCATTCCCCATTTCTGATACATTCATAATAAATCTTATAAATACTTGAAGCATGTAAATATATATGTGTGTGTGTTTGTAGCAAAGATATAATAAACTCATTAAATGGACTGGTTTGGGGAAATGCACATTGATTTACTCAAAGACATATATTATCAAATATTTCAAATTCATTCAATATTATTATTTTAAAAATAAATACAAGAACTAGTTAGAGCAATAACATATCATTGGGAATAGACTTTCAAGGAGATTCCTCCAATAGAAAAAAAAAAAAAAAGAATGTGGTAAGGGCTAAGTTCATGTATGAAAAAAATGAATAAGTTACAATTTACTCTTTCAAAAAGTCACAAGATGTCAACTGTATAATAACAGTTGGTCAAAGGAAAACACTAATACTGTCTTTGTTCATCTGAATGAATGTCAGTACTAACTTTCCAAGTCCTTAAGAGGATGGTATTACTGTCATTACTCCAAAAAAACTCAAGGGTAAATACTTCATACAAATGCCAAATAATCAGAATTAGCTTCAGAATGTGATACATCCCAAACATCTAGCATATCATAGTCAGGGACTTCTAGACCCATGGAGGTCTGCACTACGGAATTATTGGTTTCATGGCATTCCAGCTTTTCCTTGGACCAAGAAAGGATTCAGATGGTGGCATGAAGTTTTACAATAAATCTGTATTTGGATTATACTTCCAGGAGATAAAAACTAACTTTCATTTGAAAAGGAATGGGAGCTTTGTTAATACATCTAAGGTCATAAAAGACACATTGACTATAGTTATTTATTTTTGCTTTATTTATTTTCTTTTAAGATTTTATGTATTAATTATTTGACAGAGAGAGAGAGCACGCACACACACACAAGCAGGGGGGAGCAGCAGGCAGAGGGAGAGGAAGAAGCAGGCTCCCCACTGAGCAGGAAACCCGATAAAGGACTCGATCCCAGGAGCCTAGGATCATGACCTGAGCTGAAGGTAGATGCCCAACTGACTGAGCCATCCAGGCATCCCATGTTTTAATTATTATTTGTCTAGTGTGAGAAAAATAAATTAGGTAACCTGGGGTATCATTTAGGGTTGTTAGGCTGCAAGTAATAGGAAACAACTCCAAGTAAGAAACACAGAAAAAGAATGTATGAAAAGGATCACAGTAGCTTAAACAAAACAAAGAAAAGCATGCACTAGGCTTGAAAAATAATAGGAATTAGGCATATAGGAGTCAATCAGCCACCACAGGATGAGGAGGATGAGGGAACTACAATGAATTTTTTTAAGATTATTTATTTACTTATTTGAGAGAGAGAGCATGAGGGGTTGGGGATTGGCAGAAGGAAGGGTGGAGGGAGGGGGAGAAGCCGACTGCCCACGAGCAGGGAGCCGACAAGGGGCTCGACCCCAGGACCCTGGGACCATGACCTGAGCCGAAGGCAGACACTTAACTGATTGAGCCACCTGGTACCCCGAAGCTCCAACCAGTTTTAAGGATTTTGCATCATTCTGCTTAAAAGTCAGAATTCTGGAAGTGCTAGTGATTCGCCTAGTTTAAGTCACATTCCTACACCTTAGTTAGAGAGGGTCAAGACCTCCTGACTGATCATTCTGTTAGTCTTGAACACTGGGGGAGAAGGTAATTTTCTGAAAAGAATTTGAGTTGTTTTTACCAAATCAAGATAAAATAGCACAATGAATGTCTAATAAAATAAATATCTACTATACCAGGATATGTTCTAAAGAGCTACAGAGTTAATAAAATACTTTTTAGGACTACCCACCAAGGTCCGCAAAGTGGAAAGTGTTGAAATTTGAGTTCCAATCTCACCAGATTTTCTCTCAATGTAAGTGCATGCATGTAGGTAATTATACATGGGTATATGTATATTTGCTGCAAGATTTGTCCAAGATTTGGATATGTCCAAGATTTGTTGCCACAAAAAATGTAAAAACCTAACAGGAAACAATTAGCTGTCTGCTATAAAATCCTCCAGAATACAGGTGGTAGATAACAGGAGTTGAATTATTTGAATTTAGCTTTCAGGTACAGAAGCATGAAAAGGTAAGACACATTCCAGAACAGCAAATGGTGTTACAATACTGAAAACATGTTGTGTATGGGAGAGATGGGAAATCAGATTTGTAGCAGGGAGACCAGATGATGAAGGACTTATATGCCAGGAGTTTGGATTCGTACCATGTAGGCAATGAGACACCAGTGAAGTTTATTTAAGTATGACATGATATGGTCATATTTGTGTTTGAATGTTTATTTGTCTAACCACCGGTGGAAATATGTGGGACAGATTAAAGGAACAAACCACAGGAAGTAGGAGGCCTGATTAGGCAAACAAAGTTATAGGCACCTGACCTAAGACAATGGCAATGGAGCTAGAAAGATAGGAATTGCATTAATTAGCTTTTTCTATATGACTAGCTACCTCTTAAAACTTAGAGACTTAAAGCCACAATAATTGAGTTAGCTCAGTGTTTCTCAGCTGTGGGGGGTGTTTGTACCTTCCCCCTCCACCACCACCACCATCAGGGGACATTTGGCAGTGTCTGGAGATAGTTTTGGTTATCACAGTTAGACACAGTGCTACTGTCATGAGTGAGTAGAGGCCAGGGCTACTGTTAACCATGCATCATAAGACAACCCCAGAAAAAGCCTCCAGTCTCAAATGTCGGTGATGTTGAGATTGAGAAATTAGCTTATGATTCCAAAGGTCATCAGTTTGGTCTGAGCTTAGCTGGGATTCTGCCAACTGGGACCAGACTCCAATCTCGGCAGGCTAATTCACGCCTGTGTGGTCAGCGAGCTGGCAGCTGAGAACTGGCTGATCTAAGGTGACTCTGGTGACCTCCTCTCTGACCCCTGTCATTTCTCATCCTCCAGCAGGTTGGCCAAGAATTATGCATGTGGCAAAGGCAGGGTTCCAAGAAACCGAGAAGAACTATGCAAGCCCTCTTGAGACCCCGTCTCAGAATGCACACACTCTCAGCCTCATTCTATGAGCTGAAGCAAGTCACAGGTCGGGCCCAATGCAAGGGCTAGAGAAATAAACTGCACCTCCTGGTATGAGGGCTATAAAAGAACTGTGATTGTTTGCACTTTCTAGCCCAGAAACAGACTCTTGGAATAATTAGGAGGTGGAATCAAAACAGTTGGTGGTTGCTGGGGAAGAGAGAGGTGCTGACATTAAAACTACATTGACCAAAGACCCTTGGATAATTGAATCCTGTTTTGACTACCTACCTCCCTCTATAATTCCCAGAAGAAAATAGAGCAAACAACGCAAAATAAAAATGACCCCTTAGTTTCTATCTGGGGATGTTGACCCAAAAGCCTAGTAGAAAGGTTTGATGAGCTGTGCCCTTCTCAGAGGAGTTCCTTTTACCAACCAAGTTCAATCCTAAAAATCTACCATAAAAGCAGGGCAAAAGACCATCTACCTTTGGTCCATTCAAAAATGTAAGGTTTTCTCCAGTGTAAAGAAAGTCACATGTAAAGAGAGGAAAGGAGGCAGAGGAAGGAAAGAGAAGATAGAAGGTACGGGAGTGGGAGAGAGGAGACAGGACAGGAGATATATGGCCAGAAGGTGGCTCTCTGGGAATCCTCACTGGTGTCTTGAGAGGAAGAACACATCCTACAAAGACCTCACCCATGTCCCCCATCCTCACTGGGGCGGGGTCAAACGTGGTGCTCCTGGACCTGATCAGTCTCTAGCAGTGTTTCTTCCCCAAGAGAGAAACTGCTCTTCAGCTGCATCCACTCTTTTGGAGAAAACTGGGGGAAGGACACTATTCAGCTTCAGCTTCTACCCTGTAACTGGTTGTAAACCATTAGAAATAAGACAACGACAAAGGAAAAACTTAAGATGACTCCTGAGCTCCAGACGGGACATCTGGGAATGCTGATTTTAATCTGGATGGGAACAGATATTGAGAAGCCTTTGGCATAGCTGGGAGTGGATGGTGCAGGTATGAAGAAATTACCCTTGAGGAGTGTACAAATTGGGAAAGAAGCAAGTCAAGAGCAGAGCCTTGGAAAATACCAGCATTGAAGCAGCAAACGGAAGAAGAAAGGCTCATAGAGTGGGCTCAGAGGACTGGCCAGAGATGGAGGCGAAAATCAGCAAGGGTCAGGGAATTATAAACAAAGAAAAGCAGAAAGTTCCAAAAATTTGGCTATGGCCTATACAGTCGAATGCAGTAAGGATAAAAGTAAGATGAAAGGCCAAAATGAACATTGACTTTGGCAATGATCATGGATGACTCAGTAGTTTAGGAGTAAATGAAAATTGAGATTAGGATTATAAGTAATGACTATTACTTTATTCAACAAAGATCCAGGAAGAACAGTGATATAAGAACAATGTGATTATGAGAATTTTTATTATTTAATTTATTATTTAATTATTATTATTTAAAGAGATTTGTGTGTATTTACATGCTGGGGGCGGGAATTCACTAGAGTGGCAGGATATAAAGAAAAGAAGCGTGATGGGATGATCTCTCAAAGGACGGGGCATGAACGAAATGCAGAATAGCCTGCTGAAGGTCTCTTGTAAAGGAAGAGGGAAGCAGAGCCTCGAAAGTGAAAGAAGTCAGGAGTCAGAGGTTTTCAGAGGTTTTCAGCCTCTGTCAAGCAGGGAATAGCCATCACTTACCTATTCTAAATGTGTTGAAGAAGGGAAAGGGCTGGTGTTGATCAGAGAGCTGGAGGACAGTGATGAATACAATATTAGACTTTAAACACGCAATTTCCAATTTTATAAAGATTGAGAGGAACTCAGAGTGAAAAAAATAGTAGTGACTAAAAAGCCTACAAAAGAAGTAAAGTTATTGGAATGGAAGATGATCTAGCCATGTTTATCTTCTACTTTAACAAGTAGGGAAACAACCAAGAGCAGCACCGAAATGAATTTATTTTATGTTTATTGACTGACAATGCCAGGTCCTCCAAAGAATAAAGGACACTTCATCGCAGCCATTGAAGAGCTCACAATGTGGCAAGAGAGAGAACCAAACAAACCCTTGTAACTGTGAGAGAGAGAGAGAGGGAAAGAGAAAGAGAGGTATGCATTGATCCAGCCCCACTCATCCCTGCTCAGGGCGGACTCTACTTCTCCCTCTCCCTCCGCCTGCTTCTCCCCCTGCTTGTGCTCGCTCTCTTTCTCTCTCTGTCAAATGAGAGGCTGGGTGGAGATCAGAAAGGGCCATCTGAGAACTGGAACAAATGTGCAGAAGTGGAAAAGTCTCCGGAAGAAGCGAGTCAAACAGACACACCAGGAAATCTCATTCCTCTACCAGTTACTTCAACAATCCTTTTTTTCCCTTTAAAGCTCCCCAACTCCCCGCATACATTTAAAAAGGGGTGTAAGGAAATTAGGACTTGCCTGTCCTCAACTATTCTCATAAATAAGACACTTGCCAGTATTATCCCTCAGCCCCAAGTTCTTGCTAAGTAACCTGAGGACGACATTTCCAGAGAAGTCCTAGATTAATCATTGCTTTGCGTTTCACACTTTCTATAGGTATTTGCATTCTGATCTCATACTTTCAGGCACAAAGTCCTTCTAACAGAGACATTCTGGCCCCTGCAGAAAGAAAAAGGAGTAGGGAATGGAAAGGAGTGTCTCTTAGCATCTTTCTTCAGATCATATGTCACATCATTTACTCTACTTACTCCACTTACTCATGCAGGCCCTGAATAACTGAAAAGGTTGCATTGTGTCTTGAATTTTAAGTAATATATAATCCACTCACTGCATTAATTCAGGCTCCATCTTAAACAAATTGAACAATTTCAGCCACGAAGCCGGGTTAACTGGAAAAGGCTCCATCCTCCACGAAGGCAACCTCTGGGGAATATCGTGCATTTGGAAATTTAAAAGTAATTTAAATGTGTACAGAAAGGATAGAATGAGAAAGTTGGTTCCTAAAAAAACTGGTTTAAAAAAATGCTACCTGAGTTGAATTTAAAGTATTATATTTCTAATCTTTCTATTGAAAGATAAAGCATGAGAGAAAATATTACATGCTTTCCTAACCTTCACTTATGCATAAGAATGTAACTTATTTTTTAAAGAACACAAACACTACGGCAATTCACGAAAATGCCAAGTTTTGAAATCTTCTTAAAAATAAAGTTTTTGAGGGTCTGCCTAGGGATGCAAGGAAGCGTAGACAAATGCATTTTTGAGTAATTATAAAACTTATTTCACAATGTCCTCACCTGTGTGTGCGAGAGCTAGGAGCAGACAACACTAGCTTTGTCGGTGGGTCCACAGACTCAAGCGGGTTTATCAAATCCAGAATCACATTGTTCTCAGAATGTGAAAGAGACCTTTGAATGTATCAGATGGCTTAGGGTGACACTAAATGAGCTCCATTTCATGTCATTTTTATCCATAAAGCCCCAGATGTCCTGAGAACCTAAGAAAGAGGAAGAGTTCAATCCTGGGGCAGTAGTGGTCCTCAAACCCACGGACACACTTGGATCATTTGTTGTCTTAAAATATCAGAATTGCTTGCTTGCTTGCTTGTGCGTTCTCTCTCTCTCTCTTTCTCTCTCTCTCTCACACACACACACATACACACACTTCCACAAGAATATTTCTGATACTTAACTCTATATTGTATTAAATCCCTTTTTAAGTGTTAATATCTTTACATAATTTCCAGCCTCAAAGTAGGTAACATTTTTAGAGAACCCACAGCCCTTACCAGGAAGGACTGACCAAGAGGAATAAATTCACTATTTTTCCTTATCCCTAAATATCTCTATTAAAAAGCAGAAACACACAACACACACACATAACTATATTTTTTAAAGATAGATAATCTTGATAAGGAAAAAGCTTTTTTGGCATAGATCTCAATTTCCTTGACAAAAGGGTATAATGATGTGAAAATGACATTCATGCAGACTTTACTAAGTTGGAATTTGTGATCACTCAGAAAAGGACTGAGCCAAAGTATATCTAATTATGTAAAATCATCAGAAAGTTGTATCTTTAGGCATGTAAGTTGTTTTTTGGACCTTTTCACTGACGGGAATGCATAGAAGTACAAGCAGCCTTTCGGCAATGTGGCCCCAGCCAGCAGCTCCCTCTCCCACCCAGCTCCCTTCCTGCTCGTTGCCTCCGTCTCTTCAGGCAGGAGTCTCAGAAGCATCCTAGAACCAACCACTGTGGGCTCCTACTATGCAAGGCTTTGCAAAAGCCATCTCCTCTGCGGAAACTGCCCTGAGAGGGCCTCGTCATCTGCCATGGGCCCCATCCTTCCCAGACTCTCTGTGCTGTCTTAGCTCTTCCCACTGCCATCCAGTGTCCTGACTCTCACACTCCCTGGACTTCGCTCTCTGGAAGGTAGAGGGTTTCTTCTGACTTAGGACCTTTCTACCACTGATTCTTTCCACCTGGAATGTTTTCCCTCCAGACCATCACACCACCTGATCTTTCAGGTCTCATTGCTGTTACCAACTGGTGAGCAACACCTTCTCTGACCACCCTGTTCCATTACCTTGTTTTAATGTTTTTTAGTTCCTTTGTTGTGGGTTGTTTGTTTGTTTGGTTTTTTTTTTTTACCTTTTTTTTTTTAATTTTTTATTTTTTATAAACATATATTTTAATCCCCAGGGGTACAGGTCTGTGAATCGCCAGGTTTACACACTTCACAGCACTCACCAAATCACATACCCTCCCCAATGTCCATAACCCCACCCCCCTTCTCCCAACCCCCCTCCCCCCAGCAACCCTCAGTTTGTTTTGTGAGATTAAGAGTCACTTATGGTTTGTCTCCCTCCTGATCCCATCTTGTTTCATTGATTCTTCTCCTACCCACTTAAGCCCCCATGTTGCATCACCATTTCCTCATATCAGGGAGATCATATGATAGTTGTCTTTCTCCGCTTGACTTATTTTGCTAAGCATGATACGCTCTAGTTCCATCCATGTTGTCACAAATGGCAACATTTCATTTCTTTTGATGGCTGCATAGTATTCCATTGTGTATATATACCACATCTTCTTTTTTTTTTTTTTAAAGATTTTTTTATTTATTTGTCAGAGAGAGAGAGAGCGTGAACACAGGCAGACAGAATGGCAGGCAGAGGCAGAGGGAGAAGCAGGCTCCCTGCTGAGCAAGGAGCCTGATGTGGGACTCGATCCCAGGACGCTGGGATCATGACCTGAGCTGAAGGCAGCCGCTTAACCAACTGAGCCACCCAGGCGTCCCTATACCACATCTTCTTGATCCATTCATCTGTTGATGGACATCTAGGTTCTTTCCATAGTTTGGCTATTGTGGACATTGCTGCTATAAACATTCGGGTGCACGTGCCCCTTTGGATCACTACGTTTGTATCTTTAGGGTAAATACCCAGTAGTGCAATTGCTGGGTCATAGGGCAGTTCTATTTTCAACATTTTGAGGAATCTCCATGCTGTTTTCCAGAGTTTTTTTTTTTTTTTTTACCTTTTTTTAAAATACCCAATGTGATGTCATTTGTCCACTTTTTTTTTTAAAGATTTTATTTATTTATTTGACAGAGAGAGAGATCACAAGTAGGCAGGGAGACAGGCAGGGAGAGGGGAAAGCAGGCTCCCTGCTGAGCAGAGAGCCCGATGTGGGCCTCGGTCCCAGGACCCTGAGATCATGACCTGAGCCAAAGGCAGAAGCTTAACCCACTGAGCCACCCAGGCACCCTTTGTCCACTTTTTTATTGTCTGTCTCCTTCCTCTCTCTCCCTCCAGTCATTACCATGAAAATGTAAGCTCCTTGGTGGTTGGAACAGTGGCTGGAGCCTGAGAGAAATTCAGTAATATTCTTGGAATGAATGAATGAAAAATGAATGCCTACCTCGCCCACAGACAGTGAGTTCCTTCAGGGGAAAGGTCATGCCTCATGGGTTTTTGTATCCATTATATCTAACATTGTGGGTACAGAATAGCACAAATGCTCACTGAATAAATGATCCACTAAGGAATGAGTAAATAATGAATTATTATGTTTTTATTATATACATTGGAAAATATTAAGCTTGGACATATTAATATCTGCTTACAGTTTACCTACACAGTTTAATTACAGAATTTTACAAAAGATTACAAAGATAGGGGACCTGCAAGAACTAGGATTTGGGGAATGGCTGTGAATTTTTTAAGTCTTACTGGTCTGTTTTAAGTCCTAAGAGGTTAAGTGATTTACTGATGATACTTGAAAGTAACAAAAAATTTTTAAAAACAAAGTCTGTATCCTATTCCTTGTAACGCTATGGGCTAACCTTTCTGAACTCACAAAAATTGCAGATCTTACATGCATGGGGCTCAGAAAGCTTCCCCGGCCTTGGATTCTGAGGCTAGAGGGCCTCAAGGAGAGTGGAGCTGTCAGCCCAGAGATGGGATCCAGGACAATGCGGCAGGCAGAATCCATCAGGACAGAAAGATGTCAACCCCAGGGACAGGGAGCTCCCTAGCTGTGTACTATATTTTCCAATCCAAAGTTTGGAAACCAAAGGAGATGTGGGTATAAAAGATAGAATGCTTGAATCTAAAAGCAGCTCAGAGAATCCAGAACTAATAGTTGCAATGCTAATAGTGGTACAAGTCCATTCTCAGAGTTTTCCCTATTTGGGTGAAATGTTTCCCAAAATGTCTCATCTCCCCCAGCCCTGAGTCGATGCTCATCAAACTTCCCGTTCGGTTTCTGAGATGGGTTAATACCTGTCAGAGAGTCCTCAGATTTTGGATGTAAGTGTTCTTTCATGTAGCAAATGTTATCTTAGAGATGGATGGGTTACAAACATATCTCTTGTGAGTTTTATTAGTGACGAATCAATCTCAGAGGAGGAAAAGCCTCTTAAAGTTCTTATCAACGCTAAGATTCTGTGGTTCTGTGATTCAGTTCCCAACAATATAACCAGTATGTGAAGTATAGGATGGAGGATGGGTCAGGGAATCCGACGATTAAAGTCTAAAGTCCTTCCTGGAGGCTTTGCTTTGAGACTTGGAAACTGAGAGACCTCTACTTTCTTCATTCAAAGCCCTGAGCTGGAGGCATTAGGTCTCTGGGTAATTGTCCCACCCTGGAACACCAGCTTCCAACAGGGCCATGCACATTCCTAGAAAACAGTCACCAGCACCAAACCTTCAAGGAATCTCCCTCCTTCCCTTTCAAAGCCTTTAAATCCATCTCCACCATCCTACCTTTCCTGAGCAGAGAGAGGAGGTAGCGCACTTGCCCTGGGCTTTGTGTCTTCGGAAAATTAGTTATCTCTTCTAAACCTCAGTGTCTGGCCACAGTCTCTTTGGTAGCACAAATGTTCCATGACCAGTTTCTATGTGTTGGCATGTAGTTGCAAACCCTATGAAAGTAGGCCTCGGCAACGTGGGGAAGTGTCAAGAATGGGTCAAACTGGGTATGCTTCCTGGATGAGAGGATCATGGCCAAGTTATAGTAAAAGGCCTGGCAATCAGTTTCCAAACATTGTTTAACATTGGACAGAGAAACTGAGGGAAGTCCAAACGTTCCCTTAATAACCTTTATCTTTTAATCAGGAACCTCCCAAACTGTCAAACAATTAGAATGAGCTACACATTGTCTAGAAATTTGATTTCAAAGTGTGACCCATGAACCAGAAGCATCAGCATTATTTGGGAACTTGTCAAAATGCAGAATTTTGAGCCCCTGCTGTATCTGAATCTGCATTTTAAAAGGATCCCTAGGTGATTCAGATGTGACTTAAATTTTGTAAAAGGCTCATCAAGAATAGCACACCTCTTCATCTCAGGAGACAAACTGGGGGTTGCTGGAGGGGAAGGGGGTGGGGGGATGGGGTAGCTGGGTGATGGACGTTGGGAAGGATATGTTCTATGTTGAGCACCGTGAGTTGCATAAAACTGATGAACCACAGACCTGTACCCCTGAAGTAAATAATACATTATATGTCAATAAAAATTAAAACAAAGAAAAAAAAAGAATAACACACCTCAAAGAGTGACCATTTGAAAACTTAGAAATGCAGAATGGTGGCCCCACTCTGCACTTACTGAGTGTAAAATTTGGAGGAGTGTGGCCCAGGAATCTGTGTTTGGACAAACCCTCCAGGTGATTTTGATATACTCTCAAGTCTGAGAATTTCTGCCTCTGGCCTTTTTCAATTGAAATTCAAGAAGACCTAGTTTTTTGACAAAAGCTAGTTTAATTCTAAAAAATTTTTAAGTGACTAAAAGGACCATCTATCTGTCTGAACATTTTTTAAAATGTGTTGAAAGCCCACTGGTATTTTCCCAAGTTATACCCTTATGATTTTATTTAAGCACTAGTCAGAATTGATGAATGTGTGTATTGAATACCATTTGCTAATTCATCTGGCATCTGGCAAAACCATATCACATTGATATGATGGATGATCCTGCTTCTTTAGAATGAGAAAACTTCCACATGGAGGCACAGTAATTATTCCTGAAGGAATGAGCATAATGTAAACTGTCACCATGGATAAGTTTTGTGGGCAAAGGATGCCCAAGGGAAAAGGCATCCTTTTAAGCCTCTATTCTCAGCAGTGGTGCTCTGTGGCCTTGCTCACGCCTGGCGCCATTGTCATAGCTGCTCAGACATTTCCTCCCTTTGTGGCTCTGGGTTTCATTTCTCAGGTGGTGGAATATATCAAACTCCTTCTCTCTAATGCGTTTGAAAGACTTCCTACTTTGAAACTTTTTTTTTTTTTTCTTCAAAGGCAAGGTATCTGTTAATGTCCAGAAGCCAGAAGGAGCTCAACCAGTACACCAATGTCTTCCATAATGCAGGTTTGCCCAGATAAATTTTTTTAAGTATTTTATGAAGAATGTTAAAATATACATAGTTATTCTTGGGGCGCCTGGGTGGCTCCGTGGGTTAAGCCTCTGCCTTCGGCTCGGGTCGTGATCTCAAGGTCTTGGGATCAAGACCCGCATCAGGCTCTCTGCTTTTCGGGGAGCCTCCTTCCCCCACCCTATCTCTGCCTGCCTCTCTGCCTGCTTGTGATCTCTCTCTCTCTCTCTCTCTCTCTGTTAAATAAATAAATAAAATCTTTAAAAATATATATATACATAGTTATTCTTAAAATTAACCAACCTGGCAATTTCATTTCTAGAAATGAGTACTCAAATATAATGAACATATAACACATGTACAAGAAAATTCCCTGCAGCCTTGTTTGTTGCCAATAAGCAATATGTCCATTCCTAGGGAGGGCACAGATACCTGGGCTAACCAACCAGAGCAGGGTCCCTCAGGAAGGCTCTCTGCTGGTTGCCAGGCATTGACTCTTCAGTTTCCAGATTATGAGGAGACCAGTGTGCTAATCTACCCAAGCTACCATTAACAAAATTCTACAAGACCAGGTGGCTAAAACAAAAGTTCCTTATTTTCCCACAGTTTTGGAAGCTTGGAAGATCAAGACCAAGGCATCAACACATTTGATTTCTTCTGGGGCTTCTCTCCTTGGCTTGTAGATGGCAAGTCTCCTCACTGTGTCCTCAGGTGGCCTTTCCTTTGTGCAAGCCTGGAGAGAGAGAAAGAGCCCTGGTTGTCTCTTCCTCTTCTTAGAAAGACTTCAGTCAGATGGGATTAGGGTCCTATTCTAACCCCCCACATTTAACTTAATCACCCCTTCAAAGACCTTATCTCCAAATACAGTTAAATGTTCTGAGGTCCTGGGTAGGGGGGTTGGGACTTCAACATATAAATTTTGAGGAGGACACAAAACAGACCATAACAACCAGCATGTCTCAGAGAGTAGCTGGGTCCCATGGGATTATTTATTGAACATTCAGAGTATTTTAATATTTTCAAAACCATACCAATGAGTAGTGGCTGACTATTAATCAGGGGCACGGACTCTGCAAGGATTTAATGTTTTTGTTTTTATTTTTTTAATTTTTCAAAAGTTTTATTTATTTGAGAGAGAGCACAAGAGGAAGTGGAGGGGGGGTAGAGTGGGGGTGCTTAGCAGGGAGTCTGATGTGGGGCTCAATCCCAGGACCTCAGGACCATGACCCAAACCGAAAGCAGATGCTTAACCTACTGAGCCACCCAGGTGCCCTCTGTGAGCATTTTAAACACTGTTCTGACAAATACTATATGATTTCACTCATATGTGGAATTTTAAGAAACAAAAAAGATGAATATAGGGGAAGGGAAGGAAAAATAAAATAAGATGAAAATTGAAATAAAGACAAGCCATAAGATGCTGAACTCTAGGAAACAAACTGAGCGTTGCTGGAGGGGAGGTGGGTGAGGGGATGGGATAATCGGGTGATGGGCATTAAGAAGGGCACAGGATGTAACGAGAAGTGCCTGTTATATGCAACTGATGAATCGCTAAATTCTACCTCTGAAAATTACTGAAAAAAAAAAATAAATGAACAATGTTGGAAAAAACAAAAAACAAAAACAAATATGTTCTGAAAAATCCTAAAGTTTTGGAGGAGCTGCTTCTGGAACCTTCAAGGTTGAATTTTGGGGCTAAGCAGGTGGGCACTGAGACCATTTCTGAAGCTGAGTCATTTTACAGCTGGCAGACAAAATGGTGTGCCATAGTTATAAGCATAGGATTTAGCATCAGAGTTTGCATTTCTGTCTCCCACCTATAAAATAAGTATGATAATGGTACCCACCTTTAAGACTGTTGTAAGCAAGAAGATAATGATGATGATGCTTATGATATTCCAGGCCAAAGTATGTGCTCAGCAAACAAGATATTATTTTGCCTCTGTAAATGCTTAATTTTCAAGAAAAATGGACACACACACACACACACTCATTTCTTTAAAACCACACTACTAACTCACCCCTAATGTAATTCTTGGCTCTAAAACTCTGTGACTCTAAATGATACTTGGCCACAATGATTAACAAAAGAAGGAATAGAACTTTTTAAGCATTTTATTTCTTTCAATGGAAAAATAAACTATACTTTCCTACTCTATAAGAATTCTATTTTTATCAGTCATATTGCTTGATTTAATTTATCTTCATTAAGATAACACTTAGTACTGTGCTCACCAGGTAAATAGGGCAACTTCTGATGTTAGTGTACTTTTTGAGTCATTATCGTATGATTAAACCTACCAAGTATGTGTTACAAATAAGATGAAATTATATGCAATTATTAAAACAATGAAATATGTATTATCATGAACCGATATGGAATAATCTTGAAGACATCTTCTTCACTGACAAAAGCGAAGGACACAGAGACAAGTAAGTATGCTACTGTGTATTAAAAAAAAGAAATACCTTTTTATATTGTTTACATTTTTACCATAGACATGCATTACCTTTTGAAAAAAATAATTAGAAAAAACAAAATAGATTTTCCCATAATAAAATATAACAGGAAAGAACAGATGCCCAAGATTTCATTTTCAAATAGCAATCCCAATCAACAGCACCAGTAGCAGCTGCTGTTTATCTTTATTTGATAAGAGCAAAGCAGCAGATAAAAATGAAAAATAAACTATATGAGAAGGCACCCATGAAGATCAAATTCCAGGTGGCCCTCCACAGTTGCCGTTGCAGAAGAATTTCTCAGTGCTAAGAAATGCTGTGATTTAATGGAAAGAACAAAGTGTTTGGCATCAAATTGAGCTGAGTTCTAATTCTGGATCTCCTATTTTCTGGCCATGCAAATACAGTGACGACTTTCTGAACCCCATTGTCTACAGCAGATGGGAAGCAAAATACCAATAACCCTTGCCACATGACATGGTTATGAAACTTAAAATGAAAGTGCAGGTGTCCCAGCACGTAGCAACCGATATGGGTAGAGTGTGCTCCCTTCTGGTCTCGTTTGCAAACTCCTCTTTAGCAGGTCTGTGAGGATACAGCCATTCATTCATTCATTTAACAATGATAAATGGACTGTGTTAAACATTAGGGCTATACCGTAAGGCAGAGCAGATACACGACCTGCCTTCCTAAAGCTTAGACTCCAGCAGAGAAACAGATGACAGATCAAACATCTGTCATGATAAATCACTCTCAGGGTTATATAGCAGAAGTAGTGTAGGACCCATAGTAATGTCTATTGGGGATGTAGAGTCACAGAGGACACCAAGGAAGGCTTCCGGAAGAAGTCCTGTTAAAGATCAGGCCTGACATAAGAGTAGGAGTCTGTGAAGTGACTCCTGAGGGGAATATCCATGGCTGCCCAGTGGTTCAGCTGGCTCTAGAAGGGGTGAAGGGGGAGAGACCAGAACTCACAAAGCAGCTCTCCCTCTGCTCTGCTGGTCACACCAGTTAGTGAATGTAGTTGTTGTTAGGCACAGTTGAAGAATGTGACAACTGAAGTTCAGAGAGAAGAGATCTGTCGAAGGTCACCAAGCTGCTGAGTGGCAGAGCCAGGTGTCTGCCATGTTTGAAAGATCAGTAGAACTTGTGTTGTGATACTGAAATCCCAACTCAGAATCCAATATGTCTAGACTTTCAGCCTCACTATGTGATACCTAAAACAGTGCTTGGTGCATAACAGATGTTCAGCAAATATGCCTTAGATTAATGAATAAATCCCAAGTGTGAAGGACTGCTTGAAGCATCTGCTATCTTTGAGATAATTTAAATTAATCCATGCCCCAGTCCTAAAATTGACATTTAAGCATCTTAAAGGTCTTGCAGAACTCCAAACCCCTCCCAGACCAGGAGTGTTTAGAACCTGGATTGGATCTTTCTACAAAATGCTAAGGGAACGTCATGGCATCCAGAATCAGCTCCACCAAGAGATCCACTTGGACTCTGAGGTGGATGAGAAATGACCCTGCATGGCAGTCCAAATGAAAAATTAGGAAAATAGGCCAAATAATCAGGAAGGATTAACTAAGCGTTAGCAGTCGAGTGTAGAACATGGCTCTGTAATATGGAATCAACATGACTCATTCATTTGGAGCTGGCAAAAGAAATTAAAGACATATTTCAGAAAGATCATTTGATTTTCCTCTTACAACATGAATTTGATCCTTGCAATAGCCAAACCAAACAATCTAATGAAGACTGCGTCTGACAGTGAAAAACAGAATCAGCCTGACTTGCTTCATTTTCTTTTTAGCTGAAACCACCGTATGAGGTTCCTGAGAAATTATAGTTTCAGTGCATTGAACAAACTGTAGTGCTTTCTGAAGGACTCTGGTCTTTTAGCATTGCCCTGAGTGTACTTTCTAGCTTTTTAAACAGGGCTTCTGCATCTTAATTGCCCTATTTTAACTCTGAGTAATCTAATCCTGGGAGGTAAATTGGGCCCTTTTAGTGGTCTATTAACTTTCTCCTCCCCCTAAGGGGAAATTTATTAAATTCTTTTTATGTGTTCCAAGAAAGCAAACCTTAGAACTGACCAATAAGCTTGTAAGAACCTAATGATAATCATGGAGTAAGTTTCCACCAGCTTTTATTGTTATTTTAATTCATTCCAAATGTAGACTTAAGCAATTAGCTATCTGATGCTCACCATCCCCCTCTTTTCTACTTGCCCTTTCCCAACAATTCAGAGACCTGGAAAATGCCTACTTGCTTTTTAAATCCCCCTTCCTCTCAAAAACCCTTCCCTGACCCCCAAATCTAAGTTCAGGTGTTCCTCCAACGTCTTATGGCAATTGCTAATTTGTCCATCTCCACACTAACCTGCAGACAACATGGCAGCAGGAACTTTTTCTCTGATTGTCACTGGATCCCCGATTTCTGGCCAAGTACCTGGCATGTAAAGCACTTGTTTTCTTAAATAAGTGAATGAATGAATGAATGAATGAATGCATTAATCTAGCTCTTGGGTGTTTAGGCAATAAAGAAATATACAAATTCAATCAAGTCCTTGACTATCTTCTATCAAGAAGAAAGTTTTTAATTTCCCCAGGTTTAAAAAAAAAATTTATCTGTGGAAACATGAAAACATTCTCTCTGAGAACCTCTGGAATGTATAACTTTAGGCTTCAGACCAAAAAGGAAAAAAAAAAATGTAGTCACACTAATGCTATTTTACAATATGTTTCCATAAATATTGAAAAACAATTTAGGAGCAATAAGATTGCAGTTGTATTGGGTAGAAGGCACATTATCTTATTTTTCAGCAGTTACATATTTATAATATATATTCATTTTACACACAAGAGGGAAAGTGCAGATTTTTGATTCCCAGTTTAATGGCTCTTCCATATACCATGCAGCTAACAGAAAGGTATGAGAAAGAACTAAACAAAAATTCCGAATTTGGAATTGGCACAAAGAGACTATCTTTGGTGTAACTAGCAGGTAAGAGAAATTGGCATCTCTAAGCACACACTGAAAAATAAAGGAAAAAGCATAGGGGAAACACCATACATTGTAATTTAGCCCCCAGCACGAATTCCGAAAATCAAAACTTCATTTGACACCTCTGCATTTCACAGACTCACACACCCAGGAATACATGAGGTCATTAATACTTGGAAAATAAGAAAATCTGCGGTTTACCTCCCAAGGCCTCTCCTTGGTTTCTGTTATCACTGGCAACAGAACCAGTGTTGGAAGGCCACTGTGAAATTAAGAATTCGCACAATCTGAAACTGCTTATGTCAGGCCTTTCTTCAGGGTGAAAATAATATTCAACAACTTTTAGCATGTGCTTACCACATCTGCACCCATTTTGGGTCAATCAGAAAAAGAAAAAAAACACTCAACTGCTGGAAAGAAATAATCTACCCATTCAAAAGTAAAAACAGAGAAAGCCAGCTGCATATAAATCCTAC
This sequence comes from Mustela nigripes, assembly GCF_022355385.1. Lineage (NCBI taxonomy): Eukaryota > Metazoa > Chordata > Mammalia > Carnivora > Mustelidae > Mustela > Mustela nigripes. Next base: position 139,289,210 of record NC_081558.1, on the reverse strand, counting down.
AGATTGTGCTGATGAGACCCATGGATGGGCAGAAAGAGCTGCTTCAGGGAAAGAAAATCTAACTTCTGAGCAGAAAAGGATCAGAACATAGCTGGACAAAAGCAGTTCCTAAGAGTTAAGTGGAAGGATTTTATTCTATCGCCCCCAAATTCTCAAAACAGTATATCATTCCCACATGTATTATTGATTAATCTATTGACTGATGGACAGCACCCACTTCATAAGATGAAAAATCACTCATAATCCAATCACTCAGTAATACCATTGTTATATTTCCACTGATGCTTGAAACTTCACTGATGACTCCTCAGAGCCATCAATAAAATGTAAGAGAGTATTTTCTATTAAACTTTATATCAATTCTTTTCTACAATCAGATCTCTCCTACCATTGTGAGAATTTTTCATCAGCAAGATATTCCCCAAGGTAAAATCCAATGAGTTCCATAGTTGGTCAACTTGCTTAATGACTTAAATTTATTCCATTTGCACCAGGTGAGTGAACTGAGGCATGATTATGCCAGAATAGGGCTAGATCTGAATGTTGAGAGGGGTCTCAGTAGACCCCAGTTTCTCAGAGATGTAAGAAAGATAAGAGTCCCAAGACTTCCCTCAGTGGTCAAACAATGAACTGTCCCAAGTCTGCAAGTGAGTGGCCTTCTTTAGTGTTTGCTCATGAGGTCCTAGCTGCAGGTTGGATTTTGGCGTGGACCAAATAATGAATAGTTATCTTTTCTAATTTTCAAAGCCATCGACCGAGTTGGTAACTAATTATCTCCCGAAGAGTGTCATTCATTAACACAGATATTGGGAAAGAAAGTCTAGATGCATTGGTGCAGAGTAATTCTGATGGGAAATTGACTCTCCTGATGCCAATTGCAACCCAGGCTCCTTAACCATATTATTTCATGTAATCCTGACAAGAACTACATAGGATAATTGCTATGATTACTACATGAGAAAATGAGACTCAGTGAGATTAATAAATAATCCAGGATCACACTGTTAATATGTAATGGAACCAGAATTCAGGACCACAAATTCCTATCTTTCCCACTCTAACACCCTGCCTGGTTGGAGAGAACAAGCCTTTATATGATAGATGAATAAGAACTTCTTTGCCAATAAAAGATATACATATGTATGTACAGTGACACCAAAATTCTTAAGGTCCTACGACACCAAACAGACAAAATTCTAGAGGACTTTTACTAAAACACATAAACTTCATATCTGTGTGCTCTTTATGTGAAAACAGCACCTTTCCTCATATGGTTTTGGAAAATTAAAGAAGAAAATAAGTGGCGATGTGATGTATAAAGTATAAAGCACGGTGAACATGTAAAGTGTTATTGTCTGCAGAGTCCTCAAAGCCATAGATGATAAAAAGAAAAATAACCCACAGAGGAGCCTGGGTGGCATCCAACTCTCGGTTTCAGCTCAGATCATGTTTTGGGGGTCATGATCTTGGGGTCGTGAGATGGAGCCCTACATTGGGGTGCTGTGCTTTGCACAGAGTCTGCTGGAGATTCTCTCTCCCTTATTCCTGCCCCTCCCACTTGTGCTGTCTCTCTCTCCTTCTCCTTCAAATAAAGAAATGAATCTTAAAAAAAATTAACTGCAAACAATAAACATTAAGAGTGTAATCCAGGGCCTCCTGGGTGGCTCAGTTTGTTAAGCAATGGCCTTCAGCTCAGGTCATGATCCTGGAGTCCCAGGATCTAGTCCGGTGTCGGGCTCCCTGATCAATGGGGTCCCTGCTTCTCCCTCTGACCCTCCCCCTTCTCGTGCTCTCTTCTCTCTCTCAAAAAAATATATAAAATCTATTTTAAAAAAAAGTGTAATCCAAAACATTTACATTTCTTCTAAACTATCTAGTGAACATGACTTTTAAGTCCCTGGTCAGTCACTCAACCCACAACTATTTATCGAATACCTTTGTGTCTTGAACATGAGTTTGTACAGATGCAAATCCCTGTTCAACTCTGAGATTTCCACAAGTCATCTATCTCTAAACCTCTCTAGGAATATAAGTAGAGCATCCCTAGCCCCTCATGTTATCATCAGTCAATGCTCTGGGACATGAAATGATACCTAGACTGATCTGTCCACAAGCTAAGTAGGAAATAGTTCTCTACATTCTCCTCACTGGACCTCTGGATATGGAGAGGGACAACAGATGTCACTGGCCTGGTCAACAGAACTGTTTACTTAGCTGACAATATGAAGTAGTCAAATGAGCAGAAAATTGGCCACAGTAGCTGTTCTATCAATAAGACTAAGAAGGTTCCTGAACCAAAATCTTAACTCTAAGGATTTATACCAAGTTTATATGGATGTGCTCTATAACTTTAAAATTCATATAATGATTTATGTAAATATTTACATAGTTTCTACTGTAGAGTTGCATAAAGCTGAGCTTTATGTGGCGAAGTGACGTTTTCTTAAGAATTGCCCAATGTGACATGTACTGAGAAACTGTTGAGGAAATCATAATAAACTCAGTTTTAGGGTAATCAGCCGGATGGCTTTGGGAAAATTATTTATTATTTAAAAAAAAAAGAGAGAGAGAGAGAAGTGAGGAGAGGGAAAAAAAAAGATGTGGAGAGACAGGGAGGGACAATGGGCAGGGAAAAGGGGAGAGAGAAGGAATGAGCCCTATACCAATGTCATTCAACCATCATTGATATACCCATGCGTAAGGACCCGCATGAGGTGCTTGGAAGCCTACAGAGGTCAATGAAATATATCCATTCAACAAATCCACAAATATTCGGTAAGCTAGGAGAAAAGTGACTATTTTGAGATGTCACATCACTGGAACTAAATCTCATATTGCCTTCAATGAGAAATAAATCAGAAGTGTGCTTCAAAAATATCCTGCTTATTTAAACGATTATTAGAAGATTGTTTTTTTCTGAAGGAAGCAATGTTGGTCTTTTCCTGGCCCAGAGCTGGGTGATGGCTGTTACCCTCAGCTGACAGGATGGGGCCTGACCCACCACCACACGCAGGCAGCCGTCATCCCCCGGCAACAGGGCCCACATCACACTGAAAATGTGGCGGTGATAGCAATTTTCTACAGGTTTTTCTGACTCTAGAGTGAGAGGACACAGGATCAAGTGAATAGTAGTCTCAGACACGAGTTCTAAAATTAGCCGTGTCACTGATTACCCTTGACATAATTGGAGCAGCTGAACCAGCCCCGTTTCTGTTGTTGTTTGTTTATCCTAACGAATTCTGACTCAGTGTATATGCCTCAAATAAATACACATATCATTTTCAAAGAAGTTTCCCAAATAACTATATTTGAAAACAAGACGAACTCTTAATTCCTAGAGCTTTCTACTTTGAATGCACAAACAGGAATGTATTTCGATAGGAATGGTGAGTGTCAAAGACGAACCGCCTCACTAGCCTTCATTTACTTGCTCCTCCGTCTTCTTAGATACTTCCAGGAACCTGCCAGCTAACTCCTCAAACTTAAGGAGATCCATTATTTTAAAGAAACACTACTATAAAACCAGGGGAGTCATCTGAAGCTGCCGTAGTACACTAGCTTCCAAGTGAAGCATGCAGCTATGTTTTGACTGAACAAAGTTCAAGTATTTATGCCTTTATTCTTGCCAAGATTTATTCAAAACATGTTTTCAGTGCCACTGAGAATGAAATTGTATCTGGCAGAGACAATAACGAGTACTATAAATAATGAACAAATTAGTACAAATTGCCAGGAAACACCTCAAATAATTCTCTGCGAATCACAAAAACATGCAATTGAGTGTGTGGTGTGTATATTCTAGCTGCTTCATTAAAAAAGCACATTTTTCTCAAAAATGCCACACCAGCTTTAATCAAATGCTACTCGTGTTTAACTTCAGTTATGTGATACTGGCTTATGTGCTTCTAAATAGAGAGGAAAAAAAACGTTTCATGGGTTAAAACAAGACAAAGACTACAGACTACGTATTGTCCTCCTTATGCACAAAGAGGCCAGGGAGGTGAACTGTTGTGGGAAATATTTCTGTGGATTGTTTCATGAAAACAATCCAAAGTATTCAACAAGCAGAAGAAGGCAGCCCTTGGAATAAACACTTTAAGAAGAAGCAACACACACACACACACACACACAAAAGAAGCAACACAGCAGTTTTCAATATTCCAGAGCAATAACCTTAGAGGAACGAGGAGTGGAGGGTGTATTGGTCTCCTTGCTAAGGATTTCACCCCTGACTGACTTCAGTCTCATGAAAGACCCAGTTCATCATCTATCAGAAAAAGTCTCTGCCCAGTCAACACCATGACCTCGAGGCAGCCCAAGAACCCTCTGATCCTGCTCCTCATCTAGATATTTGAGCATCACTCCTGCTCTCCCAGCAAGTTTGCCCCAGAGGAAAAAGAAAATATTGAACAGCAACCTTGTCACTTATAGGAGCAAGGCCTATTTTTAATCCATTTTTATCAGAAGTAATATAGATCGATGGCTTTGTTTGGATGATGTTGATGATGGTGGTGGTGATGGTAGAATGCTTAGTATGTATTTTACTATTTTATTCTTGAATGGGTTGAGTCAAAATGAATTTAGGAAGCATCTCCTTGCTCAGGTACCAAAGAAAATATTGAACAGCAACCTTGTCACTTACAGGAGCAAGGCCTATTTTTAATCCATTTTTATCAGAACATAGATCGATGGCTTTGTTTGGATGATGTTGATGATGGTGGTGGTGATGGTAGAATGCTTAGTATGTATTTTACTATTTTATTCTTGAATGGGTTGAGTCAAAATGAATTTAGGAAGCATCTCCTTGCTCAGGTACCA
>NC_081558.1:139264399-139284382 GCF_022355385.1 Mustela nigripes | reverse complement strand
TAGATATGGCCACCGATATATATTCTACTAACTACAGAGCGATGAGTTAAATCCCCCTCTGTCAGAGTGCAGATAATGCCGCGTGAGGACCGCAGGGTGGAACCAATCATGTCAGAGTGGAGAGGCAAAACAAAGAAGGAGACATCAAATGTAGGATTTCAGGGAAGGAAGGAAATGGGCATAAAGCAGAGGAACATGAAAGTACAGGTGGACACACTAGCAAATAGAAAGAAAAGAGATTAAGAAGTTAGTTGTGAGCCAGATTATAAAATAAGCATCTTTGAGTCTCAAGCTAAGGGATTCAGACTTTATTTTACCTATAGTCAAAGGTGGGGGAGCTTGGAAGGAGGGTGTGCATGAAACTAACATTCAGCATTTTTTTAACTTAAGCTTTCATTTTTTAGAGAGCTGTTTAAGGCTCACAACAAAACTGAAAGGAAGGTACAGAGATTCCCCATATATTCCCTCCCCCACACATGTATAGCTTCCTCCATTGTTGACATCCCCCACTGAATGGTCCATTGGCTACAACTGATGAACCCACAGTGACACATCATCACCCAACGTCCATCGTTTACCTTACAGTTCACTTCTGGATGTTGTATGTTCTATGGGTGTGGACACATGTATTCATCATTATAGTATCATACAGAGTATTTTCATGGTTCTAAAAATCCTTTGTGGGCCACCTCTTCATCACCTTCAACCCCACAGCAACCACTGATCCTTTTACAGACCCACTAATCCACAGCTCCTGTTTTGCCTTTTCCAGCATGTCATGGAGTTTAAATCATACAGTATGTATGATTGGTAAAATCAGATTGGTTTCTTTCACTTAGTAATTTACGTTTAAGTTTCCTTCGTGTCTTTTCATGCCTTGATAGCTCGTTTCTTTTTTGTACTGACTAATATTCCATTGTCTGGATGTACCACAGTTTTTTTGCCCATTCACCTACTGAAAGATAACTTGGTTGCTTCCCAGCGTTGGCCATTATGAATAAATCTGCTATACACGTTCACATGCAGGTTTGTGTGTAGGTACAAGTTTTTAACTCTTTTGAGTAAATACCAAAAAGTGCAATTGTTGTTATCATATGATAAGCATTCACATATTTTATTGATTTTAAGATGTAAGTTTTTCACTTTTTGACAATTCTGACATGACATTCTATCTTTCAGTGGATAGTGACTCACAACAGGATTGATGATGTAATTGTCATTGAGCATAGCTGCAGCTTATGTTTTCCTTCTATGCATTTATAGGAGTGACATATAATAACAATCTGACAAATGAGTCTAAAAGAGCTTAAAGGTATAATAAGAAAAAGTCTAAATGATAAGAAAGAGTCACCTCAGCATTTTTATATATTTGTGTATCACCAAATAAGAATTCGGTGATACATCAAATAACTATGTGGTAGTTTGCTTTAAATAGGTACTAGTCACAATATTAATATTAATTATATTAATATTAATTATATTTCCTATAAATAGGAAAATAACATCAAAATTGTTCTTAAAAATATCTCCAGTGAAATGCCAAAGGATGTGTGGAGAAGGGGAAAAGTGGAGTCCAGTGGCAAAGCTGGAAGCCATTCTAACAGTATAGACAAGAACAGAGGGGTTGTGAACTATGGCAGTGGCAATAGGGATTCAAAAGAATCAACATACACTTGATGAGCATCCAATGTGGTCTGATAAGGGAGGAGGTGTCAGAGGTAACTTCTTTTATATTTTTCTTGTGTTGTTTGGTTTGGGTTTTGGTTTTTCTATTGTCTGAATTTCTCATTCACTAAAATCAAAGCTCTTATGTAGGGGCACAATCTTAACAGCCATGCTGTCCAAAAAGAAAACAAATGGGGATCCCTGGGTGGCTCAGTCGTTAAGCATCTGCCTTGGGCTTGGGCCATGGTCCCAGGACTAGTCCCTTTTTGGGCTCACTGCTCAGCAGGGAGTCTGCTTCTTCCTGTCCCCACTCAAATAAATAAGTAAAATCTTAAAAAAAAAAAAAAAAAAAAAAAGACGAAGAAGAAGAAGAAAAGAAAAGAGGAAAAAAAAAAAGAAAAGACAAATGTCCTTTTCTCCTTGGCTTTGTGAACAGGCTTTTTAGACCTCCATTTTATAAGAGATGTCCTTTCAGTCCATCTACATAGTTTATGACCTTGAGGGTGAATGATCGCTAATGCTGAGAATCTGATACCTAAAGTCACTCATCTGGACAACCAGCTGAGCTCAGATTTCCCCAGTGATGACTGCTGCACCCAAAATACCAGGAAAAGTTCTGGAATATCTGTGTCATCTCCATTCTGTGTTTATTTGAAGAATGGAAGCCTGGTCAAAGAAGAAAAAGAATTAAAGCCATAGTCTTCATCATTCATGACTTTCTGACATTAAATAAGTCTCTTGATTGACCCACACATGGGCTGAAAAGGAAGTACAATGTGTTCATAGTCAACCTTCCACAAATTTAATTTTGGAAAGCTTCCACTGCCCTAGACATTTTTATGACCTTCTTTGATTATGGCACAACAAAGGAAAATAACCAAAGTGTGAGAGTTCCTCTAATGCTTATTTACCTTTCATGTAGTTTTAATTAAACCAAAAGGCAGGGCTGAGGTCTCTTACAGAAGAGTCTGAATTTTCAGGAAAGTAACTATGTTGACCAAGGATGAAATGAACCTCTAAATCAGCTTAAGGTAACTAATCATATGGGTGATCACCTCTGGCAAAGAAATCATCTCATGACTCTCCTTTGGTAACTAGGACACTGGAATCCTGAACTGCCAAGAACAAAGCCTCTGTCACCTGCCCAGATCAGCCTATCTCCAGCCCGCCTGAATAAATGCTGAGTTTGGGGAATCAGAGGTGGAAAATTAAATTATTCACTTTTTCAAAAAATTAATAAATACAAAGGGGTTCATTTGTTCATGAATTTTGTGTTTTGATGAACATAATTTCAAAGTATCCTGACAAACACAGAGTTTGGGGTTGGAATGCTCCCCCCATTTGTTAGTTCTTTAACCAATAGACTTCTTAATTTAACTAAATTTCCACTTAGTTCTCTTAATTATCATTTGGCCATTTGCAGTTTTGACGGTGGACTTAATCTAAGGCCATTCACACTAAGTTTCTTCCCAGCTTTCATCTGAGGCCCCAATATTTTAGGTTAACACTTACGTACTGGCCTCATTGCACCTCCCCAGAGAGAGACAATCAGAATCCTGAGCATATGACAGAGTCATCACATTTTTAGAGTGACATGTGGCCATATCATTTACTGTCAGTACCAAGATACTCTTGAGAATGAAAGAGAGGGCGCCTGGGTGGCTCAGTGTATTAAGCCTCTGCCTTTGGCTTAGGTCATGATCTCAGGGTCCTGGGATTGAGCCTCACACTGGGCTTTCTGCTCAGCAGGGAGCCCGCTTCCCTTCTCTCTCTCTGTCTGCCTCTCTGCCTACTTGTGATCTCTCTCTGTGTGTCAAATAAATAAATAAAATCTTTGAAAAAAAAAAAAAAGAGAGAGAGAGAGAGAGAAAGTAGAAGAGAACATTACATTACTAATGGTCACATTATTTAGAAGGTTCTGAGTGATCCAGCTCCTAAGTGCTCAGTTTCCTTTCTCTGCTCATGTCTTGTTGTTTGTATGTTTTTTAAATAATGTTTTGCATGGACACATTCCTTTACTGATTTAACAATTTTGGAATTGAACAAAGTTCTTCTTTGGGAAGTCAAATTCTGATAGTTACTTCCACTGGGTCACTTTTTTTTTTTTTTTTTTTTTTTTAACTAAAAGCCACCAAAGTTGAAAAGGAAAATATTTGGTTACATTCATTTAGTATTTTGATCCAATATTCCTTAAAGAGAGTCAGAAAGATAAGGTTAAAGTAGCATTTATCTAGCCATGTTCTAGAGAATGCTGTTAGGAGGATCCTAAAAAATTCTGTATCCCAAGAAGATTCAGGTTAAATGACACTGAAGTAGTCTCCTTGGTGTAGACCTTCTCAGGACCACCAACTGTGACCCTTCACGGAGAAGGTGAGGTATGTTTTATTTCCCCCATTTATGAGATCCTGAAAAGGAGATAAACATTTCTTCTGTTCAACAGAATAGTTTTGAGGAAATGTTGGTCATTTAAGGGGCCAAGAGTTTTATTTGTTAGTTACTTTGCTTATTTCCATAGTTAGTACTTTAATACCTACCACCCTGAAGTAGTGATTTAGGCTAAGTTGAAGGTAATTACTTCCTTTGTCAATTTACTTCTGTCCCTGGGTATTGTTATGATTAGGTTTGAGGATATTTATGTATGGTGTTAAGACTTGGTACTACAAAAATCATTGGTATGGTGTGTTTGTGGTAGGAATTTCTCCAATTCCATAAGCTACCTCTGAATGTCTGAAGAATTTATAGCACTCTCCTCAAACGGTCTTTAATAACCAGCTTCCTCTTTCCCTTTGACAACATATTGTAAATGGACTGAAACCAACCTGACCATTTCCTTTCTGGGTAATCAGGGGATAGGCCATGCTCTCCCTCAGTTTGGTAAGACAATCAGGATATGAAAAAGAAATCCTGGCAAAGTTATTGAGATAAATCCTCAAACGAAACTCAGATAAAGTACATGTAAACTTATAACTGCATACCCTTCTGGGGAAAAAAAAAAAAAAGAATTTGAAAGGATCCAATAAGGATTTCAAGACCAGTCATTAAAGACGATTTTAAAAAATGGAAATTTAGAAACATTGTTTCCCAGAGTTTGATTTCTGAAAAAGATATAATTTAAACATGAAACTCTTTTGATAAGTGGGCAAGTTATTTCACTCTGCCTTGGAGTTTTAAAATAATGTTCCACATTTCATCTGATAAAACAGCAAAACCTGAAAAAAATCCCAGGAGAAAATTTCCTATTGCTAGGTTTATTTTTTTTCCCTTTGTTTTATGTGCCCAAAACTTAGCAAAGTTTTACTATCATTCCTCTTTAATTGTAAATTTTTTAAAGATTTTATTGATTTATTTGACAGACAGAGATCACAAGTAGGCAGAGAGACAGGCAGAGAGAGGAGGAAGCAGGCTCCCTGCTGAGCAGAGAGCCCCAAGGGGGGCTCCATCCCAGGACCCTGGGACCATGACCTGAGCGAAAGGCAGAGGCTTTAACCCACTGAGTCACCCAGGTGCCCGTAAAATTTTTAAGTATATACTGCTGAAAGAAAAGTTAAACATCAACTGCTAAAATTACAATCATCCAAATAACAAATTAAAAATGCTTGGTTTTATGCAAAAAGATGCCAAATGTTGCTACCTTAGTTGGAGAATAAATATATTCTTCATTTCTTCGTTTGTTTCTGGAAGAATGTATTTTGCAGTGGCTAAGACTTCAGACTTCAAGTCAGACAGACTTAAGTCCTAGTTGTATCACGATATTGTGACACTGGGCAAATTTCTAGAGATCTCTAGGCCTCGTCTGTAAAATGGAATGCTAATAGTGACTCACTTATGAGCATCCTATAAGGAGTCAGTGAACAGAAATATGTAAAGCCTTTGGCCCAAGTGCTGGCATATAATAACTTCTCAATAAATGTCACTATTAAACAGAGATTTCGTATATACAAATGCTTTCCATTAAGCATAGTTTTGTGTTGCCTGGGTATTTATCAAGACTCTAGGTTTCTAGTCATTTAGCATTTAGCATGGCTGCTATAAGCAGTGACCATTATGTCTGGGCTATCACACATCTTTTGTATAAGCCACTGTAGATCAAGAACCAAGCTTTTACTAGCTTTCCCTTTGGTTCTTTCTCTAGCTTGTGCTTTCCTTTTTATCTTCTCCTTCCTGAGATAGCCATTCTGAAAATTCTACACATGCTGCTGGTGAAATAAAATCTATAGAGCAAAGAGTCTAAATAAAGTCAGTGCCTATCAGCATTTCCAGGAATCAAAGGTTGATACCCTCACTATCACCACGCCCTACCGCCATTCTGGAAAAGTAAACCCGTGTAAACTGCCACTACTAGTCAGCATTAACACCTACCTCCAAAGGCCCTGTATTAATCGGCTAGGGCTGCCATAACAAAAGACCACAGGTACTAAAAATGACAGGGATCTACTTTCTCACAGTTCTAGAGGCTGAAATCCAGATTAAGGTGCCATCAGAGTTAGTTGGTTTCCGAGAGAGCTCTCTTCCTGCCTTGTCCACAGCTGCTTCCTCACTACGTCTTCACATGACCTTTCATCTGCGTGAGTGTGGAGAAACAGCTCTTCCATAGCTCTTCTTAAAAGGACACAGTCCTGTTGGATTAGGACCCCAACCTGATAATCTCACTTAACCGTCGTTACCTCCTTAAAGGCCCTCTTTGCAAATGTAGTCACCATTAGAGTTAGGGCTCAACATTTGAATTGGGAATGGGAAGACAATTCAGCCCATAACAGCGCTGCTTTATCTCAACACTGCGAAGACACTTGAAGTCCCCTTCATCCCCCTTTGTTTAAACATTGTCTTTGCAGGAAAAGCAGGAAAGGAAAAGGGTCATCTAAGGAAGAAAAAGGGGATAGTAGATGTCTGAAGGGGCTCAAATAATATATTTATTTTTTGCACTTTTTCAAATGAAATATCAGGATTTTTTTTTTTTTTTGAAATTCAAAACATAATACTTATTCTCATCTGCTCCCTTTCTCACTGATGAACAGGTATAGCACCTTCCTGTTTCTCTCACAACATGGATCAACTCCTACCTGGCAATATTTAGTTGCCGAATGTTTCATTTTTCTTATTAAAAATGTAAGTATCTTGAGAGTGTATCTGTGTCCAGTTATTTTTTTACTCATGGTAGTCAGCACGATGTTTTCCAGAAAGCGATCTTTTATTAATTCAATACATTTTGGTTCAGTACCTACCCATCAGGTAGTCTGCTACTTCTTGATTAGAATGTCCTAATAAATATATTAATAAACTTCTAAATTAAAAATATTAGATAAATGCATAAAATAAATTGATAAAAATGTGGAAAAATAAAGAGAATTATTTTAAACATTTATTTACTTATTTGTTTGTTTATTTATTTATGTATTTATTTTAGAGAGCAGTAGAGAGAAAGATAGTGGAGGGAGAAGGACAGAGGGACAGGGAGAATCTTAAGGATAATCTTAAGGAGACAGAGAATCTTAAGCAGGATCCATACCTAGTGTGGAGCTCTGTCTCACAGCCCTGAGATCATGACCTGAGCTGAAATCAAGAGTCAGACACTTAACCAACTGAGCCACCCAGGTGCCCCAAGAAATATTTATTTATCATTAATCATTATATTATTCTAACCCAACCTTTTAGATATTTGTAAAGCACATTGAAAATCCATCATCATTCTTGCCATACACATGAGCAAAGATATGGTCAGGAATATTTTTCTTTTGATTCTACATTACACAGAATATGTGGAGGTGTATGTCCTCAAAAGGGATGTTTCCCACGATGAAGGAAGACATAAAATCAAATTGCCTAGCTCTATTATTGGCACAGTTTCATCGATGGCAATGTTAGGACAGTTTATAGGAATTCTGCCTACCACCAGACAGCAGGTTCCTCGTAGGGCAGGAATTAGCTTATTTCCCTTAATATATTTAGACTCCATGGCCCCAGAATGTCTTAAATTTAGCAGTTGTTCGAGAGAAATATTTATAGAGTAGAATCAAGTAAAATTGAATGTATTAAAAATGTTTAATATGGGACGAGCTCTGAATAACTTCTTAATTCATTTTAACAGATTACCTCTACTATCAATCAGCATAACCCTGCAGTGTCCAATACAGCAACCACAAGCAATATACGGTTATTTAGTCCTTGAAATATGGCTGCTCCAAACTGAGAGGGAGGTGCCAGACATGTAAAACAGTCACTGAATTTCAAAAATTTAGTACAAATGGAGTAAAATATTTCATTAAAGTTTAAAAATATTGATATTTTTAATATGTTTTAATATGTTTAATATGTTGAGTCCTAACCCTAATGGTGACTGCATTTGGAAAGAGGGCTTTTAAGGAGGTAACAACAGATAAGTGAGATTATCAGGGTGGGGTCCTGATTTATATACTGAAATGATCATATCTCTGACACACCAGGTTAAGTGAAATATTACTACAGTTAACTTCATGTGTTTCATCTGCCTTTTTTCAATAGGACTACTAGAAAAATTTTAAATCTCTTGAGTGACTGGCACTGCGTTTTCATTGTAGAGTGTGGCAGTGTGACCTCTTTTGTGAGGCAGGTTAGGTTACTTTGCCTAGAATTATACTATCCTAAGCACAGTTACAATTACTACAATCTGCTGAAATTTTTTAAACTTTATTTCTGCAGGAATCCTGAGGTTTTTAAAAGCTCATTCAGAAACAAACAAACAAACAAACAAACAAACAAAAAAGAGGTGGAAATGCCTGATGTGGTCCAAACAACATTTTTTTTTTTAAAACAAATTGTTGAGTACTTTGGAAATTCACAGTGTGACACAGAATAGTTCAATTATTGTCATGTGGCTTCTTGACAATTTGTTCCTTAAACTGTACTCAGTTGTGGGCCACATAAATTATAAATTGTTGTGGTTTAGTAGACTTTATACAGCATGAGTAAATTAAAAACTAGATACTTTACAATAACCAGCTTGGAAAAAAAAAAGAAAAAGAAATTTGGTCTCCTGTGGCAGCAGTAGTTTTGAGGAATTAAAAAAAAAATGCCACAAATAAACAATTTTTATTTAGCAAGCTTTTAAAGATTGTCTTGGTAAACTGACACCCCCATGAGTGGCATTTCAAGGTTAGTGTGAGCACTGGGTGAGAATCAAATTAGGATCTTGTCTATTTGTTCATTAGAGCTGGCGATCTTCAAAACTCTCTTTTATCTATTTATTAATTATATTCCCATATTTAAGTTAGCTTTCTTTGTGGTTCCTGATATCAACACTCTGAAAACCACTGACCTCCGTTAACCTCAATCATGAGATAAGTCATCCACATTAAGAAGTTCACACAACACATTTTCATGTTGGAGGCAGAAGTCATTCCCTTCCACCATCCGCGCTAACGGGCCACCCATTCCAATTAAATGCAATAATCGAGAAGCATTTCCAAGTGGCAGAGTATCTCGCTTCGGCAGAGATGTAATGAAATCTCTTCTTTTGTGTCATTTGAAACAGGATAGATGGAGTGAGTTGTCCTGGTTAAAAACGGAGGTTAAGTCTGAGAAGAAAACGAGTGTGAAGACGCTGGTGAGACAAACCAGCATGCGCAGGGACCGTTTCAAAGCAGATCAGTCGTTGAGAAGTGAAGAGGAAAAGGAGGCACACTTGTCTCTTTAAAAAACGAAGGAGAAAAATGTCAGTTCTCAGAGATGAGTTCTTTCACCCCAGACAGCTGTGAGCAATTTGTCAACTGCTCTGAAGTGTGGCAGCGTCAACCCTTGGGTCGTAGCCACGTGGCTGGGGTACTGGCTTCCGTGAGGCTGAAGACACAGCAGGACACTTCTGCCTCAAGGACATCCTAGCTGTCATTGCGGCCCACAGACTATCCAAACAGTAGAGCAGACACTCTTGCAAATTAAATGAAGTCGATTAATAGGCACCCTGGGTGCGTGAAAAAATGAAACCAGTAAACACGACCAGATGAAAGTGTCCACGTGGCTTCGTGGAAGAATCACGGCCATTGGCCAAGGTTCTGGGTCCTGGCTCCACAATGTAACTTGTCATCTTAGACAACTCATTTAACTCCTGTGAACCTCAGTTTCTCTTCTGTAAAACCAAAGTAGCACATTTCGGATTTAGAGAAGTCACACTACTTCAAGTTTCTTGGCTATATAAGGTCCTTAATATATGTTAGTATCTCTCTATAAAATTAAACCATAGCAATAAATACAATGATGAAACAGAAAAGAGATTGTTTTGCATTTATTTGCATTTATTCTTACAATCTTTGTGACTTGATATAAAACCAATGTAATAATCTAGAAACTTTCCTGGCTCCTATTTTCCTCCTTGTGTTTCTCTTTATGCCCAACAGACAAGAAACAAGCTGACAGAGCTAACTTTGATGTCCAAGTGCCCCGAGTTACAGTCTTCCTCACTCCCCATCTGGTTCTCCGGTTTGGTATTCTTACATTTTTTCTGACCTGGAGTGCTGGTGCCAGCCCCTGCTCTCGCCCTCAGGGATAGGGGAATGACTATCCCACTCTTCCTTCTGGAGGGCTAGACCATTCCATGCACTCACAGAAGGATCATCCAAATGACCACTACTGGTAACAGCCTGAGATGGCCACTGGAGTCCAACCTCCACTGGGTACGCCCCCACCCTGTGGGAACGCCTCTGTGATCGACAGACAAGCTTTACCACAGCCTTAGAATGCCAGGCTTCCCCTGAACAACATGTCTGATATTCTTCTGTTGTTCCTGGGTCCATCCTAGCTCCTGCTTCCTCCCTCTCTCTCCAAGGTAGCCAATCTTAAAAACAAAGCTCCAGAATACATAATCGGATACATAGCAGCTTTACTTCGATTTTTCTTATAATTCTAAACTTAAGGTTGACTGAATCTTGGAGAGTGGGGGTGAGAATTCAGAAACTTTGATGTATAGCAACTGAGAGTGAAGGCAAGAATGGGTGGTGTTTAGGATTTTTAGGGAAGACAACAGAAAAGACTAATTTTGAAGCAGGAAGTGAAATGCAGGCCTATTTCTCATCTTTATTCTTGCTCCTCAGGTCTGAACTGTGCTTAAACCTCCCTCTGGATCAACTTACGTTATTCACCTGGATTTGCTCCATGTGGTACAAGGCGAATGAAGGGGATTTCCATCCCTTCAACATAGTAATTTTTTTTAAATGCTATTCTTTATAACTCTGAGTAGTATGTCTAATAAATTTGCCAGCAGTGAGGAATGAGCCTGTGAGGTAACAAAGATACGCATCTAATGGAATCTGGTGACATAGTACAAAGGCGTAATTGTAGCTAATTTATGAGTTCAATGTCCTTTCTCTTTTCAGCCCGGAGAAACGTTTCAGCATATCCTGAGCTTCTCCCAGCAAACGTGATTCTCCTGCATCTGCTTTGAAAATGACAACAAAATGTTGGAAATTCACCTTTGCTTTCGGGCAATATGTGGAAAGTACATGTGCTGGTTAATCCAAGAATCAATAGGCATGTCCTGTATGTATATGTGACAAAGTGAGGGCAAAACCAGCCTGAAGTACCTCACATGTTCTTTGATCCTAACCGGTAAAATTTCTGAGCTCTGTAACAGCTATTCAATGCCTACCTTCCCACTGTGGTGTTGGTAGGTATATACATCGGCTGACCAGATGACTTATTGCCGGATGTCAAAAAACAACAGCAATATTGTAGTTTTGTCTGTGCTTTTTGAATAAAGGAGAATGTCATTATCTTCACAAGACATATGGTAATGCTCCTCAAGCTACCCGAGGAGAACAAAGCCAGCTGCTGATTAAATACCAAAGTTCCTTTTAATTAATACTCATGGAAGGTGTGGATAAAGCAGTACGCATGCCGTGTTCTATGAAAACAAAATCAACAATTTAAAAGAGTTTTTGCTTTTTTTTTCTACCTTTGTTTATTTTTTCCCATGGTCTAAATTCTTACCCTCCACTTCCACCCCCAGCCGCCACCAGCCACTTTATGATTTCTTTTGGAAAAGATACATGAATAACTGGAGAGAAGCTGGTTGGGGTGGGGGATTGGTCAAAGAAGATTAAAGCAAATTATATTAATTCGTTTCATTTTAATCTCATGATCTGAAACCTCCCAAGGGTATTCAATAGGACTGCGATTTCTTGGATGTTTTCCTAGAACATTGTCTCCCACCTCCCGAAAAAACATTTCCGACCGTCCCTTTCTCTTCAAATCCTCCTCCTCTTCTCCTGGTGGGTGCAGCTAGCACCCGTGTGTCCTCCACAGAAGCCCTCTGGGGAAGCCTCCCTACCCTTCCCAGCACCTCACCTTCAGACTCCCTGCGGGGTCTGCTTCTTGCCTCCTGCCCAGCCTCTTGGGAAAGCCAGCCCCTCCCCTTGTGTCAGGTTCTGTCCTGCACCTTCCCAAGGTGGTACCCCCTCCCTCCCTCACCCTTCCCTCCCTTCACAAGCCTCTCTTTCTAGCAGCTTCTTTTCATCAGCATAGGAACGGATCCTAATAGCCCTCACTCAAAGGAACAAAACAAAACAGGATTTTAGACCCATTTCACCTCTTCATTCCTCCTCTTCTCTTCCTCTCAGTTGCTGATAAGAAATCAGAAGTTGATGAGCACGATGCCCGCCCCCCAACATTTCCCTCCTCTCATAGCTCCACTTCTCTTCTCTTCTCATATCCATCAGTGTCTTCTTACTTACTTCAGTCTGCTTGTATACTCGCTACCACACTGAATCTGGTCAAGTCATTTTAGATGTCCTTGTTGCCAATGCAAATAATGGTTATCATAAATCTGTGATTTTGATCCTATTTCCTCTCCCCCTGGCCCAGGCTGTCCCTGCCCTTTGAACACACCAGGGATCTCCTGCCTCCTCCCTCTGCCAGGGCTGCCCATCACCCCAAATAGTCGCAAGTGTTGCTCCTTACCACCATGACTACTCATGTAAAATGACTCACCCAGGGGTGCCTGGGTGGCTCGGTTGGTAAAGCGTCTGACTTTGGCTCAGGTCATGATCTCCCGGTCCGAGGATCGAGCCCCCGGGGGCTTCTGCTCAGTGGGGAATCTGTCTCTCCCTCTGTCCCTCCACCCTGAGTGCACTCGCTGTCTCTCAAATAGATAAATAAAATCTTCAAAAAATAAAATAAGATGATTCACCCACATTGTGCTCTCCTCATCCCCTTTATGGTGTTCATTTTTCTTTATAATCCTCAAGACTCCATTGCTCATTTTCTGCCTCTTCTCTCTGCCCACTTGGACAGAGGTTTCATTCACTCTCAGATCTCTGCACCTAGTCCTGTGCCTGACACACCGTGAGTACCAAGAAAGGTCTGTTGAATGATACGTTTCAGGCCCACCTCTACAGGCTTAATGTGCCTGAAGTCCTTAAATCCTTACAAAATCCCAGTGAGGTAGGGACTACTGCTATTCACATATTAAGTCAGGAATCAGAAGCACCTCTCAGGCTCCAGGATACCTCTCTGTCTTTATCTCATCCACCTCTTGGCAGTATTGGACACTCCTCCTTCTCAAAACCACATGCTTTCCAGAGAGTTTTCTTTTTGCTGTTTGATTCCTCTTTCTCTCTTCCCTTTTCCCTCTCCCTGGTTGAGGTCACCATTCCCAGAAGTATGCTGATGAACGCTACTCTGTACCTCCCACCATGGCATTTCCCGTGAACTCTGTGCTCACAGACCCAACTGCCAGCTCAGTGTCATTGATCACCGCGACCTCAACTCCAACATGTTCAGTGCAATCAAATCAGGCCCTGTAAACTCTCTCACCCTCAATACGTGGCTTCCCCATCCACCTAGGTCCTCAGGCCAGATCCCCAGCAGCAATCTTGATGTCTCCCTGTCTCTCATCCCCTTGCTTCCATATTCAATCATCTTTCTATCCCCTAGATACCAAGTCACCTTTCATCTTGTGCCCAAATTACTACACAGCCTTCCAACTCTGTCCTGCTCCCACTCCTATGCCTCTAAACCATTGTCACTAGGGAACCAGCGAGAGGCTTTCTTAAGATGTAAATTGTATTCTGTTACCCTTCACCATAAAAACCTTTCATGGAGCATAAAATCTAAACCCTGCATGCTTTCTCTTTGCTTCACAGAGCTCATTAAAAATTGAAATTATTTTATGTATTTTGATTTCCTTCTCATTTGTTTGCTTAGTTCCCCACTAACATATAAACCCACGAGGGAAAGAAACATGCTTTATTTACCACTGAGTGCCCAGAACTCATCCTGTTCATAGTAGGGAGGCTCAGTAAATGTCCCCTGATGGAATAATGCAATATTTCAGAATGCTATGTTTAGGCAGGAAGCACCTCCCACATTTGAATTTGAAAGTTTATACTGTATTTATCGGTTTGCTATAATTATTGGTGTCAAGTTAACATTGTTAGTGAGAAGATAGGCAAGGGTATATGGTCTCACCCAGCCAGGGTAGGCCTGGTTACACAAACCAAGCGCATATATTTTTCAAACAGGAAAATATTGATTATCAGAGTTTCGATGATGTATTTGTCCGCCACTACTTTTGTATACGTGATAATAAAGAGTGCAAAAAGACCCACAAGGGCCAAATAAAACATAAATGCCCACATGGAGAGACAGCAATCTATTGAGAAGTACTAACGCCCATGTGTGCAAGTGCACATAGAAACGCACACAGAATTGAGGAAAAACTGTATTTGAATGAAATTCAAAATGGCGAGCAACAGATTCAACTTCAGACTGGGACACTGGGATTCTGAAGAAAACAGCATTCATGAAGAGGAAGCTGATTCACAAAATGGGGATCCACCACTGCTCAGAAACGCTGATAAGTTAGAAAGGAAATTGGATGCGTATTGGATATTTCATGCATACTCATCTGCACAAATAGTAATATAATAGGTAATGGTGTCCTTGAGCAGAGGACAGGTCACTTCTTTGCAGGCAAGTGTGCATGACTCCCTCACAAAACACTAAACTTTCTGGTTTCTAGGTTCTACCCCAAAGTCATTCCAGCTCGATTAGATTATTTTCACCTTTTGAAGAACCACACTGTAAGGTAGAACGACCTCTCCACTTGGGATGTTGTGGTGATTTCTTTCAAGAGTTGTCCATCCCTGGGTCAGTCTGGATTCAAGGACAAGGGTCACAGTCTGGAACTTCTCTGAGCACAATACACACTATTTCCGTGTTATGGTCCGCAATGGATTCTAGTTCTTGATTTTTATTTGCTCACAAATTACTTCTCCTGACAAAGGCTATATTTAGCTGAACTATGTGATTTGATTTGCAAATCCTCCACCCCCACACACATATATTTAAGTAATTGTTTCAAGGTTCACAATCGTTGCTTTGTAAGGAAGGAAGGCAGAGGGTATAAGTAAAGTAGGTCTAGCTGTGTTTGTTTCTGCCACAAGTGAAAAAGCCCCTTCGTTAAATAGTTAAACAGATTTCCGTAGGTGAAAATTATTCCTATCATCTGGCCTTTGCGTTGCACTTCCTTACAGTGTAAACACACAAAGCCCTTCAGAAGCCACCCACACTGAGAAAAATTGCTTTGATAGGGTTCACTGCTTTGTTGTTGTTTCCGGGAAAATGGCTCCAAATGAGGGGCATAAACTAGATAGGACTCCACAGTAAATAGGAGTGTGCCGTCTGTCATGTTAATTGGAACAAACCTGCAGTGCCAAGTTTTCCCCGAGCAGGGAAGCAGCATTGAACCTGAAGTGAGATGAGGAGGTCTGGCTCTTGCCATTTTCTTGCTGAGTGACACTGGGCAAGCTGCTTAACTTTCCTGAGAAAAGGTTTTGTGACATTGTAGGGTGAACACTTAATACACTTTATTGTTCCATGTGGATGTTTTTAAGATGCAGTAATCAAGACATCACTTTAATTTCATTTTCCCTTTATATGTGTGTGTGTGGGGGGGGGTGTGTTACCTTGTTACCTTCAATACTCCTAAAGTCCTCTTAATTTTCCATCATCCAAGTGATTGCTTTTCCTTACTATATTGTATTCATTTCCTAGGGTTGCCTTAACAAAACACGACAGTTCGAGTGGCTTAAAACAGAAATCTATTTTCTTAAATTTCTGGAGGACGGGAAGTCCAAGACCAAAGCGCTGGCAGGGCTGGTTTCGCTTGCGGTGTGTCTCCTTGGCTTACAGATAGTGGCTGCCTTGCTGGCCCCTCGCACGCCCTGGGGTCTCTCCGTGTGTTCAAACTTCCTGTTCTCCTGAGGACACCATCTTGGATTTGGGCGCACCCTGGCAGACTTAGCTCTTGCATCTCTGCCCTGAAGACAGGGCAGAACACAGGATTAAAGAATTATAGAGTTGTTGAATGTATAGAACAAATAGGTCTGCAAACTAGTAGGGAGTTTTGGTGTGGAAGGAGGCCAATCAAAGAAATTACTGAGCCTTGGTAACCATCATCCTCTTCCTCCCCACTCCCCGCCCCTGTCCCTCCCCACTACTCCCCCCTCACACCTAACTCAGTGCCTGGAATACAGTAAGAAGTCAACTATGTAAATTGAAGAGTCAAGGACTTTCTAAAGTAAAAGTCTCTTAACTGGCTTCCTTGACTCTACCTTTGCCCTACTGCGATCTCTTCATGTCCAGCTGCCAAATAAGCCTTGAAAAGTATAAACCAGAGCATGTAATCATCAGACATTTCCAGGGACTCCCATCCTCACTAACAGCAAAAGCCAAGGTCCTTTTATTGGCTTATAAGACCCCACGAGATTGGCCTCTGTCCCTCTGAACACATCTCTTGCTTTCAGCTTTGTTCACTCCCCTCTATCCACTCTGCCTTCTTTGCTGTTTTTCCAACAAGCCCAATGCGTGTCCATCCCGAGGCCTTTGCCCCAGCACCTCCCTCCCTCCCTGCAATGCTGTTACCCTAGATTTCGTCACTGCTCACATCCTTCAAAGTGCAATAAATCAACCCTCTCCACCCTAATTTGTTTTTCTTTCTACTATTTATAAACTTCTAATAAATAACTTACTTATTGATTGTGCTCACCATCTGTTTTGCACCACCCAAAAGTAAGGATGTTTGCTCCTCTAGGACTGAGAATACAGTAAGGGTTCACTAAACGCTTACTGAAAAAAGTAAAAGTTCTGGATGGAAACACAGAGAAATGTTCTGAACGCAGTAAAATCAGTGTTTTTTGTAGACAAAGGAGAAGTTAAAGGACCCTTTAACAGAGAAAAGACCAAAAAATTGTTTTCGAAATGAACCAGAGGGAAGTTTGAAGACTGTAAACTAAAAAGAGAGCCTTATGGACATGAGAAGGAGAGAGCAGAGGGAGGGAAGGAGGAAGGAATAGAGAAAGGAGATTGATACTGACTTAATACCGTGTTTGCTAAGCTGTCCCTCTTCAAAGTGTTTCCGGGGTCCCTTAGTAGAGCAGTATGGGTCAGGGGAGGAACCGAATAAGGATTTTAGTCCCCAGCATCCAAGTCTGCCCCTCAATATTATATCTTTAACATTTTGAGTCTCTCAATAATATTTTTGTCTTGAAAAAAAGAAAAAAAAAGCAAAACAAAAAAGGGCTTCAGATTAAAAATGAAAATAAAAGAGTGAAAGTCCTTTCATAAAGTGCATCACAGGGGATTACTTGTGAGATATTTGCTACTGTCTCCCCCTGGGGGGAAAAGGTCAGAATCAGGTGAAGGGAATTGTGGAGAATCCCTCTGTCAGCAGCTAGGGTTGGTGTTCTGAGGAAGACCAGGCAGGAGAGCAGGGCTACAGCAGAGGAAAGGAACATTGTGGTGTCAGGCAATGGCATGAGGGAACTCAGAGATCATGTGCAGGGACTGAGAATGCCAAGAAAGTAAAAGTCTGCTCCAAAGACAGTTCAGTTGCTTGTTTGTGGGGGGTAAGTGTGCAAGGCTGCGAATTTACAATGTCGCAGGACACTGAGATAAGAACACAAAGGCATTCTCAGAAACTATTCAGCTCACAAGAGCCGGAGCTCTGTGGAATGTGGTGGGAATAGAAAAGCCCTGTGGTTTTTAGTATTAGGAACAATGATGTGGCCCCCACACTGAACATGAACTGGGGTTGTTGATTGTCATGGCTGGAAATCGAGGAGTGGGGTGTCTTGTTCAAGAATTGTCCAGGAATTTGCGCCCGCAGTGGCCTGGCCAGAGGCACGCTGAGGATTTGTGACTAGTAACAAATGCAAGGCATAAACAACGATATATTGTATGTGAATTTGAAGGAGTTTATAGTCCCTAGGCTCTTGACTGAATAGTTCAGGTTTTTGTTTTTGTTTGTTTTTGTTTTTTTAAGATTTCATTTATTTACTTATTTATTTGAGAGAGAAATAGAGTGAGTGTGCCCCTGACCGGTGGAGGAGCAGACGGAGAGGGAGAAGCAGATACCATACTGAGCATGGAGCCCGAAGTGGGGCGGTCCCATGACCCCAAGATCATGACCTGAGCCCAAACCAAGAGTCAGACACTTAACCGACTGAGCTACCCAGGCACCTCTTTTTATTTATTTTTTCTTAATTATTATCAACTGTTCCAATTTACTTGGAGTCTTGGAATCTTATCTACACTGATATATTCTGTGCTATGAGCTTTTCACTTTATGCTGTTCCTAATCTGCAACACTCCCCCCAACACACACACACACACACACACACACACACACACACTCCTCTGCCATGCTTCATTTGGTATATGTAATGATTCATGTTGTTTGCCTAAGAATGATAAATAAGGCTAGTTAGTAGTTTGAGAGAAGGCAATCAGGTTGCAAACAAAGGACAGTATTAATGTCATTCAGGTGTTAAAAAGAAAACTAGGGACCCTCTCTGTCCTTCAAAGGAAGATGCTCTACCACCTAAAGGAAGATGATTTTGCCTAGAACCATCCTTCTCTTGCTCACAACATTCCTGCCCCATCCTCCCTCCTAGAGAAACCTTCCATCCTGGACAACTCCTGGATAGTATTCATGAACTGCCTAATAAAGCCAATTAGATCTTCAAATTTACTCAGGTGAATTTCATTCTTGAACACAGACTTAATTTTACATATCAATACTATTTCACTTTCTTCTTTTATAACTGGTATGATTTATGTGTGGCTATTCTGTTAACACTTTCTGCACTGATAATACTCGGATTTGGGGATTTGAGTTAAGGGACTTCAGAATGTGAGTGTGACATAGAAACAGGGATATTTGCCACAAGGATACTTTTCTTATGAAGTTGCATATTGATATGTATATAAACCATAAATGCAGAAACCGTTCTATAATAAATAAAAACGGTCTTACTGCTGGTATAGGAAGTCGAGGGGAATTGCAGCAAGTATGTTTGGAAGCCCAGGAAGGACTATCAATCCACTCCAAAACGTTCGGCAAGAGAGACAGCTGCCCAAGTGGGATTTCTCAGCTTGGAGAAACAAACCCACCGAATATGATAGCTGTCACTAAATATTTGGAGGCCGTCTGGCAGAAAGAAGATGGGGCTGATTAGGTGTGGTCCAAGGGACTGATGACAATACAGCCTCCTGAAAAAAATAAAAAATAAAAAAAGGATTCCGCAGAATATCTGTGAGCCTCTTATCTCTGCTCCAGGCTCTGAGCACACACAGCACCAGGTGTTTCTAATCTGCAACCCAGCCATGGCGGTCCCCTGCTTCCCAACAGAGAGCATACACGAAACTGGAAAGTAGGGACAGAATGCCCCTGCTTCACTGATAAACTGGGATGGGCATGTGATCTGCTCTTCTGCAACCTGGCCCCGGGGTGCCCAGTAAGTCAGGAATTGGGGGAAACATGTAGGTGAACAGAGAGGCGATGTAGGTACCAGGTGGAGTCAGATTTTTGGAGAGATTCAGAGTCACCAGGTATCAGAGTTTTGCAACCCATGAAGACAGTGGCAATCTCAAAAGGAAGCCTGGGTGAAGAGAAAGGGCAGATTCTGCCCGTCTGGCCAGTGCAGCCCCGGACAATATGTAGTGTCCTTCCTCTAGTGTCCACTGTGTACCTGCCCCATGCTTCACTGATAAACTGGGATGGGCATGTGATCTGCTCTTCTGCAACCTGGCCCCGGGGTGCCCAGTAAGTCAGGAATTGGGGGAAACATGTAGGTGAACAGAGAGGCGATGTAGGTACCAGGTGGAGTCAGATTTTTGGAGAGATTCAGAGTCACCAGGTATCAGAGTTTTGCAACCCATGAAGACAGTGGCAATCTCAAAAGGAAGCCTGGGTGAAGAGAAAGGGCAGATTCTGCCCGTCTGGCCAGTGCAGCCCCGGACAATATGTAGTGTCCTTCCTCTAGTGTCCACTGTGTACCTGCCCCATGCTTC
>NC_081558.1:139173855-139264389 GCF_022355385.1 Mustela nigripes | reverse complement strand
TTTCTGGAGAAATCGTTACTCTGCGGATTTGAACGTCTAGGGTTTGGGGGGTGTTTGTTTGGTTTTGTCCTTAAAAGCAGCACTATCCCAGCCCGGCGTCTGTTTATGGAGACCCCTGCAGCTCACCAGCCTGAAGAATCAGGTGGCTAAAAGAACTGAAGAGGTTAAGAACATATCACTCCAAAATGCAGCATGGGCAGGGGTGTGAGGACACGCCACAGGGTCTGGAGTTATTGCTGCAGGACGGGTCTGACTGGTGAAAATTTGCCCTGAGCCAAGTGCCACAGTTTAAATCCCACTTCAACCACCACCTGGTTGTGCGACTGACTTGGGTCAATTCCTCTTTGTGCCTTTGTTTCTCCTTCAGTAAAATGAGGAGGACAGTTATAGTACCTACTTCATAAAATGAGGGTTCAATGAGTTAATTCATGGAAAGAGCTCACCCCAGTTCCTGATTATAGTCAGCAAGTAGTAAATGATTCTTATTTGAGTATCAAACTTGCTGTTATCATCACTGTGTTGAAGGGCAAAGGCAGAATCAGACTCCTGCTTCCCTAGGGGAAAAGTAAGGCTCTTAAGTAACAACCTAATTGGTCACCAATGTCTGGGTGTGATGCTTGATTAAAAAAAAAAAAAAAATTACAGGAACAGATATGTCCAGGGGCATGTTGATGATGCTTCCTATCTCTTTCCTCCTTTATGTCTCCAGTGAAACAAGTTCACAACAGACTATTCTGTCCGTCTGACCACTTGGAGGTGATTTGAACTTCAACAAACATTCACTCAGATATTAAGCTTCCCAGTAGGTCCGCAAGCCTAGATCCTTACAGGCTCCTCCCCTTCGATGTTCCAAAAATTGAAGTCTCCTCTTTGTATTCTCTTTGTCATCCTACTCTTCATCAATATATTTAGCCATTTCCAGAATCTTCTTTGGTTTGCAGTGCTACCTCACCAAATTTGCCTCAAGTCCATCTCTTTTCTCTGAAGGTCACTATTTAACTTCCCTGATTCAGGGCTTCCTGCCCAGGCCCAGAGACAGGATTCCTACCGTAACCTCTGACTACCTCCCTCTCTTTTCTCTCTTCTGGAAAGCCCTTCCTCTTCAGCATAGTCATCATGATGACCTTTCTGAAATGCAGATCCAGCAATACTTTCTGCTGCCTCCAGTTTAAAGTTGAAGCCCCGGGCAAGGTCTTTATGGTTCTTCTTGGTTTCCATTTACCTTTCCAGCCTTGCCATTTCCCCCCTCCCCCCAACTCCCTCATCTCCCACCACCCACCCCACCCCCCGCCCCACTGCACTTATTTAACCTTTGAGGCCACTGGCTGATTCCTCTCCACCACCTCCCTATCCCCGCCACCCAGGAAGAGGAGGACCCTTCTGGGCTTGTGCTCTTGCTAGTTGCATTCTCTGAATGCCCTTCCTTCTTCCTCTACCCTGAAAACCTCCCCTGGGTCTTCAAGGTCCAGCTCAAATGTGACTACACTGAAGATTTCTTTGCCTTAGGCTTTCTTCCACAAACTCTCCTGGCCTGGGCTTATCTAGCATTTTAGCATTTTGATAGCATAAAGGTATAGCTAGTTTAAAGGCAACAAAATGATTTACTGTGTCAGTTAGATTAGGGACTTTTACTTATGAACTCTCTTCTTAAACATTTTAACCTCAATTAACTAGCCCAATCCTTAGCACAAACTAGGTGCTCACATAACAGGTGTATCGAGTGAATGAATAAAGGAATCTTTTACCTACAGTATATTTTTACTTCTCATCAACACAATCAAATAAAGGGAGATGTACTTCCTTGTCTTGTTTTCAATTATTTATTTATTAATTTCTAGCTCTCTGTTTATGCGTGGGCCAATGCCACACTAAAAAGATGCTTCTGCTGCTCTTTTGGAAGGCCAGTGGACTCAGCTGAAGGAAAGGGGTGACAACAACCATGTATTCATTCATTTGGTTGTCTGTTATGTGTCACTCCCTACTCCAGTCTCTGGGGATTTGGGGAAAAGAAAAACAAACAATATCCCAACTCTCCAAGAGCTTTAATTCTATAAAGAAGAAAAAGAAAATAAACAAATAAACAGACAAATAAGGTAATTGTGTCTACTGTTAAGGGCTATGAGAACCATGAAATGGGGTGATGTGTAATATTGGGACTAATTAGGGATGGGGGTTAGTCTAGGTGGTTACTTCCCTCACTACCTGAGGAGGTTGAAAAGGAGCCAGCCTTGGAAAGATCTGGAGGTAGAGGGGATAGGAGAGCAGTCTAAAGACAGGAATGAGGAGAAGCAAGGAAATACATGTGGCTGGCACATTATTAGCAAGGGGACTGTACAGTGGGCCAGGTGGTATTCTATCTGCTTTCTGTGTTTCAGCCTAATACCTGATTACATCCTTGAAAGAAGGCTATCCACACTTTATAGAAAGGGAAACAAATGGAAGTGGAGGTACAATTATTCTAAATGAATTGACTGTCTTGAAAGTTCAGGATCAGAAGTCAAGCTCAAGTAAAACGATCATTAGATATTTCCTCTTTACTGTGTCTCACTAACCCACTGTGAATGATAAGCAGCAAAATAGTAGACACTCTTAACATATGGCTGATGTTAGAATAAACAATGTTGTTCACCATCGAGGCTAAGTCTATTATATCAAGCTTTTTCTTATTTGCAAACTAATATATTTCCCCCCCAAATTTTATTTATTCAAACTGTGGTAGAAACAAGCTTCATTGTAATGGAATTTTAACCAATCATACTAAAATACTTATTGATATAAATACCAATAAAATTAAAACTCATGATTAGATGAGGATATAGATCATTTGAGCCTTTTTCTAAAGTTTAAAGATAAAATAAAAGATAATTACAACATCAAAAGACAACATTTACCTCCTAACATTTTCCTATTGATGTTAAAACATTCTATCCATTATTCAAGGCTGAAATAGTGGATTAGACAAATAAAAACATGCTTCTATACGGCAACTATGGGCACTTCAAAAATAAGATTTAGTTTGTAGTGAATACAATGGACAGCTATACCTTTGTCCTGTTTAAAAAAAAAAAATCTTTAAGAGGTCAGTAGCCATCAAAAGGCTAATTAAAATGTTAATAAAAATCCCATGCAACTTTCTTCCCTTGGGCCAGAATAGTTTTGAGGTAATATGCAATTTAATTGCACTTACATGGGAAGAAGTTCCTTAAACCAAAGATATCAACATCAACATTAGAGTAGTACCTCAATTAATATATCGAAAACTTGGCCAGTTGCTTTAAAGAATCAGGCTGCAGATTTTTAGAATGTCCACAAGAAGAAAGATGACCTCTGAAATTCTGTCTAAGAAATACATCTTCCTCTCAACAAGTAATACTCAAGTTTTGAGAACCCCGTCTTCAGAGAGGAGTTAAAAAAGGAACACTTTACCTGTCTAGCAAGTACCAGAGGGTTGTGGCAGAGATCATAAAAAGGAAGAGAAGAAGGATTTGGGCCAGTATGTTCCCCAGCCATCAGAGAAACTTGTCACCAGTAAATTCCTGAGTTCCGGACATGTGGCAGAAGTTTTATTTTTCCTTTCAGATTTGCTTTTCCTGTCCTGGTGGAAATCCCCTGGTAATCATTAAGGATCCTACTTTACATCCAAAAACCTCATTAGAAACAAGGACCACAGTAGTCAGTTTGATTTTAGGAGCAAGAGAGTGGAAACAATGTTTCCCTGGCCTCCTGGTGTCCATCTCTCTTCAGAAGAGGTACAAATCCTGGTTCATAAAGGGCTCTCATTATTTACAAGGAAGCCAACAATTTGTAGGGTTTTCTGTACTTGCCTTTGATTGATTAGACTTGAGGAGGTTATGAAAGAATATGATTCAATTAAATTGAAATTTTTGTTAAGGCATAAATGAAGGTGAACTGGGAGTCTTATTTTTAAACTAAAGCCCTAGAGTCTTAATAACATATGCAGTAGTTATTATTTAAGTACCCTCTGCCTCTTCGGTCCTTCCCAGCAAAGCTGGAAGAACTTTAAAAAGCATGTAATTTCCGTTTTACCCCATGCGTCCACGTCTCTTGGTCAGTTTGGAAATCAAGCCTAAAACAACAACCAAAGAAAGTTTGAATTTACATCTAGGATAAGAAACAGGTTTCCTATTTCCTGCCAAATCCAATCACTTAGAGAGTGGCTGTCTGCAGTTCTGGGTCGAGCAGAATGGCAAAACACAGTGGGTCACAACAGTGCTGAAGAAACCAGACTGGATTTTTTATGTTTACAGTAGGCTCCAAGAGGAACTGTGACAGCACTTCTAAGCATTTGCTGACTCGGATGAAGACATTCAGGCAACGATGGAGACAGATGATTGTTTCAGGGAATTATGATGGAGGAAAATAAAACTTCCACAGCAAGAAGGGAGAAAACATAAAATATGTATGTGTGTATAACACCTCAAGAGTAAATCCGTCCATTCATTCATTCAATATTTGTGTGCTTATTAATATTAATAATATAATAATTTATATAGTACATATAATATCAACATGTTTAATGTTTAAGATATTATTGAAGTAAGCATATATTACAAAAATAATGTATTTTTATGTTTTATATGACTGATAAATTAATAAGCATTTATTGAGTGCATCATTCCAGGTGCTAGTGATAGAGGAAACAAAACAAATTTCCAACTCTCATATTCCACATGAGGAAAAGACCTAAAGAAAAACTCAGAAAGATGAGGAAGAACTAGCAAAGGAGACTGAAAAGAAGCAATGAGAGAGAGAGGAAAACCACAAGAAAGGAGTAACGTACGTATAAGCCAAGCAAGGAAAGTGTCTCAAGGAGGGAGTGATCAACTGTGTCAAATGCTGCAGTAGATTAAATGAGGTGAGCACTGGAAAATGATCATTGACTCTGGCAACATAAGTCACTGATGATCTTGGTAAGAATGACTGTGGTGGAAATGTAGGGGAAAATTAGCCCAACTGGAGTGGGCTCAAATTCCCATGGGAGGAGAAAAAATGGAAGCAGTGAGTGTATACAACTCTTTAGCAGTGTTTATTGTAAGGGGAATGGGAATGGGTGGGAGCTGGGAGTGATGGTGGTAGGGAGAGATGAAGGTTTGAGTGGTCAAGGGATAATATAACGAAGACTATATTCATGACTCAAAAGCGGGGAGAGAAACCCACAGGACCCAAAGGCTGGAGGAGACACTTGAGGATGGGGACCAGACCCAGTGCCAAAAGGAAGGGGGGAGGGCATGAGTTGGAGGAAAAATAACCTTTTCATAGTGGCTGGAAAATAAGGCAGAGGATGTGGGTACAAGATGGTTTGATAGGCTTTGTGGGTAGAACGTGTGAAAGTCCTCTTCTGGTGGCTGCTCTTTTCTCAGTGAAATAAAAAGCTAGATCATCAGCTGAGAGTAAAGAGAAGCAAGAAAATTGTAGCAACGCAACAAAAATGGAAATGAGAGAGTGAGAATTAAATAGATCAGGGAGATAGAGTAGAATTGCCAAGCGGTGGTGCCAGGAGTCCTCTTGAGGGTAATAATCATAAATTTGAAATGAGATTCAGTCAGCTGATACTGAATAAGTACCTCTCATTTTTAAAATGCCCACTTGTCTTCCAATAACGTTGTTGGGAAAAGATACTAAGCTAGATTTTTAAATTTAGAAGTAATGGCCAGAGGAATCTCTATAAACTTGATTGATTAAATTATAGTGTTATATTAAAGATAATTTCCTTATTTTGATTTTACAGTGGTTGTGGAAAAAAATTGCTTGGTTTTTAGAAAATTCACAGTGACGTATTTGGGGCAAAGGGACATCATGTCTGTAACGTACTCTCAAGTGGTTCAAAAAAAGAATAATGTATAAGCATAATATTAAACATACATATAAATATGTGTATATGTACGTGAGATATATCATGTATATATATATGCATATAAACTTAGAAGACAGGGAGAGTAAGAGCAAAACAGACAGAGACAGATTAGAGCAAATACAGCAAATGTTGATAATTTGGGAGAACCTGGGTAAAAATATCTAAGATTTCCTTATAGTATTCTTTCCAAATTATCTCAAAAAAGGAAAGACTAGCCAGCCATTTTTCAGATCTGTATTTGAAATGAAATACATTTGAAAAATTACAAGTATTTTTAATTTTATCTTGATTCCTCCATATTGTCTTCTAAGTCACGATTTAGAAATTTTGAGTAACCGTTTAGAATTTGTATTTGAGAAAACCTGAAGGCAAGACTGATGCTAGTTTATTTTACATCTGTGTCTCAAAGCCTTAGGGAAATCCGCCATTGAGTTGTAAATTTCTATTATAAAGAAAGCACATGGTTACACTAGGTGTTCTGTAGACCTCTCTAGATTTACACTTCCCCCTTCACTGTGCAACTTACTCAACACAAAAGTCCATGAAACACTGTTTCTTTCTCCTACTCCCTTTCCACATTAAGTCCACCAGAAAATGCTATTGCTTTATCTCCCATATCCATCCCGAATTCCTTACCTCAGTCTTCCTCTCTGATTGTCACTGTGGTCTGTGTGCCCACCATCACTCCCCTGCAGACCTGCTCTAACTATTGCTTCTCCCTGCAATCCATTTTCCATGCAGCAACCAAGGGCATCTATTTAAAGTCAGTCATGTCTAAAGATAGCACTGTATGTTAACTACATGGGAACTGGAAAAGAAAAAAAAGATGTTCGTGTCATTAAAAAAATAATAATATGAAGTCAGTCATGTCTAAATGTTTAAAATATTCCAATGTTCCTAGAATTTTCTGGACTTTGCATATGGCTCCAACATCTCTCTCTCTCTTCCCTATCATTCCAGGCTCCAACCACACTAAACTTTCCACAGCTCCTGAAATAAGCCATATCTGTTCCTAGATCAGCAATCTTGGACTGCTCTTCTGGAGCTCTCTCATCTCAATATTTTTTCAGCAAAGATTTATGAAGCATCTTCTATGTGCCAAGCACTGTTGTAGGTCTTGGGGGTTACCACAATGAAAGCAGCAATGTGGCCTTTTTGCAGGCTTACCTTCGAGTCATGACAGACTCAGGATTTATAGAACCTTAAGTGAATATAATTTGGCAGACCCTCTTGAAGAAAAATAACCTACAAGTCATGGAAGCAAAATTAGCTGTAGTCGTCAATACTTATTTGGAATAATTTGGAATACTTATTTGGAATACAGTAGTCAATCCTTATTTGGAATAAGAGGAAAAATTTCAACCACTTTCTGGGCGTTGGAAATTCAGGCCCCTTTCTTCTAAGATATCTCTTAGCAGATTGCTACATATGCCTACATGCTAAGGCTTCCGGATGGCAGCGGCTTTCCCCTCTTCACCCTGAATACTCCATAGCTTCTAGAAACTTCCTGCATTTACAGGGGCTCCAGGCAAGACAGGGGCTCTGAAGCTCAACCTTCATTGACATCATGGGAAATTGGCCCCCAATCTATGAACAAAACAGATAACATGCAATTATACCAAAAAACATTCCCAGACAGTCTAAGTAATAAAACAATTTAAAAGCAGGCAATGTGATACAAAATGAATGGGCAGGTGGTATTGAATATAGAGGCAGTGAAGTCCTTAAACTTGATTCCAGAGTAAAGGTCTTACAAAGCCAAACACCTGGCAAAGGTCAGTGTCTTTGGTTTCTTGACTACTTCTCTTGCAGAGAATTTCCAGAAGGGATTACATGGAAGGGTAGCAGAAGGCTATGTTGCACTTACAACACAAAACTGTTTTATATATTAAAAAAGAGCCATTAATTTAGTTTTCAGAGAAAAGAAGGATTTTGCCATGAGAGAAATAAAACTAATAAGGGAAAGTAATCAAGACCAGCAACCATGACTTTTCCTTTGAAATGGTAGTGCAGATCATCTTGTAGAGTATGTAAGGCATATGAACCTACCCCGAGCCCTTTTGGAAGTTGTCTTCAAAGTACAGGGTCTCTATTTAAATAGAAGTGTCTAGTGTGGTATCTTAGAGAAATGAATGAAAACAATGAAGAGGGAGTTCAATTTTAATAGAAGACAAAGAGCTAAAGAAAATGAAAAAAATTAAATTCTCAAGTACCACATCTTAAATGCCAAAGACCCAAAGGCCAAGTATCAAGTTACTAAAAGGTACGGTCATTCAGAATCAGAGAGAAAAAAAGATGGTCAGTAGCATCGTACTGTCTCAATCTGGGATAAGGAAAGAGATAAACACTCTAAATGTTTCTAAACTTTTATTGAACCACTTCTTTTAATCTTCTTGAAATTGAATTTTGTCATTTTACAAGAACTCTATTTAGCTCAAAAAGATTATTTTAACAAAAGAGTATTTCAATTCAGGAGTTTAGAGAAATTAGTCAGATGGAGTTGGCTGTCTTAATGACCAGGCTGGCTTTCATCTTCACTGAGATAATGTGCGCACTCAGGAACGGAGAGTTTTTCCCAACTGCTCTTTCAAATGCTTCTGTTAGAGAAGCTCAGAGAAAAGGATGCAGTCTGGCTGCTGAGAATTTCTGTAATGGAATTCCTTCCATCAGACCGGTCATCTTTTGTGAGGGTGTGAAGGGTAGGGGCCTGGTTAATTTCCTTTTATTTTAAGATATAGACAAACTGAGGGCTGCTAGAGGGGAGGTGGGGAGGGAGGGATTACTGGGTGAAGGACATCAAGGAGAGCAATGATATGATGAGCACTGGGTGTTATATGCAACTGATGAATCACTAAAGTCCACCTCTGAAACTAATAATATACTATATGTTAATTAAGTTGAATTTAAATTAAAAAAAATTAAGATTTTGTTTATTCATTTGACAGACAGAGAATACAAGTGGGCAGAGAAAAAAAAATAACAAAAACAAGTGGGCAGAGAGGCAGGTGGGGGTGGGGAGAAGGCTCCCTGCTGAGCAGAGAGCCCGATGTGGGGCTCAACCCCAGGACCCTGAGATCATGACCTGAGCTGAAGGCAGAGGCTTAACCTACTGAGCCACCCAGGTGCCCAATAAAAATTTTTTTAAAAGATATAGAGCTATGGTCTAAAAAGAAAAAGAAAAATCTGTAAACAAATCTGTGTATGATATAAAGAGTATGTCTCTCTTCCCATTTCATGCACAGTCCTTCTCTCCAAAGGTAACTTGATGAGAACAGTTTCTTACAGATCCTTCAGGGAGAAGGAGAAAGATACACACACACCCAAATTTATACACATATATGTGTTTAATGTTTTATACAAATTACATTATATACCAAAAAGAGTTTGAAACTTCACATTTTTTAACTGTTGCCAAATTACCTTTCAAAGAGGTAGTATATTTTGTTTTCCCACTAGTAGTGTATGAATGCGTCTATTTCTTCATACCCTCCCCAACATTGGATAGCAAACCTTTTTAATTTTGTCGATCTGAAAGGTGAAAAAGATCACCATTTTTGGCTTTTGTTGACTTTAATTAGGAATGAAAGTGAGTATGTTTTCATGTTTTTGGCTATTTACATTTCTTTTACCATTAAGTATTTATCACCTTCACATGTTTTTCTACATATATTTGTATGTTTTTCTGCATTCATTTCATGTAGCCATTTGCATAAACCATTTGGAAAATCACCATTTGTAAATTTATCTGTTATAAATACTTTCCCAAATTAGTCTTTTTAAATTTTTTTTTTTTTACAAAATTATGCTTAGAATTTTCTTGTAAGTATAATTTTTTTTAACTTTTATGGCTTTGGTGTTTGGTGTCCTGCTGGAAAGCTTCCCCATAACAAGATGGTATATAAATTTATAACTTTTCTTTTAGTAATTTTATTATGTTTTAAAATCTTTGATGTACTTAGAAAAAATTTTGTATTATTTATTCCAAATTTATTCATATTATTTTTTCCAAACTGTTAGCAAATTTTTCTAGTGTTATTTATGAATCTTTCCCCCTCCACTGATATGATATGGCACCTTCATAATATGCTAATTTCCCATAAATAGTTGCACCAATCACTGGGTCCTTTATTATGTTTCCTAGGTGTATTTCTTTGCTGGTACTAAACTCTTTTAGGTATTTTTTTTTTAAGATTTTATTTATTTATTTGGCAGACAGAGATCACAAGTAAGCAGAGAGGCAGGCAGAGAGGGAGAGGGAAGCAGGCTCCCTGCTGAGCAGAGAACCTGATGCAGGCCTCAATCCCAGGACCCTGGGATCATGACCTGAGCCGAAGGCAGAGGCTTTAACCCACTGAGCCACCCAGGTGCCCCACTCTTTTAGGTATTTTAACTTAATTACACATTTTATTATCTGGTAGACCAGTTTTCTTTTATTACTTTCCTTTTCCAGGATTGTCCTTTTTCTACTTATATGTTTACTTTCACAAGTTTACTCTGGTAACATTTTGTCTAATCCTGCCACCAACCTTTCTGTGTTTTAATGAGACTGAATGGCTTAAACTAGTAAATTGAATTAACATTAATTGATCATTTTTCTTATCTACCCATAAATGAGGTATCATTTTCTTTATCAATGTCAATAGTTTCAAAAATGTACTCATAAAAGTCTTAAAAATTCTATACATTTCTCATTTTGTATTGGTCTTTTGTAACCATTGTGATGGGATCTTTTCTTTCTTTTTATCTAACATGTTACTGTTTACTGTTAGAAAATGTCCTGATTTTTATATATTAATTTGAAATCAAACATCTTGCTAAAATTTATTAATTCTAAGAAGGTTCTTTTTATGTGGTTCTTTTTTTTTTAAGATTTTTTATTTATTCATTTGAGAGAGAGAGACAGAGGGAGCACAAGCAGGGGCAGAGGGAGAGGGAGAGGCAGAGGCAGAGGGAGAAGCGGACTCCCCACTGAACTGGGAACCCGATGTGGGGCTCCGTTCCAGGACCTGGAGATCAGGACCTGAGCTAAAAGCAGATGCTTAAACATCTGAGCCACCCAAGCACCCCTTGTGTGTGGCTCTTTAAAATTTGCAAGGTAGACAATCATCTCACCTACAAATGATGGGGTTTTTTTTCCCTGTTTTCTCTTTTCTTTTTTCCTTCCAGTGTTTATGCTTCTTATTTGTTTCTCTTGTTTAATTTGTATTCACTATTACTTCCTGAAAAATATTAATAATATTGTTAACCCTGGGAATCCTTGGGCTTCATCCTGATTTTATTTTGAATGTTTATAGGGTTTCTCCATTAAGTACTTTAGTTATGCTGGGTGTTTTTCAACTATCTTTGTTTGAATAGGATAAAATTGATAATCAGTTCTCCTCTTTTTAGGCCAATGAGTAATTATATTAATTAATTTTCTAATGTGTAAACATCTTTGCGTTCTTGGGATGAACCTCACCAGGTCAAGAAGTAAGTATTCCTTAATCGACTACTTAATGATATTTGCAAAATTTTAGAAGATATTTGTATCTTGTATTTTAAGGAAGGGGGTGCATTTTGATATCATTTTTCTCCTGAATTCATCCTGAAAATTTTTTCTTTCTTTCACTATTCACTGAATTTTTTTTTTTTAATTTTACTTAAGTAAGCTCCACACCCAATGCAGGGTTTGAACTCACAACCCTGAGATCAAGAGTTACATGCTCTAACAACTGAACCAGCCAACACCTGCCACTGAAATACTTTTAAATCAGGTTGGAATTATCTATGACACTATTTGAACTGATTTTTCAGAGGGTACTGCTGTTATGTTTAGCACAAATTTAGTGTGACATTTTATTTACCAGAAGATCTCAGTAAAAGTGTAAATTTTCAGGAAGCTGTAGTTTGAGATTTTTAAAAAATCATCATTTTAATATCTGTGGGCTCTGTGTTAATCTCTTTGTCATTCTTTATTTTTTTTTAAGAGTTTATTTATTTGAGAGAGAGAGTGAGAAAGAGGGAGCATGAGCTGGGTGAGGGGCAGAAGGAGAAGCAGACTCCCCACTGAGCAGAACTCAGGCAGCTTGCCATGGGGCTTGATCCTAGGACCCTGAGATCATGACCTGAGCCGAAGGCAGAAGTTTAACCAACTAAGCCACGAAAGTGCCCCTCTTTTTCATTCCCAGTCATGACAATTTAACTTCTTTTTCCTTTTTCTTGGTTACTTTACCTAAGAAGTGTTCATTTTTTGGTCTTTTCCATGAATCAACTTTTGATTTTGTTAATTTTCTTTATTTCCTCTCTTCTATGGGATCTATTTTGCTTTTCCTTTAGGTTCTTAATGCGGAATATTAGGCATTGATTCCAGATTTCTTTTTTTCTAATATCAAGCATTTGAAAGTGTAAAAGTGTAAGTTTTCTTCTTAGCACAGCTTTTTCTCATAAATTCTGCTTTGTTGTCTTTTAAATATAATTCATTCTATTGTTCCAATTTTTGTATCTGTGCTGCTGAAGCGAGCAAATATAATTCATTCTAAAGTGTTTTCTTATTTCCCTTATTTTCCCTAGTATTCTTTGAGTTTATCCTGTTTGGGATTTGCTGATCTTGAATCTATAAATTTATGACTTTCAACACATTGGAGAAGTTTCAGCCACTTTTTTCGTGCCTCTTTATCTCTTGTACTGACTCTCTGGGACTCTACTTAGGGGCTAGGTCTTTCACTATTGTCTCACTCATTCATGAGAGCTGAAACGATTGGTTTGTTTTTCCTCCCCAGTCTTTTTTCTCTCTATTCTTCAGGTTGGATAATTGCTATTGATTTACGTCCAAGTTTATGGAATTGCTCCTCTGTCTTCTCAATTCAACTTGTGAGACTATCAGTAAGTTTCCTTTTTAATTAATTTATTATATTTATCATTTCAAATTTTCCTTTTATTTCCTTTTTATAGATTCTACTTATCTGATGAGACTTCCTCTCATTCTATTCTTTTTAGGAGTGTGTCTCTACATCACGTTGCATAGTTAGAATATATAATAGTTGCATGAAAGACCCTGAGTATTTAACTACCTAGGAACATCTTGAAGATGACAGCAGTTCATTCTCTTTTCCCCTGAGAGTTAGACACATACTCTTGGTTCTGTGTATATGGAATAATTCTCTATTGCATCCTGGTCATTGCGAAAGTTATGTTGTATAGACTATAGGCCCTGTTGTAATTCTCCAGAGAAAGATATATATGACTTAAACAGTAAGTTCGGTCTCATTTCTGTGAGTGGGGAATTCCAATCTCGGTTTAGTATTTTGAGATTTTGCTAATCATTTTAAGGTCTGGCCCATGCATTCATGGGTTGGTATGAGAATTTTTCGAGTGGTCCAGTTTTCAGATCAGATCTTTTAAAGCCTTTGTTTGGGTCTTTCCTGTGTAGACATTGTTCCAGGGAGGCATTATTCCAGGGTGAAGGTGAGACTTGTGCATATGGCTCAAAGCTCAGCTCCATTCTTGAAGGCTTTGCTATGTGCAGGTTGATCAGCAGGGAGGCTGATACCTGCGTAGGATCGTGAACCCAGGCAGAAAAACTCTTCTCCTTGCCAGGACTTGCCTTCAGACGACACCCTTCAGCTTGTGGTGGCCCTTTCCCCTGATTTCTGTGGGGCCTACTCTTAGAGCAGGGACACAAAGGAAAGATAAGTTCATAAATAAATGAGAAACTCATGCCCGGTGGCACATTTCACTCAGTTTTTGCTCTTTGACCATATATCTGCTTCTGTTTCTTTTGTTCTTCAGAGTTTTTTCATTGTGATAGGTGGGGGAGATGGGCTATAGTGAGATTATTTCTTGAGATTTTTGCATTTGTTTAAAGATAACCTTTGCCTCAGTGGCTCCTGGCTGGCTCAGTCGGTAGAGCCTAGGATTCTTGATCTCAGTGTTGTGAAGTAAGCCCCACATTGAGTATAAAGCTTAGTTAAAAATTAAAAAAAAAAAAATAGAAAGAGATACCTTTACCTTTGTGTTTACATAACAAGGCTTGCATAAAATTTTTTATTAACTCTTCCTTCAGAACTCAGTAAAGATTGTGTCACTGTAAAATCTGAGGAAATCTGAAATTTCCTGAATATAGCCTTAAAAAAAATTTATTTTATTTATTTATTAGAGAGAGAGAGCACAAGCATAGGGAGCAGCAGGCAGAGGGAAAGGCAGGCTCTCCCAGGACCCTGGGATCATGACCTGAGCTGAAGGCAGACGCCTAATTGACTGACTCTATCATCTTAGAGAATACATCTATCACCATGAACAGAATATTGGAAAGAAACATGAACATCAAAGTTGCTTCTGGTGAGGTCCCAGGAGGAAATGAGGGATATGTAATTGTCAAATGGGAGAAAGATCATTCTTGTTATGGAACACCAGAAACTTTGGTTGAGTTATGTTCTAGAGTTTGCTGAAAATTAGAATTTATAAGTGATGAACTTAGATATTTAGCTGAGGATAATTCTAGGCAAAGTGTGTTAGGTTCACCCTAGTGTCTCCTTGCTCAAGCTGATAGTCAAATGTGAAAGGAAAGAGATAAATCGAGAAAGAAGCTATTCAGCAAAAAAAGGACCAGAATTTGAGGATTTGGAAAATTCTCAGGCTACCTAGAGAGTATACTCTAAAGGCAGGAGCAAGGATTCTGGAAAACCTGTTTTTGAATGGATTAGGTGTGTAACTCATGGGTCAAATCTCATCCCAATCATAATGAGAAAGATCGGTGGAGGACTTTCTGGTATGATGGCATAGACTGCTGTGAACTATGTGGGAGACTAACAAGGCTTCTGAGAATGTTATACCTGCAGAAACACTACCAGCCTTGACTAAAAAGGGACAGAGATGGGGCAAAAATGAAGGAAGGAAGGCTCTCATAACTGATAAGCAGCTTGGCTGCAAATATACGCTAACCTTCAAGAAAACAAACTGGTTCCAAGGGCAGAGCTACAGATACAAAGAAAGAGGCCAGAGAGGCTAAGGCCACTGCTCTAGGCCCAGAAGGCAGAGCATCAAGACTTAGATGATTATTTCCAGGCCTTGAATCTAATGGAATTTGCTCTCTTGGGTTTCAGACTTGCTTAGAACTACTGGCCTGTTTTTTTTTCTTTTTTCCTTCCAATTTCTTCCTTGGGAATGGTAATGTCTATCCCATGCTTGACCTATCATTATATTTTGAAAGCAGGTAACTTGTCTGGTTTCCTAGGTTCACAGATAGAAAAGATGGCCCAGGATTGCCAGCAATCACCAGAAGTTCATTCTCACTGTGAGAGATTAAATTTCTGTTGTTTCAAATGTCCCAGTTTCTGGCAATTTGTTATGGCAGCCCTAGAATAGCCCTAATGCAGTGTGCAATTTACTGTTATATCCTTGGCCTTGGTGTTTTTTTTTTTTTAATGATGTTATTTCATTCATTAGAATTTTTTATACTAATTCCTTTTTAAATGATTATTATTTTGTGGTCCTGAACAATGTTGGTATGTTCTTCTTGTCTTCCTCCCATGTTACAAAGACCAAATTTTTATCCCATAACGTTTTGGTACAAATACCCTCAATTCCCTCATTATGCACAAATGGGAAGAATGAAGTCCAGCTATGAACAATCGCAGGTAGATGACCTTGCCTATGTGCTCTCTTATATCAGTTAGAAATCCACTACACATGAAAATGGGCTAACGGCTTCAGTGAGTATTTTTTGGCTGATAAACAGATGGCTAAAATAAAAATGACTAAGTTGGCAAGGATCTAAAATAATCAGAAATCTCATAAATTGCTAATATAAACTAGTTCAACCATCTTGCAAAATTGTTTAGCAGTATCCACCCGCCAAACCTGAATCATGTATATACTCCATGACCGAGCAAGTCAACTTCTAGATATATACCCAACAAGGGTATTATATTTGTGTGCTCTCCAAATGTATTCAGGTGTTCATTAAAAGACATATATAGGGATGCCTGGGTGGCTCAGTTGGTTAAGCGGCTGCCTTCGGCTCAGGTCATGACCCCAGTATCCTGGGATCAAGTCCTACATCAGGCTCCTCCTCTCTCTCTCTGCCTCTCTGCCTACTTGTGATCTGTCAAATAAATAAATAAAATATTTAAAAATAAATAAATAAAAATAAAATGGGGGAAAATGTGATATGCTAGCATAATGAAATATAGTATAGTAAAAAGAATGAACAAACTGAAACTACAAACAATGTTGAGCAAAAAATAGATAATCTGTTATGGACTAAATGTGTTCACCCAAAATTCATACATTGAAGTCCTAACTCCCATTGTGACTGAATTTTGGTCTTCCGAGTCAATTAACTTTAGAAGAGGTTATAAGCCTGGAACCACAACCAGACAGGAGCAGTGTCCTCTACGAGGACACACTAGAGAACTTGCTTTCTCTCTGCCATGTGAGAACACAGCAAGAAGACAGCCATCTGCAAGCCCAGAAGAGAGCTTCCCCCAGAAACTGAGTTGGCTGGAACCCTGGTCTAGGACTGCCAGCCTCCAGCACTGTAAGAAAGTACATTTCTCATTTCTGTTGTTTAAGCCAGCAAGTCTACTGTACTTTTTTTTTTTTTTTTTCCTGGCAGCCCAAACAGATTAACAGAGAATCAACTGCTTGAATTCTCCATTTATATGAAGTTCAAAAACAGGCAAAACTAATCTACGGAATTTGAAGTTAGAATAATGATGCTTCTGGGATGAGTAGGACATGACTAGAAGGGGCTCCCTGGGAGACCTCAGAGGCACTAGCAACATTCCATTTCTTGACGCAATTGTGCAGATGTCTTAACTTTGCGAAAATTTGTTGAGATGAACACTTACAACTTACAAATTTTCCTAAATGTGTGTTACATAAAAAATATTAGAAAAAGTTGGTTTGCCTTTTTTTTTTTAAGACTTCAAGGCCTTAGTTCACTCCCAGTCAGGACACAGAGTTGGGGGTTTTGTTTCTTGTTGCTTTTTTTCTTTTTTAACATGGAACTACTCTTAGATACAGTTTATTCTTCCCCACTCAGCAACTTCAAATAGAGATTCCGAGACCTTCAATTCCCTTACCTATTTTACCAGCTGTAATTCGCAGTCTCCTCCCACTCAGGTTTTTTGTTTGTTTGTTTGTGTTTAACTGTAAGGCATTGGTTCATAGTGAAGAAAACTGATTGGTTTCACCTGCAGTTCTCCAAGGGTCTCTTCCCTCAGAAGATTTTATCTCATTTTCTCATTCAGCATCCTTGATACTAGGTCCCTAAACACTTTCAAGAGACCAATTAGTTTGGATGATTATCATAAATTTTTCGGACTTTACCCAGCTCACCTCCCGGGGTGAGCCCTGGGGAACTTGCCTGACTCTGGCGTGCTGGGGCATAGCAGTTCAGATTTCAGATTCTCAAAGGATTCACGAGCTGCCATTTTTTTTCGTTCATTTTTCTTCAAATTGTAATGACTATGTATGTAGGAAGGGAGGAGGGAGGGAAGAGTTGAAGATCAGTGATATTTTTTAGGGTAGAATTCATCTTCTCTTCCCCTGTGGCTCATGAGATGCATGGAGGAAGGAATCTTCACCACGCCTGTTACATTCTACCTCTATTTCTCTGGCTTGGTTATGTATCTATTTATTTGACTCCTGCTGCCATACTGAAATGTTCTTTCATTCCTGTTTGCAGTTGCTGTTTCAAACTTATTTTTAATTTTTTAATTAATTAAAAAATTAGATTCATTGTTTATGCACCACACCCAGTGCTCCATACCATGCCCTCCTTAATACCACAACCACTTTGTCAAAGTTGTGGAAATTTTTAATAAAGACTCCTGATCAGAATTGACCCCAAGTGCTAGGTAGCGGAATTCTACCAGTTCGGATCCAAGAAAGAGGAAGAGTGTCTCCCTTTCCTCAAAGCTCATTTAACCACTGCATTTTAAATTCTTGAAGACAATGCCCTTTTCGTTTCGTCTTCATTGCCCTATACCCACTGCCAGCACCCTGGACAATGTCTAGTTCTAAATAAACATTTGTAAATGAATAAAGTAATTAATTAATGATAATGGAATCATAACAAATAACATGTAAATAGAGTGTGTTCCTGTTAGACAAAGAGAAAGAGAAGAAATATCTCTCAACCATTTCTTCACACTTTGAAATTGTACCAAAGAGCAAACTAAAGCATTTAATGCAAGTTAGAAAAACCCAAGAAGAGAAAACAATTTTAAAGGATGACACCAGAGGGGTGCCTGCGTGGCTCACTAGGTTAAGCCTCTGCCTTCAGCCCAGGTCATGGTCTCAGGGTCCTGGGATTGAGCCCCACATTGGGCTCTCTGCTCAGCAGGGAGCCTGCTTCCCCCTGCACCTCTGCCTGCCTCTCTGCCTACTTGTGATCTCTCTCTCTGTGTCAATTAAATAAATAAAATCTTAAAAAAAAAAAAAGGATGATACCAGAATTAAATGGAAAAGGACAAATAAAGAATAAGTTGATAAAAAAAAAATAATAACCTGACTCTTTAAAAAGGCCACAAATGAAAAAATACATTTATGCCTCATTAGGAGAAGATTAAAAACAATAACCCTATATTAATACATTTTTAAAAATCTTAGTACTTTTCAAATATGAGGATACTTTTCCAGTAAATCACCCATGTCCACAACTACTCCAGGAAGATAAAGAAAACATGAACTTGTCACTCTATCCCCACCCCCTGCCGAAGGATGTAGATTTCAGGTGATTTCATAACTGAGTTATTTCAAATCCTCAAGGAATAAATAATTGTTCTGCCTTTTAAGTGTTTCCAAATCATAGAAAAAGAAGGATCATTTCCAAGTGTATTTTATGAGGTTAGCATATTGATACCAAAACTTGGCCAGAAAGACATTAAAATAGCTAATGCTTATAAAGAGCTTTTTGTATAATGAGAACAATTGCAAGTATTCTATGAATATACATTCATTGGATTGTCACAAAAATGCTTATGAAATAGATACTATTATTATCGCTTTTTACAGGTAAGAAAACTTACACACAGATAGGTTAAGTAACTTCCCCAAGATCCTGCAATTAGTAAATGGTGGAACTGCCATGGAACCCAAGCGAGTTGGTTCTAGAAGGCAAGTTATTGACTATACGCCTGCCTCTCATAGTGAACAGAAACTACAGGTCTTACCTCACTTATGAATGAAGATGCCACCATCTGAGATAAATTACCAGTATGTTAAATGATAAAATGTAGGATTTATTCAATAAAATCAAAGCTAGGGTGCCTGGGTGACTTAGTCAGTTAAGTGTCTGCCTTTGGTTCAGG
The DNA here is from genome assembly GCF_022355385.1 of Mustela nigripes. Classification (NCBI taxonomy): domain Eukaryota; kingdom Metazoa; phylum Chordata; class Mammalia; order Carnivora; family Mustelidae; genus Mustela; species Mustela nigripes. The sequence continues at coordinate 139,245,219 of NC_081558.1, read as the reverse complement.
TCAAGATCCCAGGGTTCTGGGATCGAGTCCTGCATCAGGCTCCCTGCTCAGCTGGGAGCCTTCTTCTCCCTCTCCCTCTGCCTGCTGCTCTGCCTACTTGTGATCTCTCTCTCTTTCTCTCTATCAAATAAATAAATAAAATACTTAAGAAAAAAAATCAAAACTAGATCAATAGTGTAAAAATTCTTCAATTCTTAAATTCTAGGTAAATGAAAATGTATAGGCAGTAAATTCAATTAAAAAAGGACAAAAAATCATGCATATACATATGTAGGAAAGAAGCAAAAATTCTCCTTACTCATAGTATAGTACACACAAGAAAATAAAATGAAAAAAAAGAGTAAGAATTTAGTAAAAAGGTCATTGAATAGATTTGGGTCCTGGGGACATGAGACCCAGGGTCTCAAAGCAGGAGTCCTTAATCTGTTGACTGCTCTCTTGAGTGATAAGGATAAGGGCAGAATGTGGCCACAGATACTTTCTGTGCCACCTAAAATTACACTGGACCATGAGATCATAGGTTACTGACTCCAAGAATAGACCTTTATACCTGCCCTTTGGGAGTCTGGGGACAAAAATGATGTTCTGAGAAGTTGCAACAAAATTATATAATTTCATCTATGTGAGACAGCCTCTTTGATCTGCAAATGTCCCTTTGGCTGGCTAGAAGCTAAATCCCATTATTAAAGGTCCTTTCCTTTTGTTAGAAGCTTCCTTAAGGTGTTAAGTGAAATACTTACGGTTATGACAGTTTACTAATTCTCAACAGGCATTTCTATCTTAGTGCAAGTAATTTAGGGCAAGTATGTTGGCTTCTCTGGTCCTTAGTGTACTTTTTTATAAAAAATATATATATATAATGTACTTTTATATATATATTATATTTTTATATTTATATTTTATATATACATATATATACACATATGTATGTATATATATACATATATAAAATGTACTTTTTTATAAATGAGGAGGTCTGAATAAGAGAATCTAATATTTTCTTCCAGCTCTAATGTCTCATTATTCTAGATCCTCAGATCCTTCCCAGAGAGCCAGCACCAGTGGCTGCTCTGGAGGGGAGGTCCTAAGGAGCAAAATGGTGGTGGGTTGGGGAGGAGACTTGACGTAGGGAGAGCTTAAGACAATCTACAAATCTTTCACAACTTTGAGATATGCCTTATAAAAGTATCTTTGCATATAGTATATGAAACATACGTGCCAAGGTGGAAAACAGCTATATAAATAAAAAGTATGGGATGCCTGAGTGGCTCAGTCAGTTGGGCATCTGCCTTTGGCCAGGTCATGATCCCAGGATACTGGGATCGAGTCCCACACTGGGTTCCTTGCTCAGCAGGGAGTCTGCTTCTCCCACTACCTGCTGTTCCCCCTACTTGTGTACTCACTCTCTCTCTCTCCCTGACAGATAAATAATACCTCAAAAAAAAAAAAAACTATGCTAGAAGGCACTGATGGTCTTCAGTAAACCCTACTCCTTAAGGTATATCCTTTCGGTGTTCCAACCCAAAGCACTGAGGAATTTACTAGTTTCCTTCTTTTGGTAAACTCTAGCCACTTCTATTCTTTTCTTGCTGTAGTAATTGTGGAAACACTGCCCATCTCAGGCTCTCAGACCTCATCAAGAACTGATACGTGATCCTAGGGGGAAAGTGCCCCACACTGAGGGCTCCTTTCCTAAGTTACCTTTCTCCTGGATCTTGGCCCCATGGTTCTTCACCGTTTTATCACATTCTCTTCCTTTGTTTTTCTGTTGTCACGGTGGAAATTTTGTTCCAAATTATACAGAATGCTTTTTGATGGCTACTTTTTAATTCAAACTCCTAAGGTCCCTCTGTCATTTAAAAAAAAAAAAAAATTTCTCACCAATGATATAGGTGGATGAAATCTGCTGAGTGATCACAGAAGTCCCTTATAAATTTTATCTTAAAAGAGGTAAAAGGATTTTAAAATTACATTTCTAGTTCTCCCAGGTATAAATCAGGCAGAAACATTTATTTTTCAGTCAGGATAACATGATTCTGTGTTCATTGTATGATTGATTTTGTTCTGCCAACTAAAATTGATCTCCATAAATTTTATACCACACCATTGTCTTATAAAGGATACAATAGTTATTGTCAGGCAAAGGCAACCAGCATAAAATAATCCTTAACAGAAAGTTATTTAGAATCCCATTTTATCATGTGATGACCTTCCTGTCAGTGAGATAGTTAGAATGTACTGTTAAAAGTAAACCCTTTAGCAACAAATACCTGTGTTTGAGTTTTAGCCCTGCCACTGTCTGAGGCAAATTAATCTCTCCCTTTTAGTTTCCTCATTGGTTAGATGAGAATTACTATGTACTCAATCAGGGATATTTCCAGGGTAAATAAAACACTGCTTAGGAATAATTATTTCTTAGCATAGTAGTAGTCATATTCATTATTAGTCATTAGGCTTGATCACAATTTTCTAACCCTGGTTCTACTGACATTTTGGACTAGATAACTCTTTTTCTGAAGGGATGTCCTGCATATTGTAAGATGTTCAGATCTTAGCCTCTGTCCACCAGATGCCACCTGTACCCCTTCACATAAAATGTCTTCAGACATTGTCAAATGTTGCCTGGAAAGCAAAATTTTCCCTGAAGAGGAACTCTGTGCTGGCAAATCACATATATATAGGCAGTCATCATACTCAAGTTGGAAAAATGCTAAATTCGAAGTTAGAATATATGAATTCATATCCTGGTTTTCCCTTTATTAGTTCTATGACTTCAGAGAATTCCTTGATTTCTCCTTATCTCAGTTTCCCCACTGTAAGTATACAGACACACACACACACACACACACACACACACACACACACACACAGGTACATGTTATATGATATGAGTGAATATATGTAGCTATTTAATATATGTGACAGTTCTTTTTATACTTAAAAGTACCATACATGAATAAACTGTTAAAGGGGGAAAAAAAAAAAAAAAAGCTCTGTTAAGCTGTATCAGAATTACACTGGCATGGTAAAAAAATAAAAATTGCTGGTCTGTTGATGACCTATACCCTCCCCTCCATCTTTGAGGCCTTTTTTTTTTTTTTAATTCCATACATCACCCAGTGTTCATCACAGCAAGAACCCTCCTTAATCCCCGTCACCTAATTCACCCATCCCTCACCCACCTCCCCTCTACAGTTAAGGTTACAGTTGTTCTCTGCAGTGAAAAACCTGGTTTCTCTCTCCTTCTCTTTTTTCCTCTTTGCTCATTTGTTTTGTTTCTTAAATTCCACAATGAGTCGAATCATATGTTATTTGTCTTTCTCTGACTAATTCTTTTTCATTTAACATTATACTCTGTTCCATCCCTGTTGTTGCAAACGGCAAGATTTCATTAATTTTTATGGATAAATAATATCCTATAGTATATACATACAATATGTATGTATGTATATACTACCTGTTCTTTACCATTCATTACCGATGGATACCTTGGCTGCTTTCATAATTTGGCTATTATAAATAATGTTGCAATAAATATAAATTAATTAACTATATATAATTATAATATATTAATTAATAAGTATATAAATTAATGATAATTTGATTAATAAATTAAATAAATTAAAATATATGCAGTGCTTTGTCCATATTGGAATAGATTCCTGTTTCTTTTTTTTTTAATATTTTATTTATTTATTTGACAGACAGAGATCACAAGTAGGCAGAGAAGCAGGCAGAGAGAGAGGAGGAAGCAGGCTCCCCACTGAGCAGAGAGACCGATGCAGGGCTCAATCCCAGGACCCTGAGATCATGACCTGAGCTGAAGGCAGAGGCTTTAACCCACTGAGCCACTCAGGTGCCCCTAGATTCCTGTTTCTTTAGTTGAGAACCAGATAAGGTGTTCAGTTCATGTATAGAGGCTATGTTGTTTTTTGTTGGGTTGTTTTTTTTTTTTTGAAAGTACTCTCCACAACTGTATTAACCGTTGACAAAACACTCAATGAAGAGAGGCTCAGGAAAAATAAGAAAGAGGCTAAGCTTTGTGTTTCATTTCTTTTGTTCATTCTCAGGCACATACTCATTTTGTGGAACAATAAGGAACAGCACACACATCGCTTCTCGGCCTTTTGGCTAAGATCAAGTGTAGGAACAGCACACACTGTTTGTTTGTGTATTTATTATTCATTGACCTACACAGATCCTGTAAGCAACTCAATTGCTTTGATAAGATGCCTCTGGGTACTTCTCCACTTCCCTATGCCTTTGAACACACTGCTACCTATATCTGGATGATTTTTCCCCCCAATGTACTTAATGAGCTCCTAGATATCAGTATTAGTTTCCTAGGACTGCTTTAACAAAATACCACCTCTGGTCCCTTAAAACAACAGAAATTTCTTGTCCCACAGCTCCAGGCCTGAAGTCCAAAAGCAAGGTGTCAGAAAGGCCATGCTTCTTCTTAAATTTGTAGGGGAGAATTCTTCCTTGATTCATGGTGATCAACCAGGGACAATAGTAAACAATGAACTGATACAATAAAAAGACGAAATTGTGGGGGGGTTTTGGTAAGGATAATAGTTAAAATATTGATATAATAATCCTGGAAAAATAAGAGAAAAGAATTCATGCTGGTTAATGTTGGCTTTGGGAATGAAATGTAGGGAAAGAATGCAAGAGATCCTATACAGAAAAAAACGTTACAACGTGAGAACTTACTATATGGACAGTAATAAAGAAGTCATTAAAGACCATTTGGATGTGGCAAGCCTAGATGAACTTGGGCAACGCGGATTCCATAAAATTTGTTGGGTCCCAGTAGCATGAGTATGTGAAGTGTCCCACGAATGGAGGGAAAAGTGGGTCTGCCACTGAAGAAATGCACTGGACTAATTGATGAAGATTTGTTAGTTGTGTGCCATGAGACCAGAAGCCTCATGAAATTATAAAGTAGGATGGGGAAGCACAATCAAGGAATAAATGGTAGGGAGATGAAGAGGAGTAAAGACGCTTTGTTCGGTAGATACACGGAGGGAAGAAAGGATGGGAGAGATTAGTATTAGCACAGTGCTGTGGAACTGAGAAGGGAAAGTTCAGGAAATACACGTATTAGGGATTTTTTTTAAATCACAGGGCTAGAAATAATGGCTAAAATTCAAGAGGGTTTTCCGTAACAAGGGGAGAGGATTAGAGCAGGGCAGCTCAGACGGGAGAGGCTTGTCCACACCCAGGAGAAGGCTGAACAGGCAAGTGAGTGATCTGGATGGCCTGTGAGCATCCTTGTCATTGAGGAGTACTCATCTGACCCTTTTTCTTTGAGACTTTAGCGTAATATTAATCACTCCCTGCTAGATGTGAAATTGTGCCTTAGCAATTTATCCGAGCTGTTAAAGGGGGAGAAAAATTGTACTTTATGGAGAAACCTTTTTTAATTTTATTAACACCTACTTCAAAGAGTTACTGGAGAAATTAATCTGACCCTGAATTCCTTAGCAGAAAGAAATTCATTGAGTTTCAAATGAGTAAAAAGCTATACTGTCCGTTTAACAGACTAGGGATAGGCTCCATTACCTTTAGCTATTTTAATACCCTGATAGTGGCTCAGTTTACAAAGAATGTGACTAAACCTATCCCTTATCTTTGTGATGTCAGCCAGTCCCCACAGAAATACCTTATTGGGACCTGCCTCCCTCCCTAGCTCCAGAAGCAGCAGGAAATGGGCATAACCAGAGAGAACAGGAAGAGATAAGTTTCCCCCAGGAGTGTAATTGCCGCCTCCACCAATAACCATAGATATCACAGGTGGGCTAGGGGAACGGACAATAACCCTCCTGTAATAATACAACTAGTTTGATAGCAGCACAAACAAGACTGAGCACACTGTTCAATATTTTTGGAGCTTTCAATGACATAAATTTTGCTCTAGTCAAATGGATCCTATTAATACTTTCATTTCTTTCATTTTTCTGGCCTAATTTCGAAAGTTAAAACGTATCAATGCCCACTGAACAAACTTGTGAAATAGTATCCCCAAAGCACTTTACTGGAAAAGATTTTATAACAATTACTGACAGCAGTGAGTTTTGCTTAGGCTTTCGCATTCAGTTATTTTAAACATTATACTAAAAATGGACACTAAAAGCCACTCTGTGCATACATCTGCCTGTACAGATCAGGGTGAATTTAAAAAAAAACACTTTTCATTTGGACTTAAAGAATGTAGGTAAATGCGATAATCTGGGCTGGTAAGAATGGCTGACTGTTGGCCGGAAAGGATTAAGAATGACAGCGTTAAAGATAAACTTTATCTTTGCAAATGAATTGCTAGGGGGCATAAAGTAGAAACCGTCAAAGTCTAAAATCAAGATACTTCTATTTCATTTGGCCGTTTTCCTGGAAACTACGGATCTAAGAGCAGTTGGGAATTGATCACGTTTACCATGTAATTATATCAAGGTAAGATGCAAACCTTTCCACTCAGAGGTTGCTTGGAAGCCACATCTCTTTTCTTCATCTTGCTTGTCCTAGTTTCCACTATTTGTAATCAGCAACACCCCCCCACACACACACAACACACAGACACCCGTTCAAGGTCAGAGTCAGAAAGAACCAGAAATTTAAAGGTAGACCGTGCCAAGGATGAACAGCTGTCCCCAATCTGGGTTCTTCCTGTTGCCGCTGTTGTGTAGTACTCAACTCGCTCTTGCCACAGATGTCCACAGGAAATGCATGAGAGAAGTCTAATGGGAGGGAATCAGACGCACATGTTCCTTAGTATGTGGAGATGGGCATCCTCAAAGTGCCCGCCACAGACAACCCTCCCTCCCAGCTAGAACTGGTTCCAGGTTTGAGAAATGCTGAGCCTGTCCACACAAGCCGTGCTGCCAAATCCGCACTCTTGCCCTTTCTCTATACCTTGTCAGTAAAGGAATTCCAGAACTGCTTGGGAATGTGGGGGGATGAACGCGCTCTGCGGCTCTGGGCTCTGTCGTTGAGCTTAGTCACGTCCTCATGTGAGGGGAAAGTGCAACGTGTCCCCGGAGGGACTTTCCTGCCCTGCAGAATCCGAGCACATGGAACAGTTTAGGCAGGGAATAGGCTCAATTCCACGTTTTGAAATTTAATTTTCAGTCCATCAGTTATGACCAATCAGAAAACTGTTTGGTGACTGAGACTCGAAGTTACAATGTTTCTGGGTCCCATCGTCACAGTTAATTATTGCATTCGGCCCATAACAAATATTCAGACATTTTGCTGACCTGCCAGAAGCAATGAACATCCCGTTGTTATGTCCTAGCACTTGAGAGAAGTTCTACGATTTCAACAAGATGTCTGACATCCTGTCACTGCTCACTACTCACTGTTCCCTATCTCAGGACATGGCAGGTTCACCTCACGGCCCCAAACTGCAGGACTCAATCCAGATTCCTGCTTCTTTACCTTCAATATTAAAACAAAACAAAACAAAACAAAACAAAACAAAAAAAACACGAATCCTGTGGATTCCACCTCCTTGAAAATCTTTCATCGCCTTAGATCATTCAGTTATCATAAAAACATTTCTTTTTTTTTTTTAATTTTTATTTATTTATCTGAGAAAGACTGAGAGATCATGAGGGGGAGTGGTACAGGGAGAGGGAGGAGAGGCAGACTCCCCGCGGAGCAGGGAGGAGGGGCCCCTCTCCCCTCAAATGAGAGATTCCATTCCAGGACCCTGGGATCATGACCCTAGTCGAAGGCAGACACTTGACCATCTGAGCCACCCAGGTGCCTTCAAAAACATTTTATATAACAATCATTGCACTAGCTTTTTAATAGATGTCTCTGCCTACATTTTTGCTTCCTATGTCCATGTTTTCCATGCCCAGCAATGCAGCCTGGGCGTTCTCATGTACAATTTTGACCTTCCTGATCCCTCGCTCAAATTCCACTATGGTTTTCTATCATCTGCAACAAAGTGTACACAGTTTGCAGCACGTACAAATTTCTTCATTATCTGGTCCCTACCTCTTCAGCCTTCTCTCTAGATACACCCCCGCCCCCAATCTGTTCTCCCTCCCCATGCCTTTTGTGTTTCAGCAATACTAAACCATCTGAAATCATCAAAAAACTACAATGTATCTCATATAATATTCAAGACAAAGAGAATGTTCTCTATGTTCCCTCTGTCTTGAATGTGTTTATCCTCTCTTCTATCTAGCAAATTCCTCAAATCAAATAAAAAATGTGTTAAGTGATGAAGTATTCTGATATGCCCAGTGGTAAAAGGTTGCCTATCACGTATCAGATGAACTTTGTATGTAACTCAATTATGAAAATTGCCATGTTCTGTTGTAAACGCTTGTTTGCATTTCTCTTGCTCACTAATCCGTGGCTTCCCTGATGACAAAATCTTCATATCTTTTGTTTTCTTTGTATCTATACAATCCTGCGCGAGATTCGCTTGCTTTTTCACTCAACATGATTTTTCTGAACCATCCGTACTGATTTGTTTGGCTGCCGTTGCTCATTTCGCATTCTGTGTAATATCCTAGTATTCCATTTTATGAATGTATTACAATATTTTACCCACTCTTCCATCAATGGACTTTTGTGTTGTTTCTAGGGGTTTTCATTATTATTATTATTATAGATGATGCTGTGATGAAGTCTTGCTCATATCTCCAGGTGCACATGTGCAAGCTTTTTTCTGGAATATGTATCTGCATGTAGAATTGCTGGATTGTAAATCATGTGCTTTTTTGACTTTCCAGATAATGCGAATGTTTTCCAAAATTCTTTGCTAAAGTGTGTTGGTTTTTTTTTTCCCCCCAAATCTATATTGGCCTGTCAAATTATTGGCCTAAGCCAATAAAATGATATGTTTGGGGTTATCTTTTCAATGGAAATCATTAGTGTCTTTGCCAGAAAATATTTATTGGCATTGTTTTAAACAAGAATCATTTCCATTGCTATCATTTTCCTACAAATTCCGAAACAAATGCATTTGTGTTACTATTGGTTTCCACTAAAGGCCACCTTTTTACAGTTGCAAAATAGCAAGGTCAGTAGAAAGCCACCCAAGGTATACACCCCAATAAATCAGATTTATCCTGGGGGATCTGTTAGCTAGGGATACCTAAACTGTAGCTGCCTGGCCAGATCCAATAATGGTCAGTAGCCTGTTTTTATGGAGTACACAAACTATGATACTTTTTTTTTTTTTACATTTTTAAGGAGTTCTAAAGGGGGAAAAAAAGGATATGCTACAGAAATGTATGTGGACAAAGTCTAAAACATTAACTATCTGGCCCTTTACAGAGTAAGTTTTCCTACTTCTGTGCTAGGCAATGCCCCAAATCCCATTGAAAAGACAGCCAATAATATCATTTGCTTTTTATAAGAACAACTTTTTTTTTTTTTTAAGATTTTATGTATTTATTTGAGCGAGAGAGAATGAGCAGGAGGGTTAGAGGGAAAGGGAGAGAGAGAGTCTTTAGCAGACTCCACATTCAGCATGGAGGCCCAATGTGGGGCAGGATCCCAGAATCCTGACATCACAGCCTGAGTTGAAACCAAGAGTCAGATGCTTAACCAACTGTGCCCCCCAGGTGCCTCAAGGACAACTTTACATTTTTTTTTTCCTTCTGGCAGATTGTACAAAGTAATACTCTTCCCAGTGATGTGTAAGAAGTCAGGTTGAATAAAACTTGGGTTTATTTTGGAGTTTTAATTGATTTTTGCCCATTAATGAGATTGTGTACCTTCTTATAGGCTATGGTCATTTTTACTTAGCTTTTGTTTTCATGTCTGTGTTTTATCCATTTGGGGGGATTGTCTGGCTTTAATATTCCAATAATTTTCCACTTGAATATGTTGTAGATCTTTCCTTAGTGCACTGTTTTTTATTTTCTTTACAAAGTTTTTTTGGCAAACAGAAAGAATTTAATTTGTAATTAAACATATCCAACTCTTTATGTTTTGAGCCTTTTGGGGTTTGAAATGATTCCTAATTGCAAGGTCATTCTCTTATACATACTGTTAAAAAAAAAGAAGAAATAGGTCCCCAAATCGAGTCACTTGTGCTAAGCCCCACTTCAGCAAACCAAGACTTAATATCTAATGTAACTACAACCTTCCCCAGGTATGTAATCTTAAACCAGTCAATCTGGTTTAAGCAGTCATGAAGTAATCCACCTGATAGATCCTTCCAGTCCCCAAAGGAAGATGTCATAACCCACTCTTCCATTGTCCCTGCCCCCTTTGCCTATAAAGATATCCCATTTTGTACTGCTCTTTGAAGCTCCTCTTCCTTTGCTAGCTGGGATGCTGCCTGATTCATGACTCATCTAATAAAGCCAGTTAGATCTTCAACTTTCCACAGTTGACTTTTTAAAAACAGATTTGGTGGCAGCAGTGGCAAACATCAGAGCAAACTCCCGATAGCTTCAGAGACAACAAGAAAAACAGGAGTGGTAACCTGAGAGCCCTTTGAGTTCAGTTTTTCTAACCATTTCTGTGGTTTCTGAGGCCCGTGGGTAAGTTCCTTTCAGTTCTGGGCTCCACTCTCTTTATGTGAAACTACCTATCTGATTAACTTTCCAGTTAGTTCCCTATTTGACTAGAAACCCCAACCCTTGATTCTGTCCCCAGATTCTACATTGGGAACTACTGGTGGCTTAGTTGGCAGTTCTACATTTGTTTGGAATCCTGCCCCAGATGCCATATTGGGAACTGCTAGTGGCAGCTAGATTTCCCCATTTGTTTGCAATCAGTCTGAAATCCCCATTCTTTGGGGTCCATTGGTTCAGTCCCCTCCCCAACCCCTAGATTCCACATTGGGGAATCCTGGTAGTTGGACTGCGTTCAACTTAAACACTGGACTGGGTCCAACTTAAGAACTGGACTGGATCTGTGATCAGATTGGGTCCACTAAGTAAAGGCTAGTGTTCATGGGACTCTTGGAAGATAAAAAGGCACAAATTTGATGGGCATGGATTGAGCACTTAAAAGCTGTTAAAGTGGTTGCTCCTTAACGCTAAAGACTCCCAGGTTAGGATAAGCGGTCCCAGGACAGGTTAGAGTGACCCTAGGTCATCTGCCAACCTTAAGAAAATCTCTGAGCAATGAGGCTTATTCTGAAACACCACCCAATCTCCATCCCAGTGGCACATCCTTATTAACGTTAGTTTGGCTCCAAGAGATCCAAAGGCTTAGCCAAAGAAGAATGGAAGTCATATAGTCTAAGGAGGTTAAGCGTGCCACCTTCCAGCACACCTGCTTATTTGATGTTTAATTGCTGTGGTCCTGGAACTTAGAAATATCTACAATAATGACAGAATCTTGCCAAAAAACCTTTTGTCTCCTGAGAACATAGTAACTTGTCAGGTTGGGATTTCCAAAATATGGCTGGACAAAAGTAGGGGTTTAATTCCATTTGTGGTCAGGGTCCTACAAACTTGTGGCCAGCCCTCAGGGAGGGACATTACATTGGCCATTATGAGAAGTGTTCCCATTAGATAAGATCATTTAAGAAGCGCACTTAAAAATAGTGTTCCCAAATTAAACAAACAGAATGAGATACCTATTTTAATTGGTATGCAGAAGGCTTCAAAAGGCTTCGAGATTCCAAAATAGCTGCGTTGAAAAAAAAAAAAAATCACCCACACAAAAATGACACAAGAAGTACCTAAAACGAAAGACGGACTTCACTCCTTCTGCTCCCCTCCTTCCTCCTGTATAGCACTCTCTCTATCATTTATCCTCTAAGTCGTCCTTCCACTCTAAAGAGACTCTAAGTCTATAAACGGAAGTTCACCAAGTCAGAGGTCTCACGGATGCCCCTGCGCGTACTGTCAAAGGAAGACCTCCATACGGACCCCTCCCCGAGCTGATGATACTCTTTCGAATTATCCAGTAAACTGCTACGTTATCCCCTTAAACAGCTCAGGAAAACTAAAATTAAATTAAAGAAAACCTTGCCAAATTCTGGTAGATACCAGAGCTACACCCTCTGCTTTAAACCCCACATGTAGCCTGCAGATGAAATCCTAGGAAAACTGGCAGAAGCCCGCTAAGGGTGAGGATTCTCACCAGAGTTAGCTCTCCCCCATCACTATCACTACCTGAAAAAGAGAAAAATAAAATAGCTTTTGCACTCAATTTGTGGATGTTTCTGAAGTCCAAGGTGCTGTTTAGTACTGCCAGAAATACTTACTGTTTCCCAGCTGAAACTGAAGGATATTTAAAACGATTTTTTTGATGGCACACCTGGGTGGCTCAGTCGGTTAAGCCAATGCCTTCTGCTCAGGTTATGATCCCAGGGTCCTGGGAAGGAGTCCCCCATCAGGCTCCGTGCTCTGCAGGGAGTCTGCTTCTCTCTCTGCCTCTGCCTGCTTGTGTGCACTCTCTCTCTCTCTGACAAATAAGTAAATAAAATTTAAAAAAACAAACAAACAACGATTTTTTTGAATTGTTGATCAAACTAGAAGTTGTTATTCAGAACCTGATAGGATTTTTTTTTGTTTGGTCTTCTCCCCTAAGCTAAACTAACTCTAACCTTCTTATTTAGGCCATCTCCTTGAAACACGAACTTCAGGGAGGTAATTCTCAACAGAAAAAAAAGGGAAAGAGGCCTTAAGATACAAACTGCTGTAGAAACTCCCTCTCCCAAAATTTAGCCCACAGCTTCCATAAGATTAATTATCAAGGACAAGTGGGTATTCTCCAATTCTTGGGTGAAATGATCAAAGCATTTCTATTAGACACGTTGTTAGTATTGTTATTCAGATCTTCTATGTCCTTTCTGATTTGTGCATGTGATTTATCAAATATTGAGAAAAGAATATTAAAATCATCCTTATCATGGTGAATAACTAGTTTTAATTTGTAGTTCTGTAATTTTTGTTTTTTTTTTAAATGCATGCTCCCCGATGTAATCAAGTTTAGAGTTGTACTACCCTACTCAACTGATTATTCTTTTTTGGGGGGGGTCAAATTTAAGTCTATTTTGTCTGATTACAATATTTCTACACTAGTTCTCATTTGGTTAATATTTGTTTGATGTATCTTTACCCATCATTTTGCTTTTAACCATTCTATAGTCTTAGGTTTCTTATTTTTTTTTTTTTTTAAGATTTCATTTATTTATTTGAGAGAGAAAGAGAGCACGAGAGGAGAGAGGTCAGTGGGAGAACCAGACTCCCTGCTGAGCTGGGAACCCGTTGTGGGACTCCATCCCAGGATTCCAGGATCATGACCTGAGCCGAAGGCAGACGCTTAACCAACTGAGCCACCCAGGCACCCCTTTAGGTATCTCTTTCTTTTTGATGGCTGAGTAATTTTCCATTATATACATATATCACATCTTCTTTATTCATTAATCATTCGATGGACATTTGGGTTCTTTTCATATTGGGATAATGCTGCTTTAAACATTGGGGTGCATAAATCCCTTTGAATTAGTATTTTTTGTAGTCTTCAGGTAAATACCTAGTAGTGCAATGGCTGAATTAGAGGGTAGTTCTATTTTTAACTTTTTGAGGAAAAACTCCATACTTTTTCCCAGAGTATGGCTCTGCATCAGTTTTCATTCCCCCAACAGCGCACTATTGTTCCTTTTTCTCCTCATCCTCGCCAACACCTGTAGTTTCTTGTGTTGTTGATTTTAGCCATTCTGACAGGTCTGAGGTGATATCTCACCATAGAGTTTTTTTTCCTTTTTTTTAAATTTAAATTCAATTAATTAACATATAATGTATTATTTGTTTCAGGGGTACAGCTCTGTGATTCACCAGTCTTATATAATACTCAATGCTCATTACAACACATACCCTGCCCACTGTCCATCACCCAGTTCCCCTGTATGGCTCTCTGGTTTCATCTTGTTTCATTTTCTCTCTCTTCCCCTATGATCCTATGCTTTGTTTCTCAAATTCCACATATCAGTGAGGCCATATGATAATTGTCTTTCTCTGATTGACTTACTTCACATAGCATAACACCCTCTAGTTCCATCCATGTCATTGCAATTGCCAAGATTTCATTTTTGATGGCTGCATAGTATTCCTGTGTGTGTGTGTGTGTGTGTGTGTGTGTGTGTGTGTGTGTGCATACTATACCTTCTTTATCCATTCATCTGTCAATGGACATCTGGGCTCTTTCCATAGTGTGGCTATTGTGGACATTGCTGCTACAAACACTGGGGTGCAAGTGCCCCTTCAGATCACTACCTTTGTATCTTTGGGAGCAAATACCCCAAGAGGGAGCTCTCCTACACTCTTGGTGGGAATGCAAGCTGGTGCAGCCACTCTGGAAAACAATTATGGAGGTTCCTCAAAAAGTTGAAAATAGAGTTCCCTTTGACCCAGCAATTGCATTACTGGGTATTTATTTCATTGTAGTTTTGATTTGTATTTCCCTGATCATCATCAGGGATGCTGAGCATCTTTTCATGTGTCTGTTGGCCATCTGTGTGCCCAGATATTTTGTTAGTCAAATGTTTGCTTAGATTTATCTATGTTGCTACTATATTCTTTGCTTACCACTCCTTCTTTAATATCTGATCTATCTAGTATTAACTCAGGCAGGCTGAGTCGACAAACCCGGGGGAGGGTCCCACAGGACCTATCAAGAAGGTTCTCGACTTCACACAGAATAGAAATCAAATGTGCACCCGAGAAAGTGAAAACAGTTTACTGAATAGGGTGACTGCCAGAGAATAGCAGATGGAACATCCCGGAGACTCAGAAAGGAAAAGAGAATGAATCTCATCACTGCTTGGGACTAGGGGTTTATATTGGAAAAGAGTCTAGGGTACATAGGAATCTGTGGTTGGCTCCCATCAAAGGTGAGTGTCAGGTGAACAGTAGGTGTCATTCCATGAATTACCGAAGATAGGGGTATTGATGCCGCGCGAGCTGAGATTTGTTTGGAAAATGTTTGGGATCTGGCTCCTCTTAGGTGTTATCAGGTGTTTGGGGCCTAGGACAAAATTCAGAGAACGGTTCACATTCTTGCTTCCCCCTTGAAGTGGGAATACAGCTTCTTTGCCTGATTCAGAGGCAAAATATGGAACATGAGTAAATGGGGCCTGGTAGACCAACAGCAGAGACGGATGGGGCCGTTCTAAAATGCAGACCCTTCAGCTTCCCTACTTCAGTATCATTTTGTTTTATAAACTCATTCTCAGTAAGTTCCTTTAGAGAAGTTAAGTAATAATAATTCTCTCAGTTTTTGTTTGGCATAGACTCACATAAAGCCACTTTATTATAGATTTTTAACTTGGGAATTTTCAAGCCACATAATTAGTTTAAATCCTAGCCCTACTGTCCGTCTGAAGTCTGGTTATGAATTTGCACCAGAAGTTTTGGGCCTAAATACACCTACCTAAGTCAAGCTGCAAAAAGCAAACATTTATGTTTGGCGTGGGGAGGCAAGGGAGGAAGTGGGAATGGAGTTTGAGTTCTGTTTTTTCTGTTTTCTAGTTCACCTTTGCACTACCGATGTTTCTTTTCAGTGGGCTCAGCTTTATGTAGGAGTTCTAACCTGACTTTTCACCCGCTCCCTACGAAGTCCCTGGCACTTCTAAGTCCTGTTAATACTGCAGCTCTAGGTTTGGTGAGGCCTACAGAGGTAGGTTGATGCCCCCGGGCAGGGCCATTTTTAGTGCTTATAAGCCGTGCTGAATTCCTGGCTGAATTCTATGATTTTGGCTTTTCCTTCACTTTCTTGCTGGCTCAGTGGTGCATTTAGAGGGCCTTTAAAAGAAAGACTTTTATCAAGCATTTGTAAGTGTTGCATATAAGATCAGCTTTTAAGGATCTATTCTGCAACTTGCCTGAACCAAAGCATTCCATGCTTAATAACTTAGGCATGGTAGCTGGGCTGACTTTTTTCTCCTCCATTTTTATAACCCCCCAAATTGAATGATCTTGAACAACCTCTGTAAATCTCAGTTTTCTGAGTTTCATCAAACCTGGGGGCTTTTCATTAGATTCCTTACAAGAGAAATCTTCTCAGACTTGTATAACCTCCTTCTGGGAAGGGATTTAGCATATTTGATAAAACCCTTAAATTTCTGGTAAACTTTAATGAGATTAGATTTCTTGTGGGAAACACAACTTGACTATCAGCTGAAAGACAGTCTAAAGATAACTAACCATGCCATCTTTCCTTTGCTGTGTACTCTGTAACCACTCTTTTTTTCTTGTAAAATATTCTTACCAAGAGTGGATCTTTGAATTGGCTTCCTATAGGGTTTTTCTTCGAGCCACAAGACAGGACTAAAACTATGATATATGATATATGCTATAACAGAACAGTCTGAAAAGTTCTCATTAACAAATCTTTAATTTTTAAAAGAATTTAAGTGAATCACCTTTATTTCCAACTTTCAGCTATAAGCTTAGAGGCACTATACACAAATCAGACTGCCTTATTTTCTACTGGTAATAAGATATTCATGAACTACAAGGATATTCTATTACTTTACAAAAGAACTTTTCCTGTTTAAAATTTTTGTGCAAATTGGAAAACAAAATGTAGCCTGAAAAGTTTAAATAGACATCTTAAGATCGGGCATGAGTTCGACTTGCATTTCCTGTTGATATGCAAATTTAGGGATTATTCTGGCCATGGCACCCCCCAACATTCATTATTATGTTAATCAGAAGAAATGTATTACATTTTTAATACATGGGGATCCCTATGAAGGAACTGAGGACTGGCTACCTGGGAAAAAAAAAAGAGAGGACTTTTTTGAACTCCTTTTAGTTCACTGTTGATTATGTAAGGTTGAAATAACATTTTGGTAATTATACTGAACAGTAATAAAAATTAAGCACTGGAGTGTTAGAAGATCTAGGTTTTCACACAGTGAATTTTAGTAGCTCACCTATCTATGCTTCAGGACTTTCTGTATAATGAGGATATCAGTAACTCAGCATTTGAATCAAAATAAACAAGGTTTAGGGGTACGTGGCTGGCTCAGTGGGTAGAACACGGAACTCTTGATCTTGGGATTTGTAAATTCAAGCCCCACATTGGGTATAGAGATTACTTAAAAATAAAATCTTAAAAAAAAAAAAAAAAAAAGAGGGGCATCTGGGTGACTCAGTAGGTTAAGCCTCTGCCTTCAGCTCGGGTCATGATCTCAGGGTCCTCGGATTGAGCCCCGTATTGGGCTCTCTGCTCAGCAGGGAGCCTGCTTCCCCCTTTCTCTCCCTGCTTCTCTGTCTACTTGTGATCTCTGCCTGTCAAATAAATAACTAAAATCTTAAAAAAAAAAAAAAAAAAAAAAGAATGAACTGGGTTCACATTTCCAGTTGAAACAGTTCTAGATGGTTTTTACTTAGCCAAGCTCCTTATGCTCATTTGTAGGTCAATTGTATCTGTATTTTAGGATTGCATGTGGATTAAGTGGCATCTAACACGTGCACCAAGAAAGAGTAAAGCATAGAGATCCGCTTTCAAGAGTACTCTTGAAGCCTATATATTAGATTAACCTATATTAATCCAATTATTTAATGATTGTTTTAACTTTTTGAAAAAATGTCTCTCCATTGTATTCCATTTACTATTATCAAGTACCGCTTTTTCTCCCTGCCTTTCAGCTCTACCACGTAAAAAATGTAAAATCTGACAGTCGCTTGATGTTAAAAACAGATAATTGCAAGTTCACGAAAAGTCACCTGTATTTCAGTAGGACCTTCCCAGGGGTGTGTGTGTGTGTGTGTGTGTGTTTCTCTGTGTTTGCAATTAGACATGATTCGAAAAAGGAAAGAGATCACTGTTAAAGCTACTCATACGTGTTTGGCATTGAATAACTGAACTAAAAATCACGTAAGCACAACAACAAAACCAATAGGGGAGGTCTAGTTCTTCTGAGCTCTTGACACTTAAAACTGCTAAAGGCAGCTTTTATAAAGGAATCGCCTCTGTGCAAAAAGTATTCTCTTTTTCTTAAAACTTCCTTGAGAAGGAATTGCATGTCTTACATGAAAATGGTGTGCTGCTTGACTCCACTAAAATGACAAGGGTCCAGACACATAACTAATTTTAGTAGGTAGAGCAGACACATTGTAGCCCATTTTTCCTTACTCTCCCACTCCCCATCCCCAAGCCTTCAGATATATACATCACTGGATTCCCAAGAGTCAGGAGGTGGGAGTGGGGGGTTTCAGTACATAATATAGCTCTTGACATCATTTTGGGCTGACAAAGAAAGAAAGAAAGAAAGAAAGAAAGAAAGAAAGAGAAGGAAAAGGAGAGATAGCAAATAGAGAAGGAGAAAGAAGAAGGAAAAGGGAGAGGGGGGTAACGAAAGAAAGGGAAGAAAGAAAAAACAAAAAACAAAAAAGAGGAAGGGAGAGAACCTAAAAAATGAGAAAGGAAGGAAGCTTGGATAAGAGGCAGGAGAAGGAGCGAGAAAGATGAGCGAAAGAAGACTGCGTGCGAGAACCGAATCATTTTTGTCTCAGGTTGACTAGGGAGAGCAACAGAACCTTCATCAGCACTACACAATCTCGTAGAGGCAATGTATTGTTTTCTTGAAAGCCCCGAAGCTGAGCAATTCCAAGAATATTTGGCAAAGCCCTTTTGGGAAGGGTGAGGTGTGTGTGGGGGGGTGCTTTCTCGCACACTCGCACGCCCGCCCCCCACACAAGATGTGAGAGGGTTCGGGAGACCTAGCGGAAACCTTCAGGTCACCCAGAGAACTGCTCCTCTCGCTCGTCCTGCGGCGGTGAGGCGGAGGGGGGGTGAGAGCGCCGAGACGCGCGGGGCGCGGAGATGTGCAAGTGGCGAAGCTGGACCGAGCGCAGGCGGGAGCAGCCGCCCAACTCCCGGCGCAGGATCTGCTGAGAGGCCACGGTGAGTCTCTCCGGGCGCGGGTCCGAGGGATGCCCGGTTCCCCCTCGCTCCCCCGGGCCCCGGCCGCCGCGGGGCCCGGAACCTCCCGGGAGTCCGGCCTTGGCTCGGCGCCGGCGCCGCCGCCCGCAGTCCGGAGCCCGCGCCGCTCGGGGCGCGCTGGGGCGGACGCACGGACCGACCGGCGCTCGGCGGGGCTCCCCACGCCCGGCCCCGCGCGCTCATTGGTCGGGATGTGTCTGCTCAGCCGCCTCCAACTTCTCCCGAATCCCACTGGTGAGTCCCGGGAGAGCGAGCCAGCACCTGGGAGCTGGGGAGAAGGGTCCGAAGGGCGCGAGAGCGCGCGGGTGGTGGGAGCCGGCGGGACGGGCACGGGGCGGGCCGGGCACGGGGCGGGTACAGCCGACCCAGGGGAGCGGCTGCCCGGGAGGCGCGCGGAGCAGGGTCGGAGGCTCGGGTCGGGTGCCACCGAGCGCCCGGGACCCTGCGGCGTGGGCGAGGGAGGCGTGCCCTGGGAAGGAGCCGCAACTAGGACCTGAAGAGTGAGGCAAAGGGGCAAAGAGGGTGACCTGGGAGGAGGGCTCTGCGAGTGATGTCGGGGCGACTCCTCAGGTTCCTTGCCGTAGCTCCCTGCAGCCTCTGCCTCCGGGGGTTGTGTTCGCTCGTCGAGATCAGCGCTGCCGAATTGCAGGGGGACGGATTTGGGGGCTAGGAATTTGCCATTCGGCTGCAGAGACACTGATTTCTTTTTCTTCTTCTTTTTCTTTTTTCTTTCTTCTCCCCCCCGCCCCCCCTTTAAGGGAAGGTTTGTTTTCTGTGGGATTCTCTTCTCATTTGTAACTCACTTTTCTATTTTTACTTTTCCTAACCTGAAGATCTCTCGTTATCCTACCTCTTCATCTTGCCTTACATAATTTATGCTGATAGCGTGCTTGTGTCCGCGAGGGTTGGTGGGCGGGAGCAGAGGGGAGTTCTTTTGTAGATGAAAGTTTCCTCACCTGATCGGTCTCTTGCTATTTGTATTTGAAAACGAGGATAATTGCAGCCAAACATTCCTCTTTAGCCACTTGATCGAGCCTGTTCCTCCCCTATAGGTGATGCAAATGGTAATTTTATTAAACTGAAAAGTAGTTAACCTGACTTGCGGTGTCAGCGTTTAGAACCTGCTAATCGGCAGATCGGCTTGGAAAGCTTGCAGCGTCTTCACTCTTGCGTTCTTTCTGGGTTCCAGCGCAGACAGAAATTTGTCCGAGACTTTCTTGAACTCCAAGCTGTGACTTCTTTTGAATAGCTACACTGCATATGGGAGTGATGTGCTTGGTACTTGGTGTCCGGAACTCCGTACCCCGGGCCCTGGGAACACCTACGAATTAATGTCCTGGCAAAAAAAGGAAATGATTTCTCTTGAGCCTGCTCAGCTTCTGCAGCCACAGCCTAAATATGGAACCTGTTTCTACTGCTTCCTGTGCCTCAGTTTCCATCATACAAACTGTTTCAGTAGTGTACCCTCAGGGGCTTGCAGAAATGCTAGCGTGGTAAAGTGCTGTGAAGAGGAAAATCACTTTGGTTTATAGGCTTCCCTTTAACAAAACTATTATCCTGTAGGGTCTTTGATTGGACTCTGTCATGAAGTGATGCCTGTTCTCAATTGATAAAGGAATTGCTGTGTTATATTGCTTTGAAATACAGTTTCTACTTAAGCAAAATAATCATTTATTCTTTGGGGGATGTTATTAAACTGAAGTTCACAGATTTCTTTTTGGGTTAGATCTCCTAGATCTCTATGCTTTCCT
The DNA here is from genome assembly GCF_022355385.1 of Mustela nigripes. Classification (NCBI taxonomy): domain Eukaryota; kingdom Metazoa; phylum Chordata; class Mammalia; order Carnivora; family Mustelidae; genus Mustela; species Mustela nigripes. The sequence continues at coordinate 139,224,583 of NC_081558.1, read as the reverse complement.
GGAGATGTGTCTACTTTTTGGTTTAAGTTTTTCTGACCATATCACTACATTGAGATGCAGTGTTTTAAACGTGTTAGGTATTTTTTGGCATATCCTACTTTATATGGAACTGTGTCAACTTTATACATTTTTTTTTGTATTCTTTTGTGCAATTGACCCCTAAAATGCAGTTGGGTGTGGTTGAGGTGGCTCTTCTGTGACTGGGAGTTGGTGATATCTTCCATCCTGTGTTTGAGATTCTGACCCCTGTTTTCTTACAAGAAAATAGTGAGTCCACCACAGATATCTGAACATGAGTGACAAGGTTAACTAGGCAGTTACACTGGCCTCATTTCTGTTTTTGCTCAGTGCTGTTCAGAAGTGTTACTTAGGAGCAAAAAACACGTCGCAGAGCGTTTACAAGGGTGGCAGATGGAGAGTTTGCAGGTGATTCAAAGATGATACCTTTTTGATGCCAGTAAAAGGACTAGCAGTTTTGGTCACTGCCTCTATTTCCCTATAACAGTTTCTGTGGGCTTAGGTGTACAACCATTGGGAGCCCAGCTGCCTCTTACCCCAATCTCCATGGTAAGGAGGAGATGTGAAGAAAAAGTCACACAGCAGGGAGAAAGACAGACATGCCTACCTACTAGTTTTCTTGCTAGTTGGAAGCCTGGTGGTGCCAAAGAGCAGCTTTAATTTAACCCTGTGGCTGCCCTTGTTCGTAGCCCTAGAGAAACTGATTATTGTTTCTAAGAACCAAACGGAGAAGTGGATCGTATTATTTGAGAAATACTCTTCCGTAGATTGTCTCTGAAATACTAGAACAGGAAGATACATGCTCCAGAAAGGGAAATGTGATTAGTATTCAGATGCTCTTTGGGTTGCTCTTGAATTCTTCTGGGGAAACTGGGAAAATTATTCTTTTTATTATGAATCTCTCTGTATGGTGTCCAAGTACTAAATTTGGTCCCATCTTTTCTTTCCCCAGTCACCATCCCTATTAAAACTCCAAGGACCACGATCAATGCAATTCCATATCATAACCCCAGGCTCTGTGAGACTAAGCCAACATGAGTTACATAACCATTAAGTAAGACATTTTAACATTCAGGTACATTACATTCCACTCTTATTGAGCAGACACAGTTTTCATGATCTAATAAAATATTTTTATTTGATAGTCTGTCCTTGGTTATAGCCTCGTGTAATCAAGAGAACAGCATGCTTAAGACTTTGTATCCAGAACTCTAAAGTCCATTTGTTGTTCACTTATTAATAACTCACTGGAGAGATTAAATTCCTAGTTATCAGCGAGATCTTCCAGGCCACACTTCAAATATAGACTCCATTTCAACTTTATCCTGTGCCTCAGTTTCCACAAAACACACTCACAGGAGATTGTGGGTATTCAACAAAGCTCTTTAACTCTAGGGGTATTTCTGAGCAGTCACTTCATCTAGGAACTAAATTATATGCTTAATTTGTATCAAACTATAAACAGCTAGTCTGTCAGTTTATGATGCTCTTTTCTACAGTCATGCAGAAAAATTGAAGTCTGGGCTTTGGTGGATGGTCAGTAAAAAAATCACAAGGCCTCTAAGAGAAACATAATGAAATTTAGTATTTCGGCTTACATGCCTTTGATTTTCCTTCCCCCCTCTCTCAAAACTTCTGGCACTAAGATCTAAAATAGCTTTTATTGTTTGATGATATATTTCTATTTCAAGCAGTGACCAAATGTGTTGTATGTAAAGGACATTTACTAGTTGTGTAGTTGGACAAATTACCTGAATTTTCTGTGCTTCAGTTTCCTAAGTACAAAATTGGAATATTAGTGGCCACCTTACAAAGATGAAATCAGTTAGTATAAAGCACTAAGAACTGACACATGGGACGTACTCAATAAATGTCAGCTCTTAGTAGAAGTATTCATATTAATTTAAATACAAATTAAATAAGTATCTTAAATAAATACAATTAAATTAATTAATTTAAATACAAATTAAATAATACTTAATTAAATAAGTAGAATTTTTTAAAATTATATATATTTTTTTCTTCTTCCATCGCATAAAGAAACATTGATTAAGGGTAACATCTTTCATCCCTGAGTGTAAACCGCTGACTTTGGGCTTAACAAGTAACCATTTTCAGAATGTTGCCTAACCAGTTAATAGATACCCACATCAGCAGTAGCTATAATTTTGAACTGTAAAATAAAAGTTGTTTTTAAGACTAAAAATTAACTCTCACAAGTGTTTGTTCCTTTTTTGTTTTTATCTGTATTCATGTTTCAAATTATTGCTTAGTCAAAACCTCAAAGTATTAGTCATTGATTTCCATGCTTATAAAGAAGCCACTGGCGCAAGATACAAAATTCACCTTTGATGTTGTCCAAAGTTCAAAAGGGTGAGTTTAAAACTTTGCTTTATGATGGTGCAGCAGTTATTTGCTTATGAACTGCCAGAGGAGTCCTATGTGAGTATTTAGCTGAGACTTCTTGTCTAATTTTGCTTGGATCATCAGTGATACATATATATATATTTAAAAAAAAGAAAAAGAAAGAGAGAAAGATGGATTGATTATGACCTGTCATGTCTGATTCATTGGCTCTGTACTCTTTGTTTTCAGAATCAAAATTCTGACTTTCAACAACAATTTATTTCTATTTAAAATGAATTAACTCTTTACTTTTATTTAGCCACATTAAGCCTATGGAAAATTGTATATACATTTCCTCTTCTTTTTCTCTATTTATTTATTTGTTATTAGTGGTATTCAAAGACCTTTTTCTTTTTTTTTATTTACAGATTTTAGGTGATGGGCAGATCAGAAAGTCAGATGGATATAACGGATATCAGTACTCCAAGGCCAAAGAAACAACGATGGACCTCCCTGGAGATCAGTCTCTCGGTCCTTGTCCTGCTCCTTACTGTCATTGCTGCAACGATGATCGCACTCTATGCAACCTATGATGGTGAGTTACTACCACACTTGTGTGCACATACCTGCACACAAGAGTGGGGTCTTCATCTGATGCTTTTTTCATCTGCCAAATGAATGTGTTAAAGAGAGGGATGCTGAAGGATGGTGGTCTAAAGATTCCTTTATAAAATGTCACATCGCTATGTCTAAACAATGAACTCGGACTAAAGTACAATGTCTGTCATGTTTGAGCTAAGTTATTAATTGCCGAGTATATTTAGTGTACTCATGCTTATGTTAGAAGGATTCTAATGTGTAATTTTATTTAATTAAGGTGTGCACAATTTTATGGCCAACTTCAATTAGTGCAATTTGTTGTGTCAATGAAAATGTAAAGGAGCTCACAGGGATCTAAGAGGTCTAATTTGAGTCTTAGAAGTTTTTCACAATAAGGGTTAGAAAAGATTGGTTCCTTAATAGGAAGAAAAAAAAGATTATCAGACTAAAAGGGCTGATTATTTCAATCTGATAGACCTAGGTCTTAGTGGGTAGAGATGATACAATTAATGCACTGTTTTCATCATTATCAAAATTTTAAATTTAGGATTTGCCAATTTTATTTCTGTATATTTATTTCTAGCTATTGACAATGATATAAATACTCGGGTTTCTTAGCTCTTGCTTGATGGAATTGATTATTTAGTTGGCAGTTTTTAAGAGAACAGAAGGTAGTGAGAAATTAGAAAACCATATTGGAAATATTTATGCATGTTTCCTTCTTTTTCTAGATGGTATTTGTAAGTCATCAGACTGCATAAAATCAGGTAAGAAGATGGCTTTTAAATTTAAAAGTTTTGCAAATAATGGATGGCATTTAAAAATCAAATGCTAATAGGCAAGCATCCCTACATTTTCCTTGTTTATACTTTTATTCCTTATACCTCATTTATTTATAGTCAAGGAGAATCTAAATATAAGTAGTAGATTAATTAGCTAGTTTATTCCAAAAAAGAACTTACTTTTTTCATACCTGGAGTGTTTGGTAGGATGATAGAGAACTATATCTCTAGCTTAATGGAGCTTGCCCCGTGGTTGGAGAAAGAAAATCAACCCATTGAACTGGTGAGCGTGGCCGTATCGTTAATGTTGATTTCTCGATGCAGGTCGTGAGCAAGTGAGAACCAAGAAGGGAGTGAAATGTAGTCTGTAAAGTCAGAGAAGGGAACAGAGAAAGCATGTGGAGTTCTGAGATAGCACATCGGTTAGACTGTGGTGCATAAAAGAAAAACATGTTGACAAGGAGAAGAAAGGTCGCAGCTGAGCACCACACCCTGGGATATGAACACGGCATTTACCTCTTGTCTCCTTTGGCAGGAGAGTCTAAACCTCCTTTCTAATGTTTACATTTCCTCCGAGAAATAACCTGTCCCAAATGATTTTGAACCATTTGCTGTTAGATGGTTTTATCTGGGTTTTTGATCTTCATTGTCCTTTGCAAAATAATGATGAGAAACTGTCTCAGGATTTTAGGTGGTAGTCTTGTGTTCTGAATATTTGCCCTTTGCTTTTCTGTATTGTTTTTTGAGATTTTCATTGCTGTAGTCGTTCTGGAACTCATGTGTGCTGGCAGGACACCTAAGATGTGGTTGCATGACTGGAGGGAGGCCTGATTGGGACATTAGCCACTGGCTGCTCAACATACTAATAGGGACTTGCCCATCCAAAGGCTTTCCCAGAAACCAAAGAAGTTTATTTATTCCCCAGGAAATGGCTGCACAGATACCCTGGCTGGGAGATGTCCAGGGTCACTGTTCCAGAGTTGGTGTGTGCTTAACTTGTCAATCTTACCTTTTGCTCCTCCTCCAAACCCTGCCCCACTTTTCTCTTTACCAGCTGCTTTTACTATAAGCTCATTACCTTCCTGTTTCGAGAACCTCCTGCTTACCTGTCACCCTCTGTCTCCTGTGAACCTCTGACTGTCTCCAAGTTTCTCTGTCCTTAATACACTTGACATGTCTTTTAAGTTTCTTAAGCTATAGATTCTTTCACACTTTCTCTCTTTCTTACTCCATTTTCTCTTTCTTTTTTATTTTGTTTTTGAAGAAATGGAGTCCTTTCACTAGGGAGGCATAGAGATCTGGGCAGATTCCCCTCGGGGTACCTACCACAATTAGCAATGTGATACCTGGAATCTGGACTCTTAGATGTGACTTACTGCTTAGGGGTGGGCCTTCAGCTTTTCAAAATAGTGTTTAGCAAACCTCCATTCATTAAGACATATTTGACATGTATCCTTTAATGGGAGGTTAGAAATCATTCCAGATGTAAAACAGTTCCAAAACTGTTCCTTGGCAGAGAAACGTATACAGTAGACATAGCGTCAGTTGCTGAATAACTCTGTTTTTATTCAGCTCTGTTTACAAACTGTTAGAATACTTCCAGGTTTATAGTTACTATTATTCCTGAGAGATGAAATGAAGATGAAACACACACTCGTGGATACAGTATTCACACTCGTGCCTGCTCACACGCCCACAGTCCCCTGCTAGTTAGTAAACCTTTTCCGCCATAGAAGATACAACTGCTATTTTTAGAAGTTGCTGCAAATTAACAAAATTCTACAGGAATTCTTGGGCAGAAGAGAGTATTAAAGAAAGGCAAAGGGCAGAGTCCAGTGGACGGAAGGGAAGAGAAAGATGGGAGGAAAAAGATGTTGAAAAGAGTATAAAGTCTCCTCTTGACAGTTCTAGATGACTTTAAAAGACTGGGGGAATTCAGACACAAGCATGGAATTCTAGAGAAGTGGAAAAGTAGGTATTTCTAGGCAAAGTGCTCACTTTCAGTGAAAGTTGGTTCTAGCTTAAATCGTTCTCCGGATGGATGAGGGTGTCAGGGCAAGTGATGAGTGTGCTGCACAGGCTCCCAGAGCCCCCACTGCCCTCAAAGAGCTGATGCGGCCCTAATTGGAAACATTGGTTATGAGGCCCAGGCTTTGACTGAAATGTCGCATTTGAGAGAAACATGCATAGACTCAGATATGACCAGACATCTTTAAAGGAGCTAAGGTTGACTTTATGAAGCCAATAAAGCTCTTGGAAGACAGCTGATACTTTGCTTATAAGATTCGTCACAGGCTAACCAGCTCTGTAAACTGAATAGGAATGACCTGATGGGACATCACCACAACAGCTCACAAGTAGACAGTGGCTGTGCCTGTTGCTCTCTGGGTCACTCAGAAGGATCACTGGACACTTTTCAATTACAACCAGGGGGTGCCTGGCTGGCTCAGTCGGTAGGGCGTGCGACTCTTGATCTCAGGGTTGTTTGAACTCCACAGTGGGCATAGAGTTGACTTAAAAAAAATTAATAAATAAATGACAAGCCAGGGGGAAAACAAAACAAAAAAACCAAACTCTTCGATCCTTTGAAGTCAATACATAGAAATCAAGTCATACTAAGGCAAAACTGAAATTTTGCAGGCCATGGATATCTTGAAGTGTATTTGGTATTAGGTATGTTAAATCTGAGCATCTGTAAATTTAAATATCTATAATAGACTCAAATGATGTTTATAACACATACCTAAAGATAATTTGTGTGTGTATGAAATGTATCAGTATGAAAGATTACACCAAACCCAAAATAAAACAAACACTACTTAACAAATAACAAGTTAAGGCAGTGTTCAAAACCCTACTATTAAAGCATGAGTAATATTATTCATCTCTTATTTACCATCTAAGATGGTCAAAAACATGGAGTTATGAGTTTACTTGTGATCTCTCAAACTTCTCCATGTGATTCTAAGTCCTGAAACTGGCTTCCTTTGTGCTGAAGCCTTACTGACTCAGAAGATTTCAAGGAATCACATGCTTTAAATCAAGGCTTCTCAGCTTCATCACTGTTGACATTTTGGCCTGGATAATTCTTTTTGGGGGAGGGGGCTGTCCCGTACATTATAGGATGTTTAGCAGCACCCCTGGCCTTTTATTCACTAGATGTCTCGTACCATTGCCCTCTCAGCCAAAAATTTGAGACAGCCAGAAATTGTCTCCAGACATTGCCATGGTCCCCTTGGGATGGTAGAGTCACCTCCGAGTAGGTTCCATTGGCTTGAAGATCTCCAGAGATATCCAGTGCTTTTCCCTTTGTGGTAGGTGGAGTAATGCCTCCCTAAAGATAGCCACTTCCTGTCCCCAGATCCTGTGAATATGTTACCTTATTTGGAAAAAAGGGACTTTGCAGATTGGATTCAGGATCTCAAAGGAGGGAGATTAACCTGAATTATTTGGGTGGCCTTGTGTAATCACAAGCATTCTTTTAAGGGGAAGGGAGCAGGAGGAGCATTAGAAACAAAGAAGGAGATAGAAGCCCAGAAGTGCAGGAAGCAGAGGTTGGAGTGAAGCAGCCATAAGCCAAAGGATGTGTGCCACCTTGAGAAGCTGGAAAGGGAAAGGAATGATTCTCTCTTACAGCATCCAGAAGGAATGCTGCATTGATACCCCTTTTTAGAACTGCAGGATAGTAAATTTGTGCTGTTTTAAGCCATTAGGTTTGTGGTAATTTGTTACAGCGGTCAGAGGGAACCAAGACATCCTCCGTAGCTACTTACTGGAAGGCTATCTCTGAAGAATTCAGACTTGCGCCCACCTACACACATGGATGTTTCCCACCAAGCTGCCTCTTCATTACTAAATTGAGGAATGTAGAGGCGCCTGGGTGGCTCAATGGGTTAAACCTCTGCCTTCGGCTCAGGTCATAGTCTCAGGGTCCTGGGATCAACCCCTGCATCAGGCTCTCTGCTAAGCAGGGAGCCTGCTTCCCCCTCTCCCTCTGCCTGCCTCTCTGCCTACTTGTGATTTCTCTCTCTGTCAAATAAATTAATAAAATCTTTAAAAAATAAAAAAAAAATAAATTGAGGAATGTATTATAGAGATGTAGGGAAGGAATGTTATGTTACATGGATTTGTAGAGGAATATAATAATAGAATACAGACGAATAATACTAGAATATAATACAATAAAATAATAATAACTACCACTGATTATTTATGTGTCTAGCACTACTGTAAGCGGTTTTTACATATTAACACCCTTGATTCTCATAATGACCCTGGGAGATAGGTACCATTACATCTTATTTTTACAGATGATTGAACCTGGGCTAGGATTCTAACCCAGGCACCTGGTTCCAGAACTCATACTCATGACCAATTCTTCATGTTGTCTCAAAGGAGACTAGGAGTCTCTCCAACATTTAATACCCTATGTCTGTACATATGAAAGCAGATTGCCTCCTCTCCTGCTAGAACCTAATGCTCAGAGGCATAAGAAGACTCTCTGAGCGTTGAAATAATTAAATCCACACTGAGAAGGAGGAGAATAAATAAATCTCTCTTCAATCCAGAAACCAACTATTTTACTGAGAACATTGAACATCTTCATCAGTGATTTTTAGCACAGCAAATACAACCTGGAATTGAGGGGTCTAAAGAAGCAAATATTAACAGTGTTGTCTTAGACTCTCCAGGGGATAGAGAAGCTAAGTTAAGATACATGAGCAATATGATGCACAAGAGAGAGAAAAAGACTGTCCGTACAGTTGTGTAGGTTGTATGCTGCATAATTATGGTAGACCCGAGAGATTGGTTCACAGAGCATGGAGACCTGGATGAAACCTCTCAGAATTGTTCATTTCCTTTCCTCTTTAATTCTCTACTCACCAGGCAAATTTTTTTTTTTCCTACCAAGCAAACTTTTGATGAGTGTTTAATTATTAATAGAAAGAAAAGAGGCATTCTGTTCACTTGAAAGATAGATTCAGCATGGTGAGATAATGGGTTCATATTCTGAATATGAACCTTCAAATTCCTGATCATTTTTGCAAGGATCAGATTCTGGTAATGCCCTAGGTGAGGTGTCTTGGCGTCAGCTGACCTTTTCCTGGAAGCAACAGGGAATCCCTGGCTCGCCATTGGCCATGGTCTCTCTCCTTTCTTGCCTGTTAACAGCCCGGAAGTCTCCATGAAGGAACATAGCACAACTAGATCAGTCCAGGAAAGACATCAGACGGACTCTGGAGGGCTACCTGGTGCGTGGCAGCCTTTTAGAGTAGGAGATGAGGCTATTTCATTATGTAATTAAGGTGGAAAAAAATCCTCTGGGCAGTAAGAACACAGCAGGTTTCCACAGCAGGTATCTTATTGGAAAGCCAGCTGAAGCTGCCTTGTTAATTTAAATGTGGCATGTGACAGTTTGCTTTGGGCAGCTTTCCTGACACCATTCTCCTGACAATTGTGTAGCAATACTCTCTTTAAAAATTCTCTGGTTATAATTAGCATCTGTCAATCAAATCCTTTCCAAGAAGGGAATCAATTATGTGATAAATACAAACATATGTAACATATTTTTCTTACCTGCTGGGTAGAATTTAAGCAGGAGGGCACTGCCATTTTTCCCTCCTTAATGCATGGCCAAGGCATGGAAAACATAGGTAAGTTGAATGAAATGGCTAAAGGGGAAGAAAATTAGCAATGCCTGGTAAGCTTATTTGGAATCCTAAGGTTTGTTTTACAGCTATGAAAATTACCTATATGGGAAGGAAAGTGTCTGTAAACTGTAGCTTGGGCTGGGATGAGGACCCTAGCTATACACTTAACATGGTAGAGTGAGAGGTATGGGAAGACCCCTTGTGGCTCGAGGGTCTTCCTTTGTTCTGTTCATCACCAAATCCATAGGCTAAAGCAAGGTGCTTTCCAGTAACCCTTTGATATAATAGGAAGATCAAATTGGTAATATTCATAGATTATTGAAGGGAAATTTAAAAATAGAGAATTAAAAAATCATGAGGGGAAAATTCCCAAACCTTTGAATCCTGAAAGACTTCATTTCCTCTGATCATTTAGGAGAGGAGATACAGTGTAGTGGTGGAGTGGAGGAGGCTGCTCTTGAGCCTGTTTCTGACTGACTGAAAACTGGAATATAGTCTCTCAATTCAATGCAACCTCACCTCATACCCACTAGAAAGGCTTAATAAAAACAAACAAACAAATCAGTATGAAGTGTTAGTGAGGATGTAGAGACTGGAGCCATCATATATGTTGGTGTGAGTGGAAAATACCTCAGGACATCACAACTGAATATGTAAAAATCATTTTGGAAAACATTTGGTGATTTTCATAAAAACTTAAACACACTCTTTGTATACGACCTAGCAATTCCACACCTAGGTGTTTACCTAAGAGAAATGAAAACACATGTCCTCACAAGAACTTTTATGTGATTGTTCATTATGGTGTTATTCATAATAGCCCAAACTGGAAAAGACCCAAATGTCTATCAACAGGTGAATAAACAAAATATGGTACAGCCATAAATGGGAATACCACACAACAATAAAAAGTTGACACATACAACAGTACGTGTGAACCTCAGTCATTATATTAAGTGAAATAAGTCAGACACAGAAGCTGGCATATTATACACTTCCTTTTATATGAAATTTCCAGAGAAGGCAAAATTACAAAAGGCACAAGGCAAGGATAGTTATTGCTTGGGGCTGGGAGTGGGGCAGGGATTGCTGCAAATGGGTCAAGGGAGTCTTTTGGGAGGTGGAAGTGTTCTAAAGTTGGATTGTGGTGATGGTTTTGTTCAACTGTATAAATTTATTAAAAAGTCTTGGTCAAATTTTATGGTATGCAAGTTGTAACTTAATATAATCATTAAGAAACAAAACCAAGGGTGCCTGGGTGGCTCAGTGGGTTAAAGCCTCTGCCTTCAGCTCAGGTCATGATCTCAGGGTCCTGGGACTGAGCCCCACATCAGGCTCCCTGCTAACCGGAGAGCCTGCTTTCTTCTCTCTCTCTCTCTCTCTCTGCCTGCTGCTCTGCCTACTTGTCATCTCTCTGTCAAATAAATAAATAAAATCTTAAAAAAAAAAAAAAAAGGAAACAAAACCAAACTACCCTCACCCCTTTTTGTCATCTCCCCAGTGTCCGTCTATAGGTAATTTTATTTTGATCTCCTGATTGCTATTAAATATTTAGTCCCATTTCTGCAATTCAGAATGGTTATGGGTCATTTTCAGGGGCTACCAAATTTTTCCAAATAACCTCACTCAAGCATCTCTGTTTGAGCGAGTATCTATTCTTGGATTTTATGAGCGTAATGTTGATGAAAGTCTTGGGAAACAGAAAATCAAGTAGGAAATTAAAATTACTTCAGCATCGGACTTTGGAAGCGTTGTTTGCATGAGCCGGGGTTTTGCTTTCAGAGGGAGTCAGGGATGCAGGTGGGATCAGAGGGCTTGGTGGACCAGCCATTTCTGAATCAAGGTCAGAATACGGGGTCTGCCGTGGAGCAGTTACCCTGGAGAGTCCTGCTTTAAAATGTGTTGGTTTCACATACAGGGTTCTCCAAAATGTTTCCATTTTCCCCCAGACTGCTACTAAAAGTCAAATTTTTTTTTTACCCTGTAATTATAGGACTTCTTTGTATGCCGTCTGATACATTAGCATTATTCTTATCCTCCTTTTTCTTTGTCATCTGTTGTATAGGAATTAATTTATGTGGCCTTCTAAGGCCACTTTGTATTCATTTCAATATGTTAATAATTAGATGAATAGAAAATAGACAAATTCCAGCCATAGATATGTATAGAAGAAAGGCTGTTAAATAGTAAGCTATATTTCAAAGAGATGCAAGTGTTATGAATAATTAAGGCACAATCTCTTTTTCCATTAAAGCCAACGTAGCATGGGGGAACTAGGATGCAAGTTTTGGCCACATCCTGTGTTGTTAGCATGTGATCTTAATTAAGTAAGTTTAGCTTTCTGAGTTTTATTTTCCTTATCTACAAAATTGGAATTATAGTGTCTCATTTCACAGAGAAACAGCAAAGACTAATGACAGCCCATTTCACATTACACATCCTTTGGGGAGGTGCCCCTTAGGTATAAGGCACAGATATATTCCATTTAATGTGCTTTTTTTCATGCAAGTTACAGATACACTGTTTAAAGCTACTTATTGAGAGTCAAAAAGCAGTCAGTATTTTTTTTAAAGATTTTATTTATTTGTCAGAGATCACAAGTAAGCAGGGAGGCAGGCGGGGTGGGGGGGAGCAGCAGACTCCCCACTCAGCAGAGAGCCCTACATGGGGCTTGATCCCAGGACTCTGAGATCATGACCTGAGCCGAAGGCAGAGACTTAACCCACTGAGCCACCCAGGTGCCCCTACAGTCAATGTATTTTTAAAGATGAAAGTGTGGTCAAGAGAGAGGGAAGGAGAGGGAGACAAAGAAAAGAGTAGTACACTCTAGATATTCTCAGGTAAAATTTGTCATCCCTTATTAACACTTTCCTTGATTTCTGTGCTCTATCTTAGCTCAGTGGTTGACAGGTCAGCCTGTAAAGAAGTTAAAACGAGCACCGTCAGAAAAATGGGAGCTTAGATCCAAATTTCCTATAAAGCAGGACCTACCTACAGGTACACTGATTTGAATACATAGTTACTCTACGCTTGCCTTGGCACACTCTCACCATTAGCCCTTCCCTTGCCATGGATCGACCCCCTAAAAGTAAATAAGCCAGAGACATGCTGCAGTAGGAGAATAACCAGATCCTTGCTCTTCAAAGTCTGGTCCGTAGACCATCAGCATCATCATCAGCCGGGAAACTTGCAAAAGGGCACATTCTCAGTCCCCACCTCAGACCTACTGAGTCTGCAGCTTCAATCTTAATATATGTGGCAAAGTTAGGGTTGGATATGAGGATTCAGGAACCATCAGCAACCAGCAGAAGAGTGTGTGCAATAAAGTCTGAGGCATGCTGAAAAATACAAATTCTCAACTCGGGGTGCTTATTAGGATAATTTGGGAAAATTTTTAAAAATAATACTCAGGCCAAGTTCCTGTTCCTTCAATGGAGTGGTCTCTGTTAGGTGTCAGGAAGAAAAGCACTTTAACATTTTAAATCAGTTGATATTAAGGTACATAAGAATTACACAAATGTTCGTGTTTTTAAAAGGAGGGGTATATTAACCAACGAATTCCTTTAACAGGTGCTTTTCAATCTGTGCCACCCTGTGAAAATTAAATTAGAGTGGCTGAGGCACTGGGCCTATTCGCTAGTAATGTTGAAGTTGAACCAGCACATCCTTCCAAGTGTCCTGGGAATGATGTGGGTGGGAATGTTTTCACAGAGACATCAGAACCACATCTTTCCTCATCTGCTCATTCATTTACTCATTCATCTGTCCATTCGTTTGTTGATTTTTCCCCCAAAACATTAAGCGAGCACCTTCTAAATGTTGCACCCTTTTCTAGACACCCAGGAACGTGAACTCAGATACACCTTGTCCTTAGAAAAGTGGTCGTCCACTCAGTATGACAGACCAAGAAACAAAATGACCCAATGGTTTGGATAAGCTCTATGGCAGAGGCAAGCAGAGAGGGGAGCACCTGAACCAGATTAGTCATGGGAGTGGGCAGCTACAGTGATTGTAATGGGCCAGGAAAGCGTTCTCAAGAGGAAATGGCACCCACTAAGGGCTGAAGGATAGTCAGAGACTGGCAGACCCATGGAGCACGAACACAGGCTAGATGCAGCACACCAGGGAAGAAGGCTTGGTGAGTTTAGGTCCTGAATGTGGTTCATGATGGCTGGAAGGATGCACTAGGCTAGCAAGTCATGGTACTAGAAAAGTAAATGGGAGCCTGATCATGTACCACATGGGTTGTGATTCCTCCTAAAGTCTACAGAAAACAGAGAAATATCTTACAGGGATAATCTGGAGGATTTTAAGCGGAGGTGTAGCATTCTCAAGCTTGCCTGCTGGCTAGCTCATACCTGCGAAAGTGGAGGCGAAGACTTACCCATATGAGGGAATATCATTTCCGTGTCCCAAGTGTGAGGGGGAGACTGGCAAGATGGAGGAACCGAAGGAATAGCTGTAGGGCTATGTCATAGAGGGTGTGTATAGGGATGTGAACGTGGGGATGGGAAGGGGGAGTGTTGGGTATTGGCACGGAGATGAGCAGGTGTAAGATCTCGTAGTGCATGTTAAAGTGTTTGGACCGTCTACTAATAGCTCTGAGAAGTTACAGAAGGAAGGGTTTTAAATGAAGCATGCTTGATCATGTTGGGAAGGATCACTGACTATAAGTCAGGAATGTCTGTGAGCAGGAAATTATTCCATTGCCCACTTTTTGGGATGAGAGCTAATCGTTGCCTGGGTTTGAATGGTAACAGGGTGGAGAAAATGGACAGATTTTAACATGCAGTAAAAAGTCTCTTTTGAGCCAGTGTAGACTTGAGATACTAGCCTTCCATGGCAAAGTTAGGATTGGATATGAGGATTCAGGAACCATCAGCATATGCATGATGTGGTTGAGATTTGCTGGTAAGGGAATGAAGATTTCCAAAAAGGATAGAGGGGGAGGAGTCAGGCTGGAGGGGGAGGAGTCAAAATGGAGGGGAGAAGTCAGGGTGGTAGGAGGAAAAACAGTGAAGCGTAAAATCACCAAGGCAAAAGGAAGAGAGCATGTTAAAAATCAGATCGCTGGAGTTAAGTGCAGCTGCAAGGTTGATAAGATGAGAAATGAAAGCAGAGAGGAAAAAGTTGAAATTTCAGGCAGAAGGTGGGAAACTTGGTATGTCTTGTTCCTGGGAACATAAGGGAGGACCTATCCAGGGGAAAGATGTCAGGACTCCTCTTAGACAGAGGAGGGCCCCCTCTTCCTCTCTTGCCAGGGGGAAAGAGGCAATGGTGGTCTGAATGCAAATGCATCTGAAAGCTGGGAAGGTTAGAAAGGCATGTCACCCACCATCCCGTTACTTCACTTTCCGCTGCGAAGTAAGAAGCAAAAGCTGGCGGAGAAAGTGGGAGTATTGAAAGCTGGAAAGGGGCAGTGTGTAGAGGGGAAGGGAAGGCTAACCAGGGCCAAGTATGTAGGAAGGCTGTGCACAAGACTGATAACCCTATTGAAACTGAAGGCCATTATTTGAAATGGCATGAAACCAGGCAGTTAGGGGATTTTCACTGATAATATCTCCAACAGATATTTATTGGGCACTGCTCTAGTTGCTGAGGATGTGGAAGTGAATAACACAAAGTCCCTGCTCACAAGACGCTCACAATAAAAAAGGAGACAGTCAATCCATCAATATATAAAATACATTATTAAATATCTCAGCCTAGAGTTGGAAGGGTAAGGAGGGCAGCTGGATGGATTCCGGGTAGGCTTCCCTGCAGAGGGCAGGGGAATGGAATACTTTGATGAGATGATGGTTTAAATGATGGCACTACAGGATGTGGGCTGGATGGAAGATGAAGGCAAAGGGAAAATAGAGTGGGATGTGAGTTCTCAGTGAAGTTCAAGGGCAGGTGTAGAGGGAATAAAGAAAGGGAAACAGTTCTGCAGATCAGAAGGTCAGAGCATAGATTACTCGAGTTGAAGATCTCGAAGGCAGAACTATTCTGGGTGATGGCAGCATCAGAATGGGACCATAAAAAATGCATGTACTGATGTGGAGTGGAGGGGAAGGTCATGGCAGTTGAGAAGTTTAAGAAGTTCTCTAGCTGAGGAGGAATGGAGGTGGTCTCCATAGGCCTGATGTTACCTGGGAAGATGGCCGAACTTTCATGGAGGGAGAGACTCAGTGAGGTGTCCGTCTTTCTAATGTTTAGAAAGTTAAAGAAATACGGTAGCTGAGGCTGGAATGGTCCAACTGGCCGAAGCCTAAATAAAGCCCGTGAAGAGTGATGATTTGGATGCTACTCGGAGTGACAGGAGAAAGCTCGTTGTGCCATTCCGGGTCTTGAAATGCTGGAGGGCCTGGGAGCTTCAGGAGGAGGGGTTTTGGTTAAAGCAGAGAGTTGGTGGCAGTACTCAGCGAGTGGGCTTAGAGCTGAATACTTAAATTCTTCATTTAATACTTATTTATTACTTAAACACTTAAAATGCTCCTTTAATCCCGTTTCCCCTCACAGAGATGAGTTTTCAGGAGATTTCCTTTTGAATGGAGGTAAATATTTGCTGACAAGAGGAAGATTCTTGAGTCTTAGGACGGGACAGGTGATCTAGAAGTTAGTTCGCACAGGTTAGGGCTTTGGGCTTACGTGTTGTCATATGTAATTACGTAATTCAAGTGTCTTAGTAGCAACCAGTGAGAGGAAATGCTGGAGGCCACCTGTCTAGCCTGATGCTGTTGAGCTCCACTTGACAGAATTATTAATGAATTCATGTTTACTTATCTTTTCACTCCAAGTGAATCTGTGAGTTCTTAAGACAAAGTGTCTGTTTAAACATTTCTCACAGGCACGGTCTTCCTTCCAAATTAAAAAAAAAAAAAATGAAAACAACCCAAAACAGATTTGTCACATTTTAGAAATCAAAATATCTTTTAAAAATCTTGTTTATTTTACTTTATTTTTTAAAGATTTAACTTACTTATTTATTTGAAGGAGAACACAAGCAGAGGGAGTGGCAGAGTGAAAAGTGGGTTCTCCTTTGAGCAAGGAGTCTGACATGGGACTCAATCTCAGGACCCTGGAATCCTAGGATCATGACCTGAGCCAAATGCAGATGCTGAACTGACTAAACCACCTAGATACCCTGTATCTACTTATTAAAATTTTATATTTAAGTAATCTCTACACCCAGTGTGGGGCTCAAGCTTGCAACCTTGAGTTCAAGAGTCACATTTTCTACCAAATGAGCCAAACAGGCACCCCAAAAATATCTTTTTTAAAAAAACTTTAGTCCTGGGGTGCCTGGGTGGTTCATTTGGTTAAGCACCTGCCTTTGGCTCAGGTCATGATCCCAGGGTCCTGGGATGGATTCCCACATCAGGCTCCCTGCTCAGCGGGAAGCCTGCTTCTCCCTCTTCTTGCTGCTCCCCCTGCTTGTGAGCTCGCTCGCGTGTTCTCTCTCTCTCTCTGACAAATAAATGAATAAAACAAAAACAAAAACGAAGACCCTACTTTAGTCCAGAGGAGTCTAACAGTAGTAGGACCTTAGCTGTGAAGCTAAAAAAAAATGGGGAGGAGGTTTAGTCCACAGGACAGAGTAGATCATTGTTCAGTCAAATTGAAATCAATAAGCAGGCATCCAATGGCCAGCCCTGCATCCGTTTCTTTGTGCTTGATTTTTAAAGCAGAAACAAGCAAGTCAACTATAAAATGATGGATATGGCCCAACCCGTATCTTTAAATAGTTTCTTGGGTTAATCAAGGCTTTCCTGAACTTCAAAGAAATTCTTATTTAAAGAACTCCCGAATCGTTATAGACTTATAATAAGATGTACTTGAGGATCCAGTAGTTACTTAAAAATACTTCCTGAAAAGAAAGCTTTTGTTAAATCCATGGGCTTAATTTTCTGGTATAATGAAATTACCGGACTGAAATTAGGTTGTTTTGATACCTCTGCTAGTCTGAAGCCAGATGAATTCATTATGCCTAAACATATGTATATAGCAATTAATGGTCTCACTAACTTGGAAGCCAAGGAGCAAAATATTAATAGTTGTATTTGTTCAGAGAAATAATATTTAATTATATTTGAGTGGATCAAGTAAAGGAAGTCATATATAAAAAGTCATTAACTGAACAGAAAATTTCTCAGAGCACTATCTATATTATTCTGTAGCAAGGATATAACAATATGTTGAGAAGAAATGGCACACGTGGTACCTTGAAAGCCCCCATAAACTCCTATCCATGCAAATATGAATCTTTTAAAAGGGACTATAAGATAGTAGAAATGGACACTATGAAACTTGACCCGATCTATTTTAGCTCTGGTAGTAAAATTAAAACCAAGAAAAGAAGTGAGAACATTTGCAAGATTTACCAACTGGTTGTGTTCCACGCAGGGCCCGTGTGGCAGGGTCAGACCCATTTCAGGCCCAAGCACTCACTAAGGTTACAGTCAGTGGCTCTGACTCCAAATTTGCTCTGTCTCATGCCTCCTGAGCTGCCTCTGACCCCAGCTCCAGTTACATGGGTTCTTAACCTTGTCCCTTGGGACCTCACTTCTGGTCATTCCCCAGTTTCTGCTTTTCCTTCCCTGTCTTCTGGGACTGAAACATAGCTTAGCTCTTAACCTCATTACCTTTTGCCAGAACTTCGCGGACTTTCTTGGATCACACGGCTGGTTATGGCTCCTTTGTCACAACTGGCTATGGGTTTCCATCCCTCTGTTGCACTTTGCTGGGAATTCCCTCTGTTGCTGACCCTTGTAATCTACCTAAAATAAGACTCAGACTGGCCCAGACTTCTCTACCTGAGCCCAGTTATGTACATGACTAACAGTTTACATGGAAGAAAATGTTTCTTCATTTACCGAGGGAGGAACAGCTCACCAATCTTGGTTGTCAGCGCAGAAAGCCAAGGATCCTCCTTTTCCCTCAGCCATCAACTACCACACCTATTAATTTTAAAACCTTGATGGAATCAGGTTTTTATCTTGTTTTATTTAATATAAGAAAATCACACAATTTATGTGTGAAAAGTTAAAAATTTTTTTCAGATATTGCCTATCTGACTTTAAATGAACAATAAAAGTCATTTTTACTTCCAGCTTAGTAACAGAAAAAAGAAGCCATATCAAAATGTTTTAAGATGCTGATAGAGTACATGTGTGCTTTTCAAAGCTTTTAAATAACAGATGGATAATTTACTATGAGAAGACTTACTTAACTGAGAAGGAAGGATTCTTTTGGAACGTCCATTATCTACTCATCATGCAAAGTATTGGGATTAGATTCCTTGCTTTGGGTGGGGAGCGTACCTACAATTATTATTGCTTTTATATTCTGTGAAATATACTTTGAGTTATCTTGCCTCGTCGATGATCTGAGGCTCCCTCTCTCACCTCACCATGTGTCATACAAATGATGTCGTGATGTATGAAACACAGAGGAGGCCAGCCAGCAGCCTAATGTCTGTGGTCCACAAGATCTCTGGATTCATGGAGAAGATCCATCCAAGCGAGAGCTCAGAGAAGCATGAGCTGATTTGGCAGGGCATGTGTCCAAGAGATGCTTTAGAACTTTGTGACCAGCCATGGAGATTGAAAATAAAAGGAAAGCTCTCTCCATGACATGCCCATGATGAGGACTTACAGGACAAGGCTGGCCATTTCCTGCAGGCTCCACACAAGTCAATGCTTTCTCGCAATCACATCCCTCCCCCTCACAGGACAAGGTGACAAAGGCCAAACTCCTGCTTATTAGTTCCCATCCCTTTGCTTCCACTAGTCAAAGATAGGCAGCACTCCGGGGGTGCTGAAGCTCTTCGTCTTTATCCATCCTGCACCCTTTTTTCAGAAGTTGACCTACCTTTCCACACCCATAGCCTCTACACTCCAGCCCTCATGTCAAGGCCATCACCCACCTTTTCAACCTGGAGAACATCTTGGTACCTGACTCAGGTATTTGTTGAATGACCAATGAATGAATGAATGAATGAAATGCCCTTCTCTCCTCCTTTGCCCAGCCAATCCTTCCTTCACTCCCAGCACTCCCTAAACACCTGTAGCTCACATCTCACTTGTAGTTAGTTGACCAATGTCTAGTTTTGCCCACTGCAATAAAAGCTTTGACTCCAACTTACTTATCATTCTGTTTACAGCACCTAGCATGGTGTGGGGCACATAGTAAGTTATCCATACATATTGGTTGAATAAATAAATAAATAATTTATTTATTTTCTTATACTTATTCTCGGATTCCTTATCTTGAAGGCACAAAACCGCTGTTCTCCAGTCAAAGTGATTTGTCAGGGAACCCGATACACCAATATGGCGGCAAAGGTGTGTCCTTATTCAGGCTTTGTCCTGCTGACAGAAGTCGGATTTCTTGGCTCTGTGTTTTCTCTGCCAAGGGTCCTGAGTTCAGCCCTTCTGCTCATCTGTCTCCTCTGCTGGCAGCAAAGACAGTCACTCTCTTCCCCGTTGTTTCAGTTACCTTGCTAAATCTAGAATCAGGTCAGCACAGAAACAGTTTCTGGAGGTATTTCCCTTTCCCACTCTTTTCCTGTTTCTGGGAGAATTTCCACCTCGATTTCTACTAAGGGAAGCATTTCCAGCTCTCTAGGACCCACATTACCACTAGCCCGGCTCTCCTTGTCCGCCTCTAGTCTGGCATGGCTAGATACAGTTCCACTAGAGGAGTTCATGTACATTATGAAAGAAACAGTGTTGTTTCAGAAGAAAATCTACAAGCTCTGAGGGTGGGGATTACTACCTGCTTATTCACTGTGGTGTATTTAGTTCCGAATAGTGTTCGATGTATAGGGGGACTCAAAAATATTTGTCAAGATGAAATGAAGAGTCTTTCATGCTCCACGAGGAGAATTTTTTTTTTTTGAGAAGGCAAATGATTGAGCATAATCCTCTGTGTCTTTTATAATATAAAAGGGCTATTTATTCATTAAAAAACAGAAGTGGAGCCAAACACAACCTGACGTCACCTGAGCGCTGTTTGTTACATGTACTGAATTGAATAGTGCTTACTAGAGAAGAAACTTCATAACTGATTTTGACTTCAGTATTTTTTTTTTAATTTTATTTATTTGGCAGAGAAAAACACAGCCAGAGAAGGAATACAAGCAGGGGGAGTGGGAGAGGGAGAAACAGGCTTCCCACTGAGCAGGGAGACTGATGCGGGACTCGATCCCAAGATCATGACCTGAGCTGAAGGCAGAGTCTTACTTAATAACTGAGCCACTCAGGCACCCCTGACTTCATTATTCTAAAAGCACTGATGACCCAGCTTATCCTGCTGCTGCGAGTTTTTGCACCACTGTCTAATCAAATTTGGTGGCAAAGGCAGAATGTTTTGAGTTGTTCTTAGTAATTACCTATTAGTGAAGTTGCTCTGATCATTCTTGTTCAATAACATGACCTGAAATAACAAAATGCTTACATGGGAGAAACTCGGGTGTGTAAACTCCCTGCTTCCTCTTCGGACAAACCTGCCAACGTCCAGGGAGCTATCTGCCTGTCGGGAGTTGCTGAGGAAACAGCTTAGCCTTTCTCATCACCTTCAGTATCTTTCTTCAAAAAGGAGCATTTTTTATTCATTAGCATTATAATCAACATGCAGCCCTGATAACTTATTTTAAGTGATATATTGTATTTAAATTGCAGTAGAATCGCTAATAGCTTTTTGCTAGCAAAGAATCTTTTAGGATTCAAAATGCAAATTGGACCTGGAAAAGAAAAATTATTTTTAGACATATGGCACTTTAACTTAACTGTAACACAGTTTCAGGGCTTTCTGTTATTAACAGAATATGTTTTGGGTTGTGAATTTTGGAGGAATCCCTATTGGCAAATTGTTGACTGTCATCTCTTGGCTGTGAGCCATTCATTGAAATGGGCTATAAGATAAGGCTGAAGAATTTCACTAATTTGAGAAGAGCCAAAAAAGGATTATTATTGTGGGTCCATTAGACTTGAGATTTCTGTGATTATCTCAACAAATTCTAAAATTCAGGGCCAAATGAGGTGAAAAGAATTCATGTAGCTATACTCATGTTATAGAGCAACTAAAGCCTTAATTGTTCATCAGACCCCACCCCCCAAAACTGGTTGCCATATAATTTAATTTGGCTTCTCTTCTGCTCTCTGTGTAGCTTCTGAAATTTCTTTAATGTTATTTGGACATGAAAAAATGATATTGCATTAAAAATGTCAGCTTAAGTTTAGACCTATGCTCTATCTAAAGTCGTATCGGTGATCTTGAACACGTAACCACTCTGTGCCTAGATTTCCTTGAAACAGGAGTAATTACATCTTACTGTGCAGAGAAATTAATAAGGAAAAACAATTTAAAGCCAGAGAGACAATTTAACATCACAGAAGAACTCAGACTCTGTCCACCACTGCTTGAGGTCAAAACCTTGGTTTTGTTGCTCAACAACAGTCCTCAATTACTACAGCTCTAAAATGGGAACAAAATATACAGTTTAAGGAAAACAAATTTTAAGGATTTTAGAAAAGTGCCTCCAGAGCAGGAAGTGCTTGGTGCCTAACACATGTCAATCATTGACTATTATTAGTAATAGTAGTAGTAGTATTACCTGAGCCTCTTTGGCTGAACCCAAAAGAAGATCCTATATTTTACACTCTATGTATGAATCCGATAGTGAGGTTGTCCCTGTAAATCTGATACAGATGGATTCCAGGTTAACCGTTTAGAAGTGTGCACATGCACACATGTGTGTTTTTGTCTATATATTTAAGGTAAATCAGTCACATGCATACATAAAATAGTTATAAACTAATTATTCCTCAAGCTAAAACACAAAATAATATGTCTCCTTTCTTTTCTTTTGTCTTTTTAAAGTAATCTCTCCACCCAACATGGGGCTTGAACTCACAACCCTGAGATCAAGAGTTGTATGCTCTATCAGCTGAACCAGCCATGTGCCCCAGTTGGTCTCCTTTCTTGAGAGTTGCAGCTCTCAGTAAATTCACTGTGATTCCCTCTACCTGTATAAATCCACAGACAGTTGCTGAACAAATGTATAGTGAGGGCTTTTCTTGGTGCTGACCGTTTAGACTGGTGTAAGACTTGACCTTGGCTTAGCTGGAACTCAGCTAGGGGTTGATAGGAAGTGGTTGATTAAATGATAAACTAGCAGTCAAGAACATTCAGCGTGAAGTACTCATCCACCCCACCCCCAACCTTTCTTTAACCAAGGTATCACAAAAGCAATTTGGGGACAAGGATTTCATTTAAAAGTGAGGAGTGGACCGTGGAAGAATCCAGAATGTTTGTAATGAAAACCATTTGGTTTTTATTAGCGTTACTCTGTGTGCTTGCTAATTTTCAGTCATTTTCCCTTCAGGAATGGTCCCCTAGATTCTAGTTTCCACATTACTGCCTTTTGAATGGAGTCCTTTGTGACCCGTTGTGATTACATTGCATTTTCCTTGTGTTCTTTCAAAACGTTCTGACTTTGCCTTAATTTTGGCTGGGGGATGGCGAGAGGAGGGTATTAGCAGGGGAATGAGGTCAGCAATATGTTCAGCATGTTGTCAAAAAAGATTTTTAACTTGTCAAATTTGCCTAGTAAGTAATATCAGGCATAGTGTCTATTAATAAAGCAAACATTTAGGACAGAAGGTTGGGTCAGAAATGGGTGTCCTAAGGTCTTTATAAGAGCATTTGTTCCTGGGTACCCCAACATTTCTCTGACCTCTTCTGGACACTTCCAGGACAGTTATAATCCAGGCTGATTATAGTCATTTTAAGGTAATGAAATGAAAATGTTAATGTGGTTGGAGTCAAAAAGCCAAGAGTTTGGGCTGATTTGGAGAGAAGAAGCTGAAAACAGTTTTGTTCATGTACCATTTCCTAAACCTTAGCCCCACGCAGAGTAAGAGGGTCATGAAAGAAATCTTTTCGTAGAATCAGATGTGTCACTTACGTTGTACATAGATGCCTAACCTATTTAAAATGTTTGACCCTAAAATATAACTTTAATAATTGAGGATGAAGTTCATTGAATCCATTCCCACTTAATATTGTTGCCTGTTTTGTACATTTCCTGGATAGTTCAAAAGCCTCAAAGAAAAAACAGAAGTATAGCTGGTCCTAATTTTTTGCAAATCCCCTGTTTGCTAACTCACCTACTGGCTAAAATTTATTTGTAACCCCAGAATCAACACTTGTGGTGATTTTGAGGTCATTTGCAGACCTGAGCAGTTGGTGAAAGATGTGAGTCATCTTCCACGCGTGTCCCCAACAAGGACTATAAGCAAAGGTCCTTCTCTCAGTCTGTTTAGTGCCGTATTTTTCATATTTTTTGTGCTTTTTGTTGGTAATTTCCTGGTTTAAAATGGCTCCCAGACATAGTGGTGAAGGGCTGTTAGTGTTTCCAAGTACCAGAAAGATGTGTTATGCCTTACAAGGAAAAAAACCTGTGTTAGATAAGCTTTGTTCCATCATGAGTTATAGCGCTATCTATCAGCTGGGAGTTCAGTATTAATAGCCAATGACATATATCAAATAACATGTCTTTCAATTAAATAAAAACACACATAAAATAAGATTATGTATTGATCAGTTGATGAAAATGCTGTATAATCCAAGGCTCTTAAGAACCTAACCCTGTATTTCCCCAAGACTCTCTACTTGCTAATTCAGTGTTGGTTGTGACTTTACAACAAACTGCATTAAATAAAAAGAATTGACCATATTCATAATTCCCACGAATTCATTCTCATGGAAAAGCATCTGTGATCTATTAAGTAGGAACCAACATTAAATAAGGTTAAGTCCATAATAAAGTTTCATAGCACAAAGCTTTATGTTATCCAGTTTATTTATTTGCTACTTGTGACAATTGTACTTATTTTAGATTTCCTTTATTTTACTGACGGTATCCCCAGGAGCACCTGACACATGCAGAAATTTCTTTAAAACACACACACATTAAAAAGGAAAATAAAATAAAACACACACACAGGACCAGAAAACTAGCCTTTAGGGTATGTATATGTATAAACATTGAAATATTTCTTGTGCATAGTGCCAAAAATCCTGTTTTCAGTTAGCAAACTATTGATGTTGTTGGAAAGCAAGGTTTTGGGCACTGGGCAGCTCAGTCAGTTAAACGTCTGCCTTCTGCTCAGGTCATGTTCTCAGGGCCTGCTTCTCCATTTCCTTCTGCCCCTTCCTGCCCTGCCCTCCATGTGTGCATGGGCATGTTCTCGCTCTCTCTTAAATAAATAAATAAATAAATAAATAAATAAATAAAATCTTTAAATTAAAAAAAACAAAACAGGGTATATAGGTTGGAAAGGGGGACCATATGGCACGGACGCCACTGGCATCCAAAGGCAGACCAAGGATCTCCTCTTCTTGAGGTAACAGGTAGAGAAATTCCAGTGTAACTGGCATTTCATCATTTCTTTTTTTTTTTTTTAAGATTTTATTTATTTATTTGACAGACAGAGATCACAAGTAGGCAGAGAGGCAGGCAGAGAGAGAGAGGAGGAAGCAAACTCCCCGCTGAGCAGAGAGCCCGATGTGGGGCTCGATCCCAGGACTCTGAGATCATGACCTGAGCTGAAGGCAGAGGCTTTAACCCACTGAGCCACCCAGGTGCCCCCATTTTGTCATTTCTAATCATGTCTGGCCACTGGTGGGGTGATTGTGCCCAGGTCTGTCACCTGAAAGGCCCAGGAGCATTCTGAGATAAGCGAGAACTCATCCGTAGAGGAGTAAAGTCAAACTCAGCTAAAAGGTCCCTTAAACAAAGCCTTGTCCATCAGCAAAGAGAAATAGTTCTGAATGGAATGCAGGCTTTGCTAGTATAGTCTCCTCTAAGCCAGGCCCATCGGTCCTTGTGGTTCTTGGGAGCGGGCAACATGGAGGTAAAATATAAGTCAGCTATTTACCTGGAGGCACCAGGAGTCTCTTTGGGACTCCTCCAGGACAATGACAGATGGAGGGCAGTTTCACAGAGTCCCTACACCCTGAGCTCCGTCAAGGATCTGGTCTGGGGTGAAAGGTCATGCAGGCCAAAGGCAATAGAGTAGAGTGGAGGCCTGGAGGGCAGGAGTGGGCTTGTACACAGGAGACTCCTGTGTGGCTTCCTGCACTACTGGGCCAGGGATTTATAAGGGACTGAAGTGCACTTAGAATAGGTTGTCATGATGGGAGCCCGTTCACACAGACTGGAAAAGCAAGCCGAGATATGCCTGGTTCATCCAAGTATGAGACCATCTTTACTTTCAGATGTTGGATTGGATACTGGATTGGGTATTGAATCCAATTGGATATTGGATTCTCTTGTCCTCATTTTCCATGTGTTTCTGTTCTCTAATCTGATGATTTCCCCCTGGCTGCTTATTAGAACCACTCAGGAAGCCTTTAAAAAAATGCCTAGACCACCCAGATGATTTGATTTAATTGATCAGGGTGAATCCTGGGCATTTGAATGCTGGTGACTCACATGATTAGCCAGGGTTGAAACGAACTGCTCTGACACGTACAACCCGGAGAATTTTCACTCTCCAGAGTCCGGTGGATTATATGCAGGAATCCTGCTACATGCCCACTTCAAGAAGATGTACAAATGGGCTCCACACCACTCGCCTATCTGCTTGCCCTGCTGTGAAGAATTCATCTGTTGTTGTTGTTATTGTTTTAACCTCTTCCGTCTTCCTGGGTACTACAGACCCTCCCAGTCCTGATGCTTTCTCCTACCTTAGACCCAGGGCTAGGTGCTGGTGATAAGGCTGACATTAGGGAAAGAGGGAAGCCATGCTTACTGAGTGTCAGGGAGGGGAGGAAATCGAGGGCAAGGGGAAAATAAAGGGCAACTGAGAAAGAGTGGAAAAGAAGAAAGGGAGAGAATGCAAATCACTGCTTCTCACACAGCCCCATCTGGTCTACCCAAAATATGGAGGGAAGTAGGTGGGGCACTCAGAGCGGTGGGAGCCTAAGTACAAGGCCTGGGGCTCCATCATTTACTGGCTTCTTGACCTTCGGGAAATTACTTAATCTTGTACAACTAAAAAGTGGTGAAGCTCGGGGAGTCAAAACAGGTCTGCCTGATTTAAGGACCCCAAACATTTTCCCAGCTTGTACAGCATCTTCTAATCCATACCCACACAATGGACTCTTGGTAATGAATACAGTAATTAATAACTTCCCAGATGGTAGTTGAGCTGGTTTTAAAAATTCTATAGTCAAGGAAGTTGGGAGAATGTAACAAGAAGATTAGTTAGGAAAAAAAAAAATGGTATGCCATATATTATCAGCCTAGAACATTTGGAATTGTCATTCATAAGAAATAAGCTCATTATTAATAGAAGATTACTTCTCTTGTCTTTATGTGACTATTTTCTTAAATTAAAAAATGCTTTTTTTTCTTATTGCAAAAGCAATGCATGTTAATCTAATACAAATTGGAAAATAAAGATAAGCAACTAAGACAAAATTAAACACATGCATAATCCGCCAACCCAGATATAACTGCTGCAAATGTCTTTTAGACTTTTCTGTGCTTTTATACAGACATCTGGTCAGCACCATTCCGTGTCCATACGTTTACCTTTACTACATCATTTTCTGTGTCTGATGAGGAAGGTGAATAATTTTATTTGTTTTTAAACCCCATTTGTTTACTCAGAAGTCAGAAACACACAGATAAGGAAACATCTGAAGAGCCCAGGTGTGGCTCTGGGGAGAGGCTGAGTAATTCAAAACAAAGTGCAAAATCTAGAAACAATTACAACCAGTTTGACAGTTGTGTGTCTGTTTCCTACAGCCCTTCTACCCACAGGTCGGCCGCTGACTTCAAAGAAAAGTCAGCCCAGAGGAGGTCCGGAGGATACGGTGCAAACTGAGAATCAAACCCACGATAAGAGATTAAAGGAAGCTTGATCAAAGCCCCGGCATAAAAGTGCTAGCCCATGACTTGCCTTGGCCCACGGCCCCCAAATATTCGCCAGAACAGAGAGCATTCTTTGAAGTGATTGGAAGCACCCATGCCCAGATGAGCTCTCTGGTCAAAGGGAGATTTAAAAAGTGCCACAGGAAGGAGTTGGCAAAGTTGCCACTTCCTACCTCTGGCCTGCACCAGCCCTCACAAATTGTCGGAACGCCGCTTCTTTGGTTTGTTTTCCAGATATGAGTCGTTTCACTGGGTGTCAAGGACGAATTCCCCCTAAGCGGGGAAGGAGCACTTGTTTCCCTTGTGGGAGACGGGAGATGTGTAGAGGCTTTTCATAGGGCAGCGGGTCAGGCTCAGGAGCCCAGGGCAGCCACGGCTCTTCCTATTAAACACCTTCAGGGTGTTTAAAAGAGCGTGAGGTATTTCCAAACAGGCAGGAAGACTTGCCCGTTGCTGTCCGTGTTCACTGGGCTCGCTCAGTACGCGTTCACGGCTCTCCTGCCCTTCCAGTTCGTTGCTCCTGGAGGTGTTAGGACACAAACCAGCCATTTCCCTGGCGGGGAAGAGATGGAAGTGCTCGCAATATGGCACTTGCCTCTCCGACATTCAGTTTAAGTACTTAAAGGTATTTTAAAAGATAAGAGTTACATAAAATTGCTAAAAATGTATGCTTAGAACATACTTCTTTCAGGCTCCAGTTTTCTGGTTTTTTTCCCTTTTTAACAGGGTAATTCGCCCAGTGTTGAGGGCCTTTATTTTCACTCCCCCAGTTGTCATCTCTTCATTTCCTTCAACGTTTAAGGGAATTACTTTTTCTACCTTTTTAACGTCGATTTTCTAATCTCTACTTGACGTTTCAGGTGAGAGTTTTTTTTATCGACAGGTCTTGACTGAATGCGACCTGAAGCTCTGTGAGAGACCTGGAAAGTGCTTTCCCTTCTTTCCCAGAACCACACAGTCTAGGGGAGGGGATCAAGGTTTTTCGAACAACAAAAATGAGTACTATGGCAGCTGATACAGATTTTGTAAGGACAGTCCTTGGTGAGGAAGGACAGTTTGAACTGAGCCTTGAAAACACCTCAAATCTCTAAACATGAAAAAATGAAAAAGGATGTTTTAATAGGGGTGGAAGCACCATGGTCAAAGTTACAAAAGCCGAAAACTGTAAGGTGTTCACAGCAGAAACCGAACAGGGTCATTTAATTGGGGCAGGTGGCGCATGTGAGGAAGTGGGGAGAGAGACGCCTCACTGGACGGGTCAGAGTGACAATATGCTGTGGGATCTGGATTTTTTTCTTTTATAAAATTTCTCTGAGTCATTTATTCCATCTGTGATTTTGCTTGTTTTCTTTTTATTCATGTGTAATTAACATACAGTGTTACATTAGTTTCAGGTGTGGATTTTATTATATATTTGTATATATTTATATGTTTCTCTGGATTTTATTATAAATGCAGACAGGACATATTGAAAACCTCAGAGTGGAAATGGCATGCGAAAATCTTACGGCAATAATCGGACTGGCACAGGAGCCAGTCCGATTGGATGGATTGGAGTGGGGAGAGGCCTGGGGCTGTAACTTGGTTGAAAGGGCCTGGGCAGAGCCTAAGAGAAAGAGGGCCCGAAAGAGAGCAGAAACAGTGGACATTGATTGCAAGGATGGGGCGGACTGGAGGCCATGAGATGAGAACTGGTCTGACCCGCAGGGGCAGAGGAAGAGGTGTGTAGGAGGAGGGAGTGGGGCTCACGGTGACTCAGTAGGGTGGTCACACACAACCATTTATGCACGCCTTTTATGAGGTGCTAGGTGATGGGAATACAAAGAGGCTAAGTTCATCAACTTGGTCAGGAAGACGGAGTAGGTGTCCACAGTGAGAAACCTCATCTGAGCACTCAGGACTGAGTGAGGCCATGAGCTTTCAGGAGTCCTGAGAGAGAAATAATCCCTCAAGTGTGGAGTCATGGGAACTCTGGGGAAAAGATGGGACATACGCTGAACCCTGAATAGTGGGTAGCGTTTGGGAAGAAAAGGAAGAGAAGTTAGAGGGGGGCAGTGCGGGAGAAACAGCAGCACCAGGTGGAGAAACACAGGAGTGTTTGTGGCACACGCAGCAAGCCTGTCTGGCTGGAGCAGAGAGTTTGTGTGAAAACACAGAGAGGGGGGAGGAAAAGAGAGAAGGCAGAGAGAGACTTTTGATGAGTCTCTGAAAGATTTAGAGGTCAACTTAAAGAGTTTCGTAATTTAACCTGGACAGTGTCAAGCCACTGACATTTTCCAGTGAGAGAGTGACTAGTGAAAGTGTTATTTGGGGAAGTTTCATCTGTGAAGGGCGTGGGGAATATATTCAAGAAGGGACAGGGTACTAGCACCCTGAGTAGTTGGGGGACTTTGAGTGAAAATAGAAACTGATCATGGCAAGAGTACAGAAAAGAGGCAGAGGGGTTACCAAGAAGCCCAAAGGGCAGGGGGAAAAAGCAGAGTTTTACCCAAGGCTCCAGCCTGGGAGGCCACGATGGGGGTCATGTTGTACAGCAGAGCACAGGAGTCCAAGAGAGGACTGGTCTGGAGATGACCCAGGGCTTGGCATCAGAGACATGGAGCCCGAAGGGGCCGCCAAGCAAACACACCCAGAAGGTGGTGAGAACGGGAGCGGGGTGGGCTTGATGTTCAGCTGGAAGATAAACTGAACCATTCCCAGTTGGAAAGAATCCGCACACCTCAGCGATTGTTGGAGGTTTTTAATTAATTAATTAATTTCTTCAGGAAGCACAGTATTTTCAAAAGCTCCTTGGAGAACTTAACACTCTCTCGATACCACTGTGTTCTCAATTGCTCTTTTGTTTTCACCGCAGAACAGTTCAACTTGTAGGAGAAGCAACGTGGGGAGGACCATGGGAAGGTTTTCTCACTATTCAGGTGTTAGAAACTGGGGGCGTTGTACGTAATACCCTCCTTAAGCCGTAATTTGTATTTTATACATCCTTCTAACTGGGGCACCCAGCACAGTCAGTGTTTTGCACACTGTTGATCCTCGCTGTTGGCTCATTTGCATTTTCATCGAGGTTCTCTAGGATGAAAGAGTGGACATAAGAAAAGCTAACAAGCTTAGTTCAAAACCAATTTTATAATGACAGACTCTACATAAACAAATGCAAATCAGATGTCAAATTTGAATTGCAAAAATTTTGTAAGCAAGGTCCAAGAAGTAATAACGGCAGATTTACATCCTCCCTAAAATGATGAAATCCATGAGCAGTCCCACATGGACACCTGACTCCTGCTCTCGGAGTTGTGCCTTCGAGCCCCACGTGGGGTGTTGGTATTACTTAAAAACAAAAAACAATCCCACAGCCCTTGGAGTCTCAGAGACATAGAAACCTGAGGAGTAGAGGCAACAGCTTCAGTTATTAGAGTGAAGAACCACCTTGTGTCAGCCCCAGGCTTGGGTTGGCTAAGGCAGACGGGTATTCTTTTTTTCATCTGAGATAGGAACTAGCAAGAACATCAGTTCTTTGGAGGTGGGGGTGAGATGTAGGACAGGAGGACCGAGACCTCTCACTCAGAAAGAAACCCAAGCAGCTATAATAAAGGAAAAGAGGACTCCACGTAGATAGTCACCATTCCTCTTCAAGTGACAGTTACTAAGTAAGAAAAAGGACCATCAGTCCAGTTGACTTGATGATGAAGGAGAAACAACAGGGCTCTTATTCCCCCTTCCAAAACACTTAAGAAATACACCCTTCATTTTATCTCCTTCTTTCTCTGGTCTTCCAGCCGCTCGACTGATCCAGAACATGGATGCCACTGCTGAGCCTTGTACAGACTTTTTTAAATATGCCTGTGGAGGCTGGTTGAAACGCAACGTCATTCCTGAGACCAGCTCCCGTTACAGTAACTTTGACATTTTAAGAGATGAACTAGAAGTCGTTTTGAAAGGTTAGTGGAGTTTGTGTCTATGCATCAAAGATTTCTCTCTTAATATATCCATATTTTAAAGCTACGGCTCTTAGCCATTACAGAGAATGCCACAGAAGATTAAAGTCCATAATCCCTCCAAGTTTTGTGGCTCACCACTAAGTCGCTCTGAGGGTGGTAACACTGAAATGGATATGTTGGCAGCTCCACATTCCTGCTTTCATGTGTGGGTATGCGTACGATGAAGCTCTGTCATCCCTAGAGATGGTATCTTACGCCATTTCACATTCTAAGAAGTAGATTGCCACTAAACGCCATCTCCATTGTTTTTCCATGCTGGCCCTGGCTGAAGTCAATATTGAGTCATTACTGTGTTGAACTACTGTGTTTGCATCCCAGAGAAGGTATATTTATTCTAACCCAGCTAAGACCTTCTCCCCAGTAAGCTGAGGAAGTCTCATCTGGTCTTCTGCTCTCCTCCATCTCCTGTTCCCCTCTTCTAGACGTTACTCCATAGAAACACAATTCTTGCTATTTTCAAACATGCAAACAAGTAGAATAATTCAGTCGGTTTATTTGGAGCATGAGCAGTACAATCACACAAAGATAATTATTTCCAGCCATCAGGAAGACTATTGTATTAAATTCCATATTCCTCTGTATTATTATTTCTTTTTAATCTCAATTTCAAAAAAAGTAACTTATGTATGGCAGAGCAGTACACATCACTGTTCACAAAAAAAGATAATCTCATCAAAAAGACTTTCATCTAACTTGGCTAATGAAATCAACTCCCAGTTCTGCACTAGGAATAATGATTTAGTAAGGGGTTTAGCTTTTCCTATAGGGTTTAGAATGGGGAAGGAGGGAACATACACAAAAGCAAGCTTCTTTCCTGTACCTTTGCACTGCAAATGTTAATTACAGCTGCAAATGAGAAATTATGTTAATGTAGTTTATTAAATGCTCTATTTTCAGATGTTCTTCAGGAACCCAAAACTGAAGATATAGTAGCAGTACAGAAAGCAAAAACATTGTACAGATCTTGTATAAATGAATGTAAGTGCTCTCCATTTTATCACCTTAACAGTGTGCCCCCAAATGCAAAGATTTCATAATGAATTTATTTTCATTGTTTTCAAAAGCTGCCATTGATAGTAGAGGCGGAAAACCTCTACTCAGTCTGTTACCAGATATATATGATTGGCCGGTAGCAACAGAAAACTGGGAACAAACATATGGTAAAGCAATTTTCCTTCTTTTTTAAAAAATAATTTCCATGTCAAATCTGTGTTATTATAGTATCATATTAATGCACTAAAGCTTCTAAAATATACTTCACCTTTCATTGCTTTAGGTACTTCTTGGACAGCTGAGAAAGCTATTGCACAACTAAATTCTAAATATGGGAAAAAAGTCATTCTTAATTTTTTTGTTGGCACTGATGATAAGAACTCTGTGAACCACATAATTCATGTAAGTTTGTGTGGCAGACAGCCAAAGTTATCTCTAAATTGTAACAAAACATCTACATACATTGTTACTGATATTTAGGAATAATGAATATTCTCATTTGATCTGCATGAACAAGATAGTAATAAATTCGTGCTCTGTCCCCAGTACCTGGATTCCCAATTTTGAAAGTATTTTCTCAGTGCTGTGTTTCAGACATTCATCTCTCCCTTCTGCTACTGTAGGTCTAGACACTGCTTTCTTCATAAAATAAAGAGATGAAAGGGGCTCCTACTTAGAAAAAACATCCAATTTCTCTGTGTGTTCACGAAAGGAGCATAGTTTGGTTTACATAAGTAATGCAAGTCTAGAAACCAAAAATTTCTAATTGCTTCCAAAAAGAACATAGAAAAAAGTTTTTGAATACAATTTTAGTTGTTACTAAAGAGTATCTGAACTTTCTTTTGGTGAAGGTAAATAAAATATTCTTTTAAAATGGATTTATTAAATTTTTTTTCTCATGTAAGCCATTCATTTACATTTACTTAAGGTACCACCCAAGATGAAATTAATGCTTAATGAGCATGTTTGGAATGGACTGGAACATTTACAGAATTTTTATTTTATTTCCTTTAAAAGAAAGTACCCCAAAAGTTGCAAGTATGAAAAGATTCATATTTATGTCACTATTGCATAAATCTTTATGACCATTTTTATCAAAATCATAAAAGGGATTGAACGCAACTCTCTTCTACGGTGAACCCCTTTCTCCTTCCAGAATTCACTCCTTTGACTCTTAAGTGCCAGCATCCCCCAAGATCACCATGAAGAGAATCCCTAGGGGGAGTTTGGAGTTTGGAAAGGGGGCTGAGCCCTCTCTAGAAGGTTCTTTCCATACCAATCCTCTGGGTTCTGTTTCTTTCGTATTGTCCTGGGCTCTTTCAGCTGCTGGCTTCCTCACTCTAATCCATCCATGCTCTCACTTGCCCCGCCGTCATCTAACCATGTAGTGCTTCGGAAGCAATCCCACAGAACTGCGAGTGTGTTCCAGTGGCTCTTACTGGAAAACAGTGGACCAGGCACACCAGAGACGAGCCTTGTTTTCTCTTTCACACACAGAGCTGCCCGGATTTGAGCAGAGCAGGAGAGAACTGAGGAGGAGTCTCCTCTATCCTCCTAGGGTGGGGAGTGTCAAAAAAAAAAAAAAAAAAGAAATCTCTGGCAAGATTTGCCCTAGCCAAACCGTTCTAGGGTTACTATAGAGGTTTCCACTCTTTGTTTTTTTTCCATCCCCATTAAGGGTGAGAGTAGAAGAGAATGCCCCCTAGGAGAGCATATTAGGATCTCAGGAAGCCAAATGTCCTGTAAATCTGTAATTTAGAAATTGCAAGTCCTAAATTGTAACATTTTTTTGTCCACCTGCCCCATCCGTTTTACATTAAAAAAAAAATCCTTCCCAGTGTATTTTCATTCAAGTTTTCTTTGGTTTTCCTCAAATACCTGCAACATGATCTTCCAGATGACCTAACTGTCCATCAGAGTAACACTTCCAGGTGGTATTGAAACCATTGCCTAATTTGTAGTCACTCACTGTCTGATTATTACCCCTATTAGCCGCAAGAACACTAGGATCTTGTTCATACATAGATAGACATGCTTATGTTGTCCCAACTGTCCGACATCAACTGAACGGCTTATTTTCTTCCTTGTCTATTTTTTATAGATTGACCAGCCTCGACTTGGCCTCCCCTCCAGAGACTACTATGAGTGCACTGGGATATACGAAGAGGTAAACAAACAAACACAGAAAACTACAGGAACAATTGGTGTAAACTTACAAATAATACAAAGACTTAAGGCCAGATGGGAACTTCACCTTCTGTGTTCCTCACTCCGAACAGACAATATTACACACGATAGCAAGCTTCCTTTGACTGAATGAATGTTCTCAGCAGACTGAATGAACGTCTCTTGAGAAATAAGGAAACTTGCAATTCCAGATTTGTGTCTCGATTCTTGCTATTGAAGTCAGATGACCCATTTTGAAAAGTGAATTTTAAGTGTTTCATTTCCTCTATAAATTGAGTTGTTTGAGAACTAAGCAGATGAATCATGATCTAGGGCAGTGCCAAGCCAGGATCGGGGAGTGGTCCGTGGTGAGACACATTTTGCAACTGAGTACCCGTTCAGATCTCTTGGATGGGATTTTTAGGGAACTGCTTAGATCGGTCACTTTGGGTTCAGACAAAACCTTCGCAGCTTTCTGACTCTAATGCTGGTCAGTGAGTCAATGGGGCTTCCTACAACACAGAAACCTGCTGGACACCTGGGGTATTTCATATTGTCTCCGAGCCTTGCTGTGCTCCCACTACACCCGTGTGCCTATGCTTACTGGTGTAAAAAACAACACAAGATACACTCAGCTATGTGATGCATTATCAGATACTTGCAAAAGATCTTAGTTCTCTAAATGTTTTCCTTGTGATTATTTTGTAACTCAGAGGTAAGGTTAAGTCTGTATTTGATGATCCTGATAGGTTACAATATATGGGTTATGTCTGAACTTACCGCTTAACGAAAACAATTAGGTAAATATGTTTACGCCAAAATTTAGTTTGCCTTATTATTAAGTTCAAGTGGCAGGGACTAAATTCACTGTAAAGTTTCTTCTTGAGTGGCTAACCAACACTGAAATGAAGAAGAAGGTGTATTATAAAAGGCCACAATTAGTAGCACAGACAGTCAAAGGGAGGTGGGGTCTTAGAGTTTATGATAATCTAGTTACTGTGTGGGTTGCAGCTATTATAGGCTTTTCAAGCTACTTCCTATTCCAGAGTTGAGGGTGATTGAGAAATTTTTGACTCATTATATTACATGATCATCATCATCAACTGGAATGTTTTTCGTATTTAAGATTGTGCCCTAAAAACATTCAGATTTTTCCAGTCCTAAAAATATATTTTTTTGGTACTTTAACTCTGATACCAGTGTGATAAAGTTTCCTACTTCCACACCCCCCCCCAAAGAGACAAGCTCTCTCTTGAGATGAGGGATGTCTTTGTGCATTTTATTTATTATAAGATTTTATTTATTTATTTGACAGAGAGAGAGTGAGCACAAGCAGAAGGAGCAGCAGAGAGAGAGGGAGAAGCAGACTCCCTGCTGAGCAGGGAGCCTGATGTGGGCCTCCATCCCAGGACTCTGGGATCATGACAGGGGCTTAACTGACTGAGTCTCCCAGGTGCTCCTGTCTTTATGCATTTTAAATTCAGTGCTATCTCATCGTCTAGAACAGGTCACACACTGGCCATCAGAGGTTTGAGTCTATATAGAGGCATTTTTATATAACCTGAAGTTTTGTTGCAATTTTTTCTTTTTAAAGTTTTTACTTATTTATTTATTTATTTGGTCAGAGAGAGAGTGCAAAAGCAGGGGAAGCGGCTGGCAGAGGAAGAAGCAGGGTCCCTGCTGAGCAGAGAGCCAGATGTGGGGCTAGATCCCAGGACCTTGGCATCATGATCTGAGCTGAAGGCAGATGCTTAACCGCTGAGCCACCCAGGCATCCCTCTTTGTGTTTTTAAATTTTGGATTAGTTGCCAGTTTTTTTAAACTTATAAGATTTTGCTCGAGAATCCAGATTTCTTGATAAATTAGTAAGATTGGAAACCCTCGGCCTGCATTCCCATGTAGTAGCAGTTGGACTAGGCTGTTTGTGTCTTGCCACTGGGCATTTGTTCTCCAGATTTAAGAAGTCTTTATTTAGATGACCACTAACTTGTATTGCCTTTCTGGTCCCTGTATGCCCTTCAGTTTGTAAGTTAGTTGGGTTCTGGCCAACCTACGGTAACAGAGTCCTAAAAATAGTGAAGCTGCAACCAGAGAGAAGCTTATTTCTGTCTCCTATAGTACAGTAGGAGGCAGGCAGTCAGGTGGGGAAGGAAGCTCTGCTCCATGAGATGGCTGGGCCACAGCTTCCTTGACCATCTTATTGCTTGAACCTTGACCTCTTCTCATGTTTAATAGTCGTCTACTTGTACAGAGTTGGTTCACCAATGCTATGCTCACATTTCATGCCAGAGGAAAGAGAAGAGATTTCTCTTTGTGTAAGTGATGCAGAAGTGCATGCATTCCGTTGCTTAGCACACTGTCATGTGGCTACAACTAAGTGCCAAGGAGGCTGGGAAATGTAGTCTTCAGCTGGGAAGCCCTGTATGTGCCTCTTTAAAATTTGGTCGACGAGGAGTCAAGTTCTGTTACTAAAAGGCAGAAGGGGATCTTGGGCATCAAAGGCATTTAGCAGTCCTGCCACTGTTTGCATCTGCTGGGCCAGGAGATACTATAGTATCTATAGTCAAACAACACATTGGTGATCAAACCTGGAATGAGTCATAAAAATTTATAAAGTTCATGGGAGAGAAATCTGAGGCTCCGAGGTTTGCCCTAGAACACTCAGAAAAACAGTAGTAGAACCAGAGCTAGAACTTTGGTCCCTGTCTATAGCTCCTTCCATTATGTCATTTCAACTTTGTAAATAGTAATTTATGCTTGTAGGGTTCTTTAAATGAACAAGTGGTAAAGAAAACCCAGCAGCACTGGCATTTACAGCCTGGAAGTCATCGGTTCAAATGAGGTGCCCTTTGATGATCTGGACTAGGCTCATAAACACATAGCATGCTTGCTGCCTTGTCCTGCTTCCATAAATAGAGCTATTGGTCACTGTGCCCATTCCTGCTAACCTCAGTCCCTGGAATACTTCTCAACTCGGTGCTCCAGCTCAAGCAACCAGTTGAGGGAAGTTGGCATATTAGGATAAACTCTGTCATCCTGGAAATGGGTAATTACTAGAATATTTTTGGACCCTCCCCTTCCTTGAAAATCTGATATTTTAAAATATCAGCCTGGTTAGTTCAGTGGGTTCAGTCTCTGCCTTTGGCTCAGGTCATGATCTCAGGGTCCTGGGATCAAGCGCCCTGTCGGTGGGGGTGGGGGCGGGGGGTCTCTGATCAGCAGGGAGCCTGCTCCCCCCCACACTCTGCCTACTTGTGATCTCTTTCTCTCTCTCTCTCTGTCAAATAAATAAATAAAATATATATATTTTTTTAAATCTGATATTTGGGGAAGAGGGTTGCAGGGAGAGGGGGGAGAGTATGTGTGGCCATGGAAGAAATTCCACTTTTTTCCTTACTGCCCCCATGATGTTTGCTCCTGTCTCCCAGTCACTTCCACCCATCATCCCTCACTTAGTTTCTGTTCTGCATCCCTAGCCAGCTATCAGGTATAGTTCTCACACTACCTTGCTATCTTTGAAAAAAGTCAGCCCCCATAAGGACTTTTTCCTCAGGGCTGTATTGCTTCATGAAAAAAAAAAAATGGTGAAAAGGATAGGCTAACAAAATAACTTCTAGTGGGAAAGTCATAAAGCTGGAAGAAGTCTTAATATCATTGTATCAGTGTATCACTGGTCTGCATTGATTTTCTCCCTTACAGGCTTTTATATATGCTGTTTCCCTTTGCCTGGAACATTCCATACACTTCTACCGCTTGCTCAGCCCCCTTCCTTTCTCCTCACCTTTTAAATTGACACTTAAACTGTACTTACTTATGAAGGCCTTCCCTGAAACTTCTAAGTAGAGGAAGATACCTTGATGTTCCCGTACTACATGGGTTTCTGGATACTTCTTTATTTAAAGTCATTTTTTGCCCCTGGGAAATTGTAAAAGTAATGAACAGTAGCATGTCTTGATTATTCTTTGCTTTATTTCCAGTATCCAGGTCAGATTCTGACCCTTAAGAATTATCGAGTGACTACTAAACGAATCAGGGGATGAAAATGGGGATGAACAGTTGAAGGGGAACATGGCAGGGAAGAGAGGAAAGAAAAGGAAGCTAGAAGCACCCAATCCTTCGAGGTCTTGCCTAGTTCTTCACCTTGATTTGGGGGCAGGTGTGAGCTCTAGAACATCAGTAGCTGAGGGACTGTATTTTCTTTTTTTTTTATTTTAAAATTTTTTATTTTTTATAAACATATATTTTTATCCCCAGGGGTACAGGTCCGTGAATCGCCAGGTCCACATACCCCACAGCACTCACCAAAGCATACACCCCCCCCCCCAATGTCCATAACCCCAACCCCCTTCTCCCAAACCCCCTCCCCCCAGCAACCCTCAGTTTGTTTTGTGAGATTGAGTCACTTATGGTTTGTCTCCCTCCCAATCCCATCTTGTTTCATTTATTCTTCTCCTACCCACTTAAGGGACTGTATTTTCTAAGCAAGCGTCTTACACGCATCTCATAAACCGTGCATCCCTTTTCCTCAAGTTCTCCATTTTTACTCTCCAGTTCTTTCTCTGCTACATTCAGCTTGCCTGAGATATGTTCACACACTTTGCGGGTCCCGTATTTTTGCATACCACATCATTTTAGTGGCATAACTTTATTGGGCAATAATTTATTTTGGCAATTCATTTTATTGGCAATAATAATTTGAGGATTAATATGAGGTGACCAAACTTTTACCAAGAAAGGTGTTGCATTTTTGACAAGAGAGCCTGGCTTCTTTGCCTGTGCCTCTAGCCAATGATTTTCAAACTCTACTGTGGAGTCTGGCTCTGCAGATGCGCTTCAGGGGCTGGGGATGAGGGAGGGTCACACCCCCTCTGATCAAAAGGACCCTAGTCACAGATTTTGATCAAATCATTACCTAAGCCCATTTCCTCAGGTCCTCCTTGACCCCTCTTTCAGGGATATCCAGATCCTTCAGGGCATCTGCCTCCATATGAAGCCAAACTTAGTATGAACAATGGAAACAGGACGATTACTAAGAAAGCCCACCCATTCTGTCTCATAGAAGCATGGGTTTTTTTGATTTTTGTTTTTTGTTTTTTTCATGTTTTTGGTGTTTTTTGTTTGTTTGGTTTTGTCTTTTGGTTTTTTTTTGTTAGTTGTTTTTGTTTTTGTTTTGTTTTTCTTGCTTTTGATACCCTCCAAATGGAGTTTTTGTTTTGTGATAATTATGTGGCATTGGAAACAGTAAAATGCCTTGTCTTTTTTACACAACTGAGTAATGAAAATAGATGATACATTTTTATTTTCAAGAACTATTTCTTACCTTCTTCCTCAAAGACAAAACCTATTTTTCTCTTGTTAAAAGACCTTCCTGCCTTTCAAACTTACTGTGTGCTTTTATTCTGACAGTTTTAAGTGTTATATCTTGAAAAATGCATATTGTATTTCTCTGGTTGTTTTAAACTTTTAAACACCTCTGTTCCTTTTCATTTTCTGTACTTTCCCTCTCACTTAAAGAGAGAATGTGCTCTCAGGCAATAGAAGCCAGAGATATATATTCTTTTATTTTTTACATGACAGGATCATATGTTTTCTTTCTTTCTTTCTTTCTTTTTTTTAAGATTTATTTATTTATTTGAGAGAGAAAGAGAAAGCAGAAGGGAGGAACAAAGGGAAAGAGAAACTCAAGCAGAGTCAGCACTGAGCACAGAGCCTGACACAGGGCTCAGTCTCATGACCTTGAGATCATGACCTGAGCCAAAACCAAGAGTCAGATGCTTAACTGACTGCACTACTCAGGGACCCCAGGATCCTGTATTTTCTTAATAATTAAGGTTACTCACGCACAGACTTGAAGAGCTAAATGGGACATTAGAGGATTTAGTCCAAATCCTTATCTTAGAAATGAGGAAACAGAGACCCAAAGAAGTAAAATGACTTGCTTAAACTCACAGATTAAAAGATCCATGTGTTGGGCACCTGGGTGGCTCAGTGGGTTAAGCCGCTGCCTTCAGTTCAGGTCATGATCTCAGGGTCCTGGGATCGAGCCCCACATCGGGCTCTCTGCTCAGCAGGGAGTCTGCTTCCTCCTCCTCTCTCTGCCTGCTCCTCTGCCTACTTGTGATCTCTCTCTCTCTCTGTTAAATAAATAAATAAAATCTTAAAAAAAGATCCATGCGTCAGTTAAGAATATTAATTGTAAGCAATAGAAGCCTGCTGTGATTAATTTGAATGACACACTACTATGTCAAAGGACAGAAGTAGCAAGATTTGAAACAGTTTGATCCCTTCCAAGGGTATAAATTTCATGCAAGGAAAACAATATGAAAGATACACACTACCTGTAAAAAATAATTATGCCCTCCACGGAATTTTTCAATGAAATCAGCCTTATATGAGAAAGTTCTTTTGTACATTGATTGATTCACTGAAAGGAATGATGGCCTGAATTTTCTTAAGTAATCACACACCTTCAGAAGAGTCTCTGAACTCTGTATTTGGGGATAAATTGGAATTGTTTTCAAAGCTTCCCTTCCATTCCCTCTTTAGATTATCAAGGCTAATTGTTACCTTGTCCTCGTTTGTAAAGAAATCTGTAGGTTAGCAGCCCTAAATATCAGAGTGTAACTGGGCTATAGATACGTTTATGCTCTGTGTTTGTCTCTCTGAGAAAGTAGAATCAGCCAGAGTAATGGTTTCCTAACCTCTTTATGCGTGTCCATGGCAGGGCTCTTTGGGGCCACACCTTCACGTCTACATACTTCAAGATTATCCACCACAATTTATGTTACTTGCTTGTACATCAGTAAGGTATTTATTTGAACAGAGCATTTCAGGGCTAAAAGATAAGTGAGGGAACCCGTGGTCTAGTGGTTGGGAGCCAGAGAAGGTGGAGCAGGAAGATAGTGCTACGAGGCATGGTGGAGAAGTTGTTCGGAGGCATAAAGAAATTGAACATTCTTAGAAAAACTGAGGGTTTATAAAGAATGGAGGTGTTTGAATGTCAAGGATAGAGGACTTGGAGCATGGCCAGGATGGCTGGAAGCCAGAAAGAGATGATCCAGGGTCTGTGTGTCTGATAAGAGAAAATGCAGAGCAGGAAAGAAGGAAGGAGCACAGGCTGAGGTTTGCAGACTTTTAGATGAGCGGGTGCAAGCCAGAGAGGAGTTTGTTTGCCCGCTCATCCAAAACATGCTGAGAGAAACTGTTCCAGCCCTGGGCTGAGAATCTGATGAGGGAAGTGAGGGAAGCTTACTTAATATACTTAAAATTTAACTTCATTTTTTAAATCGGTAGGTATTTATTGAGCTTCTACTATGTGACAGATAGTTTTCTAGGCAGGAGAGATGCTGAGGAAACAAGGCGGAAAAGGTCCTTGTTCACCTGGAACTCACCTTCTGATGGGAGGAGATAGAAAACAAAGAAGTAAATAATTTAAGGAAATAAGATGAATGCAGATAGTAGTGTGATAAAGGAAAGAGATCAAGGTGATATGATATAAGGTGAATGACTACGGATGGGGTGGGTTGATAATTTAGATGTACTTTGATTTGATTTTTAAAAAGATCACTGGCTGCTACTTGGCTGACTTGATAACACAGATCCTAAAGGGGAAACTGCTGACCTCATTTTGTCCCTTCTGGGCACCAGGTGACTAACAGTCAGGAGGATTTACCTAGCCCAGGTATCTGTATTTAACAAAACATAAAGGAGCTTTTATTTTTATTTTATTTTATTTTATTTCATTTCACCTCATTTCAAAGATTTTATTTATTGATTTGACAGAGAGAGATACAGCAAGAGAGCGAACACAAGCAGGGGGAGTGGGAGATGGGGAAGTGGGATCAAGTTCCCCATCAGGAAGCCCAATGGGGGACTTGATCCCACAACCCCGGGATCATGACCTGAGCTGAAGGCAGACATCTAATGAATGAACCACACAGGCACTCCTATTTTTTATTTTAATACAATTTATTAAATTATAAGTTCATACTCAGTAATTTTTCATAATGATTGTGTTTAGAAGAAAGTATTTTTGTTCTAAGTCACTGAGTTTGGAGTGATTTCATTTTTCTGCAGTAGCAAACTGGAGCAGCAGTAGAAATGAGATGTGAAGCGAGTGCATGGGAGGGATTTCTAGCGCAGACCTGAGTGAGGGAAGATAGTAACTCCTGATTCCCACCAGCTCTGAGTCAGGGCACCCATCCTCTAAGAATGCCCACTACTTCATCATTTGCACAGGCAGCTGAGACTTTTAAAGCTGAGCTTTTAAACTCGAGATTTGGTGGATATGACGAGACTCATTTTGGCTGTGTGGCATTGACGAGAGAATTTTTTGAGATGGATTAAATCGGGTTTATAAAAGGAACTACATGCCTCTTCTCAAGAAGACTTCCTCAGAAGTTACACAATAAGGTTCTCCTCATGAATAATCTGATGAAAGCTCCAAGGAGTCCCTGGGCGGGTCCGTCACAGATCTTCTTGATCCTTTGTTTCTCCTGCTCAGACCAGGGGTTCGTTATGCATTCTGGTCCCCAGAAACGGCTGTGTGATTCTGGATCTCTGCCGTCCCTCTTTGGGGAGCAAGTCTCCACGTGCTGGCCGCTGCGTGCTCCCTGAAAATGATGTTTAAACAGGGAAAAAAAAAAAAAACAAACAGTAGACCTTTTTGGTAGGAAACCTATTTTTCCTGCTTGATGTCCCCTGTGTGTTCCTTCAGGAAACTTTCTGTGTAACATTTTAAATCCCCGGGTATTAGTGGCTAAGAAGAGCACAGTTCTGTGACTTTTCAGGCACCTTACGCTCCATGTGTCTTCCCTAGAAAGGGGAAAGCAGAAAATCAGGAAGAGCAGGGTGTCCTGGAACAGAATCTTTAGAAGTGAAGCTCCTGGTCCTTAGGTGGTTATCATGCCAAAGCACCCAAATATCAGCCAGTCGAACTGGAAAGCTTTCTGTTCATCCCTGGATCTTGCTGTTATTCATAAACAAAGGTATTGAAGTTTAAAGCACAGGAGTCAAAGATCATTGCTGTCTTTCTCTTTGGCAATCAAAATCCAAGCAGGAGAAGCCCAATTTCTGAACAGAGCCAATTTTTAAATATCAGTGCTTGGTCCTGCAAAGCGAAGATAGTTCTACTTAGAGTGACAGTTCATGGTCTTGGGTATTAGTAAATATCATCTCATTGATAGCGTGTTATTTAAAAAGTCACAAAACTGATATGGATTTTCCCATAAAACCGTGTAAAACCAATGGTCATCTTTGAACGTGCTATTATAGGAATTGGGATTTACAATGTCTTAATTTTTCAAAGGGCCATGTAGGTATTTTGGTGGATTCTTTTTCACCCCAAGGATTCTCCATATGAAGGCTTCAACAAAAACTACCTTATGACTGTCAAGGTGGTTGACTCAGACCTTGTCCTAGTAACTAATTGCTCTCTCAGTGACAAAATAGAAAAATTGAATTTCAGTTTTAAAAATATCCTAGTCAACCCACTATTCAGGTGTTAAAATATATGTTGATTACTTTCTCCCCAAATCATGACAATTACTATCATTTGGCATATCTACAAAGTATCTCAAGGAAGAAAATGAGAACCTTAGGGTAGAGAATCATACCTTGTATGATTAACATATCAATTATATTTATATATTTATATATAAATTATATATTTATATATTTAACAGCAGGAGTAAGCCTGGGTTCTGATAGCTACGAGATAAATTTGGAAGCCAGGAAAGATAATCAAGATACTAAGACACATGTTTTAATCAGTTACATTGGAATAGTTGCC
Organism: Mustela nigripes; assembly: GCF_022355385.1. Taxonomy (NCBI): domain Eukaryota; kingdom Metazoa; phylum Chordata; class Mammalia; order Carnivora; family Mustelidae; genus Mustela; species Mustela nigripes. Next base: position 139,180,310 of record NC_081558.1, on the reverse strand, counting down.
AGGTAATGGAGCTCATTAAAGGAAGTGGTGTGTTCCGTGTAGCTGTATTAAAGAGTCAAGTATCCCAGAAGCTGCTGACAGAGCCTGTGCTTCCAGTTTTCTGAGAAACTGGACCTGCTTGGCGGACGAGAAGCACCATCCGAAGTTCTTGTGCTTGCCTTTGCCAAGTTCCATAGTCTTGAAGTGTATCTATAAAGATAAGATATTGGAGTAGAACCAGTTCACAGGGGCAATGGCATGCAGGAGAGCATTCTTGTTACTGCTTTCTTACCTCGTTAACAAAAATGCAGCCCACAGAAGAGAAAAACCAAAATCTCAGCAGACTGCTATTGGAAAATTCAAATTACCGTTTCCTTCATGGTAGTAATTCCCTGCTGAATGCAGATGAATTCATATAATTTGAAATATAGTTAATTCCAAACACCGCATGCTTATAGTTTGGAATAGTTGGTCCCGGGAGATAAGAACTCAGACGGATTTGTTTACTTCCAAGTGAAAGAAGAATTCTGATTACCTTTTAATAGGAAAAGAATGGACGTGGTGAGAATATGCATAAAAACATCCTTTTATCCCTGCGACCTTTGTAATTGGGTTTTAATACAGGCCCACAGCTGAAAACAGTCAGTTCAGTTGAGCAGCAGGTAGATGCATAGAGATGCTGGCTGGATGTCTGAGAATAAGGAAACCCTCTCCCTGGGGAACTGTTTACTTAGCACTTACTAAAGGTCACTGAAGGTCATGGAGTGCCAGTATCTAAACCTTACCTTAAGCTGTCTTCTTGGTTTTCAAATTGATAATACCTGTACATCTTGCGTGATAAAATATTTCCCTATAAGTTTTATGTTTGATCCTCTTGATAGTTGCTATAAATTCAGATGGGCCTTTCATACTCATAGTGAATGTAAGTGTGCCCTTTCACTGATAATCAATATAATCAATATAATAATCAATATAAACCCTCTTGAAACTATAAGGTGTTAAGGACTGTATAACCTTCCTTGGTATTCACCCCGGGAATGAGTATTAGAAGCATAGATGTGCCCGTTAATCCTACACTTGTGTGACATGACTTCCCCAGTTGTGGTTGTCTGTCTTGTCGTTAAGCTGGTGCTAGAAACTTGAATTTTGAGTAAATTTTCACAAGGTGAGATCATAATTTATTTTAACTGCTGATGGATAATAATGGTTGAACAGCAACGATTGAGATTACGGGAGTGGTCTTCAATTTCCTGGTGTTGATGCTACTCTTAGTTTGAGTTAGTCACTTATATATTCTGTAAGAGGTTAATAATATAACTAGATTATCGCTTACCTCACAAAGTTAAAATGCATGTGAAGATAAAATGGAAAGAATTTAGGTCCTTAGGAAAGAGCCAATATCTAAATCTAGAAATTTTACATTAACGTATTAAGGTGAGCATCTCTAGTCTTAACTAAAACCTCCAGGTTTGTGGACCTCATGAGAACACAGTCTTATTTACAAAGACACACACACACACACAGAACAACAACAACTCAAGACACAAACAAAAACAACTGCTTGGCCAGAAGAGACATAAAGATGTCCTTCCTGTGTGTATGTGAGTTTGTGGCCTTCTCTTCATGAACAGTTGAAAAAGATATATAAGATATATATAAGCAGAGAAAACTTGGGAGATGGAATTCAGGAAAGGAATTTATTATTATTTAAGAAAAACTACTAGGTTATTACTTATCAAGTGTTTTTGCAACTGTATTCTTAGTAAGGCAATTTTAAATAATGATTAAAAATTGAAAATGACAGAATTCCCCAACCAAATGGTTATGAATTACTTAGTACTTTCAAAGTGATAGTTTTTTGTTCCGCTTTAATTCAGATACATGATGACTTTTTTTTAAACATTCTTTTTTTAAAATTTTATTTATATATTTGACACAGAGAGAGAGATCACAAGTATGCAGAGAGCCAGGCAGAGAGAGAGAGAAGGAAGCAGGCTCCCCGCTGAGCAGAGAGCCCGATGTGGGGCTCAATCCTAGGGCTCTGACATCATGACCTGAGCCAAAGGCAGAGGATTAACAACACTGAGCCTCCCAGGTGCCCCACATGTTGACTTTCTAAGAATTTGTGTAGGTCATTTATTTTAGGATTTAGTAAAGGTCTTCTATTTTATTATGCTTTAAGTATTACCAAAAATTATAAATAAATTTTAAGTTAAATTACCATGATAAATATTTAGAATGTTCTCCAGCAATTCACTGCTGTGTATTTTTTGCAGGCTTGTACAGCGTATGTAGATTTTATGATTTCTGTGGCCAGACTGATTCGTAAGGAGAAAGGACTGCCCATCGATGAAAACCAGTTTTCTTTGGAAATGAAGAAAATTATGGAATTGGAAAAAGAAATTGCCAATGTAAAACACATTTTCTCTGATACATTGAATAATGTTACCACTCTTTTTTTTTTTTTTTTTAAGATTTTATTTCTTTATCTGAGAGAGAGAGAGTGGATGAGAGGTAGTATACAAGCTGGCGGGAGGGAGAAGAAGGCAGAGGGAAAAGCAAGCTCCCCTCTGAGCTGGGAACCTGAGACGTGAGACACATGGGGCTGGATCCCAGGACCCCCAGATCATGACCTGAGCCACTCAACTGACTGAACCACCCAGGCATCCTGTGTTCCCACTCTTTTCTTTCTTTCTCCTCTCTAACATATTGGAAAGGTAAAAAGGTGCAACTTTTTCAACAACTGGTAAAAATGCATAGCTCAGAAATGAATCATTGACTTTAAGAGAACCTTTGAAACTATAGAATTTTGTAGTAAACTGAGTTCCTGACATCCAGGAGACATAACTAAGTTCGACAAATATTAAACTAGTTACACTTAATTACCTAAGATAAGTGATTATACCAAAAGCTTAACTATTTGCAGTCAGATGGTTGGTGGGATGTCCTCGAGGTTCAGGGCACATGCGATGGCTAACTATTCCACAAAGCTATTTTAGTTTTGGTGTGTATAGTTCTGCTTTGTTTTATTTTAAAGTTTAAGGTGATCACAGAGATTGACTCTTCCTCTGCTTAATATTAGTCCCTGAACACTACCATGTGACCACACAGGGTGACCAAGTTCCAACTGCCAGGCTGGCTCAGAGGTTCTGACAGGAACAGCAAAGCCCAGAGCGTGTTTTCCTGAGTTGCTTCTGGTCCCAATGAACCCTTGAAGTCTGAATTGGCACCTTTTTGTCCAATGTTCCTCTGACAGAGTCTGCAGTCTCGAGGAGTGAACTCTGTCTAAGCAGCATTAAGGTTACTGATTAAACCCACGGTTGGTTTAGTCTAGAATCTTTAGGGCTCTCCCTGACATTGCAGACAAGTCTGTGCTCCTGAATCCCCCTGGTGTTTGCCACTGCCATCAGAATCTTGAAGACTAAAAATCTTTGAGGGCAATTTTAGCTTTCCCGGAGCTACGTGAAACCCCAAATCTCCAGTCAGAACCAGACTTTGCTTGGAACCATGGTTGGATGAGTGACGGTTGGGTGGGTTACAGGTGTTTCTGTGCTGGAAATGGAAGAGTTAGAGGAAAACAGTGTATTGCCCTGGGTTTCTGCCACTTGCACCTTCCCAGACCATGTTCTCCTTTGATCAGCCTCAGCTCTCTGATAGGCATATCCTACCTCAAAATGATTTGCACCTGTGTTTTTTTCTCCTCTCTTAGACTTAGGTTGTGGTGAGGTCTTAGTCTTCTTTAAATGACCTGTGTATCTCTGGCATTATCCAACTTTTTATTCCATTCATATGTTCAATAAATAATTTTTAAAGTAGTGAATAAATCAATAACCTAAAGGGGCTACTGTAACCCAGAAATAACTCCCATGTTAAGCTACCTTTGGTCTCTCTTGACTTTAAAGTTGCTTTTATTCTATTTCAGCTGCTAGTTGGGGAGTTGTTATTGCATTTTTTTTTGATTCTGTGAAAAATAAGTAAATAAAACTGTTGAGTCTAATGCTGTAGAGTGTAGAGTATACTGTCTAGGCAGGATAAGAGGACAGTCACAAAGGTAGGAGATGCTATCACTCTCCTCAGATAACCATGCTTTGTATTAGGAAATTTTTCTCTTACTTGGCTTGAAATTCTTGCAGAAATCGTTATGGTTTTCTTTCTTTTCTTTTCTTTTCTTTTTTTTTTTTTCTTATCTGGATATTAACTGGGATACTGAATGGTAGCAATGAGGAAGTGGGAGAGGATATTTGAGAGATGCATTGCAGGTGATTGTATTTGAGGAAGTTACCATATAAAACAACCACAGAAATGACTGAGCTGACCATGACCCTTAGAAGGAAGGAGGCCTGTGGACACTGCCCGTGTTTGGTCAGCAGTTGTCAAAGTATGAAAAGATTTTTGAAGTATCTTATACTTAACACGGTAGCCAAATCTTGATGATTGTTATTGAATATGCTTAAAATCTCCCAAATTTCACTTTTCTCATTGATATGAGTTTATTTTAACCATAAAACAAGTGTAGAAAATAGAACTTATATTGTACCTATTTCATATTTCTTTTCCCCTCATAGAGAGTTATGTTTTTCTGAAGTATTCTTAGTTGTAAAATAAGAATGGATAATTGTAAAATAAGGATCAAAAATTAAATCCGTAGGCTACAACTAAATCTGAAGATCGAAATGACCCCATGCTTCTTTATAACAAAATGACATTAGCCCAGATCCAGAATAACTTCTCACTAGAGATCGATGGGAAGGTAAGTAGCAAGTTTCGTGCTCTCTGTTATTGTGCCATTTCCAAAATTATAATAGTGAGGTATAGTTTGTTAAAATTCAGTGATAACTTATTTATTGAAATAGATTGAACTTTTTAAAATGAATTTAGATGACACCAACCATTTGATTTCATGACAAGACTGGAAAAAGGAACACAGACCTATGTGAAGTCATTGTATTATATTGAGTTAGAGTGAATATCAAAGGTAAAATTCCTTTCAAGGCAGCTGTGCAATGAAACTGTTGTAGCAAAGGATTTGGAAAACATTAAAATGGAAAATCCTTCTGAGAGACAATCATATAGCCATTGGACTTGGACAGTCAAATAATAAAATCACTAGATTTTTTTTGAAGTCCTAAAAAGGATAATTTATATATAGAACTTGCCATATTCTCATCAAGGCGATGAACCTAGATGTTCAGAGCAATGATGGAAACATAGAACACTAGAAATAAGGAGAAAAATCTGGCTCATAAATTCCATTATGAATAGTAGTAATTCATTAGCTAGGATATAGTAATCTTTTGGGGGGGCTATGTATGTATCTTTGTGTATTAGTTGATGCACGTGATTGGGAACTGAAGCAAGATCCATGGAAAAATCAATAAACTATCACATTCAGTGATAGAATTCTCTCTGGCCCTAATTACAGTAAAAAAAAGGGGGGGAGGTTTGTAAAGACATGACCTATTGTTAGGAATTTGTCACATAGAACTGTTTAATACAATGAGGGCTTCATAAATCTGGTTTTGAAAGATTGGTCCAAACCACCAAAGAAAATTGAGAAAAGCAATTATTAATACTTAATAAGTTATCAATATTTTATATCCTTACAAATGTGTGAACTTTTCAAACACTGAAATGTGGCATTTTAGCAAGATTTGCATAATCGCAAATGTTTGTGTTATTTTTCTTATATCTACTGTTGGTTGAATAACCACGATTCCCATTTAGAGAATAAAATACAAGATTTCATCTTTTAGCAGCTCCAAAGTGTAAAAATTGCATGCCTATCGACCCAATACTGATAGTTTTAGATATGGTGTTCGGCTTCATTGGACCATTTGTGTTGTATCTCTAACATTACTATACCTCCCCTATGACAATAGTATGCTGTTGTTTATAGCTGGATCTCCGCTGAGGTGTATTAACGGTGTTTGAATGGATTGTTATATCCACTATTAAAAGATAAACACTTTATACCCATTTAAATTTTTGTGTAAACCAAGAAAACTTTATTTTTATTTTATTTTTGTCTTTGAAGATTTTTATTTATTTATTTGACAGAGACTGCAAGAGAGGGAACACAAGCAAGGGGAGTGGGAGAGGGAGAACCAGGCTCCCTGCTCAGCAGGAAGCCTCATGTGGGGCTCGATCCCAGGACCCTGAGACCATGACCTGAGCGGAAGGCAGACGCTTAATGACTGAGCCACTCAGGCACTACAGGAAGCTTTATTTTTAAAGCTAAATGTCCTTTCTGTGTGTGTGAGTTAGACCAAGATGGGCAACACTGAGCTAAATTTCTAGCTGTATATTCTCTATCCTTAGAGGCTTTGCTTTTGCTCTTAGGTGGTTGGTTAGTTTAATGCTGCTATCTGAATAATCATGCTACAGAACTAATTTTTTTAAATTCAGAAACTGATTGGAAGTGGTTGGTTAGTTTAATGCTGCTATCTGAATAATCATGCTACAGAACTAATTTTTTT